>NC_061114.1:166747105-166918371 GCF_002878395.1 Capsicum annuum | reverse complement strand
ATACCACATTCAGACAGTATAAAGACCACATTAAAACCACATTGATATTGATACAGCTTAATACCATATTCAGACAGTATAAAGACCACATTAAAACCATATTGATACTTAATTGATACTATTTTATACTGGATTGATACAGCTTACTACCGCATTCAGACATTATAAATAATACATAAAAACCACATTGATACTCAATTGATACTATTTTATACTGGATTGATACAGTTTAATACCACATTCAGATAGTATAAATAACACATAAAAATCACATTGATACTCAATTAATAATATTTTATACTAGATTGATACAGTTTGATACCACTTTTTTACTAGAAAAATTGATATAGTATATATGTTAAATCGTTACAGTTTTTGTGTAGAATCATACCTTGATGTTGATGATCTTTTAACCTTAGATTGAAATCTATGTCAGATTGCATAATGTTTCATAATGCTATTTATTGTATTTTTATCCCAATACAGTTTCCCTTCTTCAACATCCCTATAAAGAGGATCCATTATGATAGGCTTTGGCTATCTTCCAAGTGTTCCTAAGAGAAATCATCTTCAATATCGGGAAAGTGATTTGTTTCGACAATCTGTATAGCATTTGACAATTCACCAGCTGTAAATTCAACAGGGACGAGTGTTATACATAATGGATACTCATTGATATCAAGACTTTTTTTCTTCATTTGCATATATAATTTGACACTCATGTCATTGTATATAGGCATAGATCCGCCCATGACAATTTATTTGATATTCAATAAATCTTTAGTTGGATCGATATTTAACTGCTTATATAATTCAGCAACAAATACATCGTAAGTAAAGTCATAATTGAACAAAACTCCATTGATGATGAAATTCTAAAATTCAACCTCAGATATCCACTCACCTCCATATTTGATCATTATTGGTACTAAAACAAAAGTTGTAGCCATTTTTTGTATCAATTTTGAGCAAATTTTTAGAGATTTATACAGAAGGTTGTGGAATGTAAAGGGTAAAAATGAGTATCAGAAAAGATAATGAACAGAGAATTCAGTGTTTCAAGGGAAACAAATTTGACTGAAAAGGAAAGAAGGTAAAGTTATATTTTGAATTTTTTTGTATTTTCCCGTTATATGTAGTTAAGCATACACGAATCACAAGTGGCTATTTACCGGGTTTATAACGTGAGTCACGAGTGGCTATTTACCGGTATTATAAATTTGGATGCTAATTTTGTAGAATTATTTTATTTTAGGTGTTGTTTTTGTCCCTTTCCCTTACTTTTATTACTTTTTTATATTCAAAAAATAAATATATATTCTTGGGCCTTAATTATAATATTTGTGTCCATTAATAACAAATTAATACAAAGCCCAGTATTTATCTATATCTATAATTTTTGTCTATATCTATAATCTATATCTATAATATATTAAAAGTGTGAAGGGGCTTAGAAATATCGTTTGAAATTTTCGCCCTTCATTAAAAGTCTAACTTTAAATAAAATCATCTTTTCACTCTTTTTCCTAATATTTTAAAGTTGAAAATTAATTAAATATATTTATGGTAAAATCATTCGTTATTAGAATTCATCAAAATTAATGACAACTAATATTTTTTTATTATTTTAAGAATTTTAAATCAACTAAAAAAGTTTATAAATCTAATCTACATCTACAATATATTAAATCCATTATTCACTTGATTTTCTGATGGTAAAATATATATGTGCTTACAATAAAATATATGTTTTGAACCTTTTGCACTTCATTAAAAATCTTCGTAATAGATAAAATTGTCTAATTTTAAATAACCAAAAGTTACCCATGCGAGGCATGTGCAACTAAACTAGTTAATATGAAAACCTAAAACCCTTCAATTGCTTCACTTTACATTTTACTTTTCAAGTTTTCAGAGAGTTCTCACTATTTTCTCATCTTACTTTCATCTTACTTTTCTCATTCTCCTCATTCGTCAAGTTGTGATTTAGGTTTGTTTCTCTTCTTTCTTTTTTTTCTTTTGAAATTATGTTATAGTTAATTACTTATGGAGTTAAGCTTTTAATAAGTTGTCTCCAATTCTTCATTCTTTTGTATGCTCACATTTTATGTGAAGGAAACTTTCAGACAAGCTACTATGACTAGTGACTTAGAAATTGAACAACTGGGTATCCGCATAATATTATTTTGAGAGATAGTAGTTTAGACGTTTTAGTAATATGCCAACTTAATTTTAATTGGAACTACTTTATGACCATTATTTTTTTTTATCTTTTTTGTGAAAATATTTAATTTTTTATTCAATCACATTATAATTATAAAAAAAAAATAGAGAAAATTGAAAAATCGAGAAAACCGACTAAAATCAAAATTAAAAAACTGATTGTATATTGATTTGATTTGGTTTATAGATTTAGAAAATCGACATTATTGGTTTGGTAATATTTTAATAAAAAATCAAACCAACCCGACCTATATACACCCCTACCAACATATATGTCATAAACTAGAACAATAGGAAACAACAAATCAACGCTATATGAAACTGACGTCTGTATTAAATCCTGTGAAAATGTAACGAAAGTCGCCACCTGAATGTGAACTAATGATATTGTTATGTAATGTTGTTGACTGGTCGTTTTATAACTTGATAATTATACTAAGTAGCTATGCACTATGAAATAATATCGGTTTATTGATTGATTTATATGTCAATAATTACAGATTTACAGCAAAACAAAAGTTATATCTTTAATATCTTATTAAAATAATATTGATTTATTAACTTATATATACTATCATTAAACTAAGAAAAATATATTAGTGGATTTTATTTATTTTTTTGGGAAATATTATTGACTAGCTAGCTATATATTGACAAATATACTAACTGTAAGAATATTAGTGATATCATTTAGAAATATTAGCAAATGACATATTAACATATATTTTGACAAATATACTAAGTGAAAGTGTATTAATCGTATTTATAAGAAGTGTTATTGATTTATCAACATGTTCATGATAATAAGTGCAAATAAAAATACATAGTTTCATTATTCAAAAAATATTATTCATCAATATTACATTAAGTAGAAGTGTATATGTGATACTCTTAATAAAAAATTGTTATTACTGATTGGTTGGCTTACACGTTAACAGTTTAACTAAGTGAAGTGTACATGTGTCATTTATAAGAATACTATTAACAATTAACTAATAAATTAATAAAGTATATTACTGATATCACTACGTAATGACAATGATTTTTTAACTTATATTTTGATAATTATACAAGTAGAATTGTATTATTAATATTTGTAAGAAATATTATTCATTGATTAACATACATAAAATGATAGCAGTAGATAAAGTGCAGTGTTTATGTCCTCATTTTCTTTTTACTTATCATTGTTTACATTACAAGAGTTAATTTGACAAATCTTCAAAGCTAAATTACTTTATATTAATTTAATTTATTTAAAATTTAGAAGTTAAAAAACTATAAGATTTAATATATGTAATTGCTTAATATTATTATGACGAAAAAATATATCTTAAAATATTAATCAAAAATCAAATCAATTTTTAGTGGAATTCTTAAACATTATTTCATTAAATAATGTTGATAATTGATTCCCATATATTTTAAAAATGTCATCCACTAGAGTATACTAGTAGGAGTTACCTCTATTTCATTTATAGTAGTTAAAATAAAATTGTAAGGACTTGGTTAAATCCTTAAAATTAAAAAACGTGTTTCCCCAATTGCTTCCCTCCATTATTTTCCCCCATTTACTTTTCACAATTTGAATTTGGCTTAAATTCTAATTTCTTAAAAGAACCCAACAACAACATACTCAGTGTATTCCCACATAATGTGGGGTCTGGAGAGGATAGAATATATGCAGATTATACCAGTACCTCAGGTGAAGTAGAGAGGTTGTTTCCAATAGGCCCCCAACTTAGAACCATAGCAGCATAACAAACACAAAACATAGATGTATATAAACTAGTACAATATGCAAAATAAACTAACACCGCTAGCCACAAGATACTACTACAACTACAACATAATACTAAAACTATCTATCCAAAACCATAGACATCACTTAGCACCACGAACAAGAAACTTCCGACACAAATAAAGAACGCTCCCCTACTACTACCGACGCACTCCCGCTCCCTAACCCTCTACCCTAATCCGCGTCCTCCACAACTTTCTATCAAGGGTCATGTCCTCTGTAAGCTGTAGCTGCTCCATATCATGCCTAATCACCCCCCTCCAATATTTCTTCGGCCTACCTCTACCCCACCTAAAACCATCCATAGTCATTATCTCACACCTCCACACTGAAGCGTCAGAGCCCCTTCTCATCACGTGCCCGAACCAACGTAACCTTACTTTCTGCACCCTGTCCTCCACCGAAGCCACTCTCACCTTCTCCCGAATAATCTCATTCCTTAACCTATCTTTCCTGGTATGGCCACACATCCATCACAACATCCTCATCTCCGCCACCTTCAACTTTTGGATGTGGGAGTTCTTAACTGGCCAACACTCCACTCCATACAACATATTTAATCGGCTGTCACTTTATAGAACTTACCTTTAAGCTTCGGGGTTACTTTCCTATCGTATAAAACTCTCGAAGCAAGCCTCCATTTCAACCACCCTGCCCCAATACGATGCGTGATATCTTCGTCAATCTCACCATTGCCCTGAATCATAGACCCCAGATACTTGAAACTCTCTCTCTTCTGAATGGCCTGAGAGTCCAGCTTCACCACCACGTCATCCTCCTGCAACACATCACTAAATTTACACTCTAAGTACTCCGTCTTGATTCTGCTCAATTGAAAGTTTTTAGATTCAAGGGTCTGTCTCCTAATCTCCAATTTATCATTAACTTCTTCCCAAGTCTCGTCAATCAGTACCACATCATCAGCAAATAACATACACCAAGGCACCTCTGCTTGAATACGCCGCGTCAAAACATCCATCACCAAGGAAAATAAAAAAGGACTAAGAGTCGATCCTTGGTGCAACCCCATCAAAATCGTAAATTGCTCCGAATCTCCACCTACCGTCCTTACCCGAGTCTTCGTGCCATCATACATATCCTGAATTGACCTAGTGTACGCCACGAGCACCCCTCTAACCTCCAAGAATCTCCTTGGGAACTCTATTATAAGCCTTCTCAAGATCAATAAACATCATGTGCAAGTCCTTCTTCCTCTCCCAAAAATGCTCCACTAATCTCCTCACAAAGTAAATGGCCTCAGTAGTTGAGCGACCTAGCATAAAATCGAACTGATACTCAGAGATAGTCACGATCTTTCACAGTTTCAACTCGATCACTCTTTCTCAAACCTTTATAGTATGACTCAACAACTTAATACTTCTATAGTTGTTGCACCTCTGGATATCTCCCTTGTTCTTATACAATGGAATCATAGTACTCCACCTCCACGCTTCATGCATCTTCGCCGTCCTAAAAATACTGTTAAATAACCTTGTCAACCACTCTAAATCTGCCCCACCAGTGCTCTTCCAAAAATTCACCGGAATCTCGTCTGGCCCCATCGCCCTACATTAAATTAGTGTTCCATTAGCTTTCATTCATAATTAGCATTCTAATTTCTCATCTTCCTCTCTGAATCTCCTTGTTATCGATGCTTCCGAGGTCACCCTACATTCTCTTTAGAGTGAAGTGTCCTCTCGTATGCAACAAGGAGTCCTCAATGAATTTATGGTATGTATACTTTAGATAAAAGATTACTACTGTTTTAGTCTTCTGTAGAGTCGTGATGCTTTTGAAGTTTCTTGAATTTATTGAGGTTAAAAACACTGTTGACAGATTCTTGTTTCTTGCATTTAGCTAGCTGTTAAATTTTTAAATCAAATCAGATATTATTTTCTTGGGTTCTGAGGTGAAGGGTGGTAAAGATTACACATAGTTACTCAAACCAGATGTATAGTTTGATTCTTCATTCTTATTATGGTGTGGAAAGTGTAAAAGTTTTAGTTTAAAGATTAATATGTATAGTTACTGTGAAGCTTACAGTTAGCACAGTTATACTCAGTGTTACTCTCTCTATTGCATTTTATGTGGCATACTTTTCAATCTTAGTTTGTTCCAAAGAGAATAATGCATTCTATATTTAAAAACAATTTAATCTTTTAGAAAGAAATTGATTTCATTACTAAGTAGAGAATTTTACAGCAGAAAAAGATATCCTGAGGTTGGATAGAGTCCCAACCTTCTGCTAACAGCCTGCTAACACTAAAATTACCTACCAACAACTAACATCATGGATAATAATTAAGCTTTTGTAGACCCCCTGCTAGTTTTGGTTTTAATTGACATATATATACCACATCCTGCACTATTAATCGAACAATTACATCAGTAGGCCTTTGTTTGCTTTGAAAAACTTGAAGGTTCCTTTCTTTCCATTTAAAGTAGATAGTAGCACTTAGGATCATCGTATACATCTCTGTTTTAGTTGCTTTGTTGCTCTGATGATTTAATTTTAAACTCCTCGTGTTATCTTTAACGAGATAATTTATAGCCACACAAATATCTATGAATTATTTAGATGGCGAGTTTCAAAGTCATCTTTTTCTTTTAAACTTTAGGTCCAGTCAAACATCATCACATAAAATAAGATAGAGGAAAACTTCTACATCTTAGATTCTACTGAATGTCAGTTGTCTATGCCTTGTTTTCCTTGTCAGTAAGGAAAGAGTTCATAAGATTTGTTAGTTGGAGATAAGATGGTAGTAAAGATACTTATATACTTCATGATGCTTTTGAAGTTTGTTTCTAAGAAACTGTTGCAATTTCTTGTTTCTTGCACTAATCTAATTCTTAAGACTTTATTTAAATTGGAGATTGTTTTCTTGGGGTGTGAAGATTAAAGAAACTTTTATGTTCTTGAGATGAGATGAAATGCTCTATTACAAGTTGGCAATGGTTGTAATTCAGGCATGGCGCATTAACTAGAGCAAATGTATTAGTATATTAAATTTTGATCTCCAACATAAGCAAAGGTGCTCTCTAGAGATCAATCTATCAGTCGGAAGTTGTCTCACCACTAGAACCCCAAAGAGCATTTTCATAATTTATATATAAGTTGTTTACAATAACATACCTAGTGTATTCCCACAACGTAGAATCAGGGGAGAATATATATACATTGTTTGAGGATAAATATATAATCAGTACATGCTTCTATTTGTTGGTTTATTACAGTGACATAAGACCAACTTCTACTCTTTGGTTTGACTTAATTAAAAAGTAACAGATAAATATTGTGTCATCTACCAACAGTGACAATGAGCTTATGAAAATATTCATCTTGAGAAAATGGGTTCAAGGAGACCTGTAGACTTGCTTGGAGGAATATTTATTGATTTGGTGGCCTGTTATCACTTGGGTTTCTGGCCTCAATATCATGAATGTTGTGAGTTAAAAGTTTCATTTGTACTATTTTCATATGTTATTAGCATAGTCAAGAATCTCAGAATTATTACAATTATATATTTAATACTTCATAACATTTCTTTTTTAATTAAAAAAAAAAGGTTGTCATACCAGTTGAAATGAAATTTACTCTTGCCTCAAAGCTATATATTTTATTTGCAGAAAAGCTATACATGAACCCTTTTCGAGGATTGAGTTATTCAAAGTAATTTTAAAAAGGCATCTTCTCTATTGTCATGCATGCTTTCTAAAGCTCAAAGTAATGAACGGCGGCCTGGATGACTTGGGTTAAATTATTGGGATCAACTTATTGTATACTAGCAGTCTCCAAAGTTTCAAAAGAAGAGCGCTAGACAAAGGCAACTCGACAGTTCAAGAAGGGTGACTCATTTCGCACGTGTGGTTCGGTGTCCATGGGGACAACTAAGAGGAAATTGGTAATTGTTGAAGAGGATTAGGATGATGGAGAGGATGAAATGGAGTATTGGGTGGTGGTGTTATTTTAGTTTTGGATTCTGTTAGTGAGTATTTGGAAGAACTTGTTTTGCTACTTGGTGCATATTATTTAAGTTGGATGAATATGTATGAAGTTTGGTTGCTTAATTTTAATGTTTAAATTATTTTGGAAGCATTTTCTTATTGTTTTGCTGGTTGTTATTGGTTGTACGTTGATTTGCTGGTGAAATACCATATTAGCAAGACCCTCAAAATATCGACATATAAAATTATTTTTTATTTAACCTAGCAAGGAATATCCCTTAGTATATTTAAATTTATAGTTTTTATTAATTTTCACATACCAAGAATTGTCCCTCACTAAATAATAAGTTAATATTATTTATATTTTTATTATAACGAGAGCATCCCTCGCTAAATTATAAATTAATATTATATATATTTTTAATATAGCAAGGGACATCCCTCACTACATTATATTTTTGTTGAACTAAGTCTTTTTTAGCAGTGACAGTGTCCATAAACAACATGCACAAGTGCATTTCCGAGATTGTAACGTTGAAAATTTTGCATTACCCTTACAGTAATTCTCCCTAAAAGTAAGAACGCACAGAGGCAAAACGATATTAACTACAAAGGTAATGGTAAGTAAAGTATGTGAATGATGCAAATAAATAGGACCAACTATGTTCCAGTTCTACAGAACTAGTGTCTGATGACATTGCAAATGTAGCTCCTTTGAATTAGTTTTAACACTTACATGTTACAGTTTCAACTTCTTTCTAGTAGTTGCACTGACATGACACATGAAACACACCATGTACTGGGCTGTTGGAGTACGCAAAGCGCCGTACTAGATATTTTTTTCCATTTGATGAAACACAAGTTGAGATAATTATACAGAGAATGGCCAACATGATAAAACTCACTAGATAAAACAATAAATCATACATACGGAATGATCACTATATCACGATGGTATTCTCTAATAATTTAGTGGAAGTGAACTAAACTATATAAAGAGCATCAAATTTGTATCTATTATGGAAAATTTCTTGGGTGCTTACGCAATGGCATACTTGATTATCTGTTCTTGCTTTGGACGCCAAAATGTTTTTTGAACAAATAGTAATCCTTCACCGTTCTTTGAGTAAGACATCTTCACTTTCCATTTTACTGATTTAGCCATGTTCTCTATTTCAAGAATAGTTTCAGCATTGTCCCGTACAATCAACTTGCCTTCTGGCCTCAGAATCCTGTCAACTTCTGCAAATACTGATTCGATCTCGCACCTGTTGCAATAATAGGATCAAGGGTTAGTAACTGGCAAAATTTTGTTGCCGGTAAGCTAACAGCATGGGTGCAGTAGGATTAACCTTTTCTTAATATCAGAGAAAAGATGATCTGCATGAAGAAGATCATAAGATCTCGGGTACGTGCTGAAGGATTCACACCAGTCATGGTACATTCCAAACAAGCCACGGTCATATATAATTGGAAGTGTGTCGGGTGAGTCAATTGGAACAACATTCATAACCCAGACTTTCAAGTCTTTCATTGCCGCAGCAAATCTGTATCATCAAAAGGTAAGATATTTATCAAGAGCATGAACTTGTGATAGAAAGAAGGCAATAATTACTATGAAACAGCCGAAAGAGGTGGAGTCGGTATAAATGTCCGTAATACGTGCACCTAATATGAACTGGTATCAATCAACCAATTAATTACACTTTAATCCTAAAATTAGCTGGGTCAGCTATAAGAATCCTTTTGTATCTATTCCACGCTCTTCGGGTTTTCTATCCAACAACAACAACAACATCATACCCAGTGTATTCCCACCTAGTGGGGTCTGGGCAAGGTAGTGTACACAGATCATACCACTACCTCAAGAAAAGTAGAGAGGCTGTATCCGATAGACCCCCGGCTTAGGACCAATAACAGAATAACAAATACAAAAAGTAGGCGCATATGAACTAGAATGGTACACAAAACAAACTAACCGTATAACAAACACAAAAGATAAGTGCATAACAAACTAGTACGGGATGCAAAAAAAGCCAACACCACTAGCCCCAAACTACAGCCACAACACTACGAACCAGAAACTCCAGACCCAAAGGAGCACTCCCCTATTACTACCTCCGCGCTCCCACCCCCTAACCCTCTACCCTAATCTGCGTACTCCACACCTTCCTATCAAGGGTCATGTCCTCCTATCAAGGGTCATGTCCTCTGTAAGCTGTAATTGCTCCATATCATGCCTAATCACCTCCCTCCAATATTTATTCGGTCTACCTCTAGCCCACCAAAAACCATCCCTAGCCAAAGTCTCACACCTCCGCACTGGAGCATTAGGGCCCCTCCTCATCACATACCCGAACCATCGGATTTTCTATCCAAAGTTAAAATATTATTCTTTTGAAACAAATTAGGGGTTCTGTCTAGAGAGGTTATCCAAATCTCACACTATCCCTACATGGACTTATGAGTCTAACAAGAATAAAAGGACCCTTAACAAAAAAAAAAGATTTAATGTAAGTGTAGTTCCAACGAGAAAATTTAGCTATTAAGCCTCTTCAAGTTTCCAATTAGCAAAATGGCCTACTGAGAAAAATTGGCTATTACGCCTCTTCAAGTTTTCAATTAGCAAAATGGCCTACTTCTATTTTCTCAGCTGTCGGATTGATAATCGATCCATCCATATATAGGTCGGATCGATAATTGATCTGTCGGACCGACAATTGATTGGTCCATATATAGGCCGGATAGAAAATTGATCTGTCGAATTGATAATCGTTCTGTCTATATATCGGTCGGATAGATAATAAATCTGTCTCAAAAATGGGTCATTTCCCCAAAAAAAAAAAAAAAATGCTTGTAGTCTATTTAATTAAAAAGAAGACTTGAAAAGGCCATTTAACAAAAGACCCCAGTTCCAACTAGTTGGTATATATTGCCTTGTATGGATCATTTACTTCCATTGTATTCTGTTCTTATTGATTCTGAAAGATGGCAAGTCTTTTGAGAAAATTTTCTTTGGAACACGAAACACACACAACATATATATATATATATATATATATTATATAGAGAGAGAGAGAGGCATTAATTGTTTTTGATCTGTTGTTTCAAAAATCATGTCATGGAAACTTCATCTAGAGATCATCGATTAATTGCATCAAATCACTCTAAATTTTGCCAAAGCTCTTTTGTGAACTTTACTCCTTTACTCTTCAACAAGGCAGTGAGCACAAAGAGAATGAGAATCAGTAGATAAGAGAGAATGAGGAAAATAACAGTTTGAAAAACTTACCCTCCATAAATAGCTTTCATATCCATGACATTCCTTACTGAAGACCAGTTAATGCCAAGTTCATTTAAATACGATTTTGAAACAACACTTTTCCAATGATCATAGTCTGCAGCAAAGTCTTCTGGGGCTGCTTTTCCATAAACCCCAACTTGAGAACTTCTCAACCAATAAGGAAGCTTATCCAACCTCGAAGGCCATTTTGCTGGCCACCTTGATCCACGTGTAGATCCATCTTCTGGCGCTTTGTGCATACATGACTGAAGTGTTATATTCCTGAATTGAGAAAAATAACTGAGTTAGGATTTGTTCTCTAGTCAAGTGTTCAGCAATGAATAATTGTAATTTTATTTTTGATGGAAGAGATGATGTGAGGAAACGAATATACTGTACATGGTGCCATATCCCCCCTCCCCCCTTCCTCCCCCCGCCCGCGTTCCACTTTTTTTTGTTTTAGTCGAGGGTCTACTAGACAACCTCTCTACCCTACAAAGATAGGGGTAAGGTCTGCGTACATCCAACCCTCCTTAGACCCCACTTATGGGATTACACTGAGTATGTTGTTGGTCTATCGAAAACAGCCTCCTTAACCCCCCAAAGGTAGCGGTAATGGAGTACATCCCACCCTCCCGGACCCCAATCGTGAGATTACATTGGGCATCTTTACACAGTCAAATACCATACAGTCATTTAGTGGCTATGTGAGCAGAACAATTTCTTGCATGCCTTCTCAACTCAGGGCAGAATTGGGTTTGATAATCAAAGGACTCAGGCATCTCCTCTAGAAAATATCAGGCATGCTTCCACAAGAACATTGAATTTTGACAAATTCAAATTTTGGTCATAGCATAATTTCAGCTTAAAATGGATAAGTTTAATCTGGTATGACATTCTAGTTCAAATTGATTTAGGCAACACAGGTCCTAGAAAGGGATGTCGAAAATCAAAACCATGTAAACATGCTCAAGATATTTTTTTGTTAATGTATTATATAATGTAGCCCCAGACCCCACTAAGTGGGAATACACTGGGTTTGTTGTTGTTGTATTATATAATGTAGACATGTAAATTTGCATTTTTCCTAATTGCATATCTTCTATAGCTTTATACACTTGTTTCTCCATGTAGACTAATTGAATTTACGAATGTTATACAGCACTGTGCGGAGCAACTGTACGGGCTAAGAGAAGCCCATGCTCGAGTGAAATAAAGAAACATACCAAGCTGCATCTGGATCATCATCGTCACACATAGGTGGGTCATTTTGTGTTCTACTCTGGTAACAATCATTTGAAGTTGGCTTTCTGAATATAGCTACACCTACTTCATTTAGCTTATCTTCATTAATTTCCAGTTGTTCCCAGCACATTGACTTAGTTAGCTCAGACATAGCTGCAAGACAATAAGAGAGAGGCCATCAGCCTATGACTTCATTTGCAAATAAGAAGTGTAAACCAGGTCAAGCCACAATCACCTTCCCAAATTCCAACATTTTCCTCATCCTTACGATATACTGGTGTCGCAGACCAAATGAAGTGACCACCGGGCCGCAAGACACGATTCAATTCTAGGAGAAGTTTGCCACCTGCAATAAGCTAGGAAGTTTACCATCGGCTGACATTCCAAAACCAAACAAAATTTGTAAAGAGAGAGATTTTAATTCACCTTCAATATGCCATGGAACTCTACACCGTGCACAATGGACAGCATCAAACACTTTCCCTGGGAACGGTAGCCTTTTAGTTCCCATAACAGCTGATATAGCAGGGATGCCCCTTTCAAGTGCAAATTGCACTTGGGCTTCGTGCTCATCCTTGGGGGCAAGTGACATTGCTAGTACATCTCTTTCAAAGAGATATCCACCAAAGCTGGCCACTCCACAACCAACATCCAAAATAACACGTGTTTGTTTGCCCCATGAAATCTGAGGCAGGGTCTGCATTGAAAGCAAATCAGCAGAAAACGAGAATAAGTGTATAAATCTTCAGAATGAAATCTGTGATGATGAATTTCAAGCCAATTGAAATGATCTTTGATATACATAACATATTAGACATTGTGAAAGGAAGCCGCTCTAAATTGTTGTGGATTCCCCAGAAGCTTTTTTTTTTCAGGCCTAATGCGCAGAACAAGTTAAAATCTTGAAAGCACTATTCAAGTTAAGTAGATCATATAGAGATCCCCAATTAACCGCACCTAGTACCCATGTAAAATCAAAGAATACACAATTGGGTTTTGCAATTTGTTGAAGTATTACCTAAATCAAATTTTCTTATTTTTAATCTTTAAATTGATATTAAAAAAACAGGTGATGTAATTTAAGCAAAAACTTGCCTTCTGGATGAAATCAATGTAATGAAGAGCGCCTTGCTTAAACTGAGTACCTCCACCAGGGAAAGTAAGGTACTCTCCAGTAACTTTGACCCAGTTTTGGTGCCCCTTGACCTTTGCTAGCTTTGCATGAGGAACATTAGAGTACCATATCTGTTCAACCAAAAAATGCAAGTTAACCTGGCTTGTCAAATTACTATTCAGAAGAAAAACCCTATGGTATGCAGAAACAAGATACCTGCTCCCTACTCCTAGGCCATCCAATTGGCTGCTTGTATCCTGAAGGCAAAGGAACGAGGCAAGTTGGAGCTTCAATAGGACAGTGCCTCTCACGATGTTCGTAGTGAGAAGTACTTGGGAGCTTCCTTATAGCTTCTAGATTATCCAGACAGGGAATATAATCTGGTCCAGCGTAAGTTTTACATAGCTTCCACTTATCGCCCCTTTTGTTATCCATGGATGATGAAGAACCCTGTGATTCATTCTCCTTTTCAGACTCAGCAGCCTGAGTTGACCATGGCCCGTTTTGTGTTGTACTTTCTTTCAAAATCTCTGATTGATCACCAGCTGGAAAAATCTCATTCTCTGTCTCTCCCTTCTTTGTTTTCTCTGTTTCCAATTTTAAGTCAACATTTTCATCTTCCACTTTTGTCTCAGAAGCATCTGGATTTGAGTCTTCACCTCTGGTATCTGACTCCCCATTGCTTGAAGTTGAGTCTTTCTCTCTTGAATCTTCTTCCTCACTCTCTAGATTTGAACTCTCATCGCCAGACCGTGATTCATCATTGGATGAATTGGATTCAGAATTTTCTTGATTTTCTTCTTCATTTCTAGAGCTTTCTCCTTCCCTTTCCTCATTTTGGTAACTATCCAGCCCGTTTTCACCTGCAATCTCCTCTAAAGACCTTCCCCTTCTGAACCCCTTCTCTACGTGGAATGTGTCATCTTCTTCTCTCTTTGCATTGACTAGAAAATCACCAGAATTGCCTGCATACTGCCCCAAACGATTCTTGGTAACTTTCAATGTCGAATATATCTCTGAATTCTCAAAAGGTATACTGAATGATGATGATATCAGCATCCATATCCCAACGAAAGAAATTCCAAGGAAAGTAGCAACAGTGATTTTTGAACAGTAATCAGACGATTTCCTCCCACCAAAATGGGAGTAACTTCCCCCGGCCATATTAGTAGATCTTTTCTGTCCCTGAAAATTTTGAGAAAAATAAATTAAAATATCAAACATAGTAGTGTTAAAATGTCTGGTAAACTAGGTTAAAAAACTGAGCATAGTAAAACAACTTTAGAAGCTAGGATCAAAACACCATTAGACAAACACAAAGATGCAGCAATATTCAAAAAAAAAAAACATACTTCTACAGTGCTACTGTGAAGCCCTAGAACAAGGTACCCACCACAGTCTCAGTTCTAGTATCTTTGTAATTTAAATGCTGGTAGGGATAAAATTTACCTACACGGACACATCCCATAGATATTTCTATTATTATTAGTATTATTTTATTTTGTTGATTAAAAAAAAAGTGAAAATGTTGCAATTGATTTTACCTCAAACGAATCTAATGAAATACTAGGTGAACACTCGAATGATCATAGCAGAATTCATTAAAGACATCACTGTGAACTCTAAAAAGTTCACACACATTTTGCCTAGCTCGATTTCAAAGGAAACTCTTAACAAACAAAAAGCTTTCCATATCTGAGTTCTCAATTCTAAGCATTTCATGTATACACAAAGGCGGAGCTAGAGAGGTTCTGTGGATTCAACTGAATCTATCACTTCCGCTCAAACTATGTATACTTATGTATAAAAAAAAAAAAAAAGTTAAAATGTACACTCATATAATAAGATCAAACTCAGTCTGAACCCCGTAACTGTATATCTTGAATTTGCCTCTGCATATACTAACCTCAACATACTAATAAAAACATATGCCCTTTTCTGTAGCTCGGAATCTGGGATTAGTCTGTTCACATCACAAGAAAAACACATATCTAGTCCACTGTCTACAATCATAGTGAAGGGTGGCCAGTCGAACACCCTCTATCGAGAGATTATACTACGAATTTACAAAATTATACGAAGTATATAGGTCAAAAATTATTTTTCATACGTATATATTAAATCCTGAACAACTTAATGAAGTTTTTGGTTTCAACACTGTCCTTAATGCTCCTAAAACAGGATACAGTATCAAAACTACAAGATCCTTCGTGACATCACAAACGTACAAACAAAAATAATCAAATTGGTAGATCAATCTCATGACGTCGAAAATAAAACGTTTGAGCTTTCTACAAACTGAAGCAGGAAAAAAGCTCACTTTTTTTACACAAAGAGAAGGGAAAGGAAGAGAAAGGAGGTACAACAAGGACAGATTTACATTCATATGGTGATAAATGAAGGAAAATGGTACCTTTAAGATGGATATATAAGAAATTTTGAAAAGCAAATCTAGTGGGTGAAGCTCATTTCTTGGCTAAAAGGGGTAGAAAGATGATGCTGGGGTGTGAGAATCTTGATTTTTAGTTTGAGATATATGAAGAACTGTTAGCAAAGAGAGGTGAAGATGAGTTGTAAGTAAAGCAGTGTAATTTAAGGAAGAGAGGGAGGGAGTGATTGATGTTATTAGTTGTTACACACTCATAGCCGACACCCTAGAATTACGAGAGATAACAAAAACAGCACTAAAAGAAGGGAAGATAGAATAGATAGATCGGAATGGTAGTTAAAACAGATTCATTGATTGTAAAAGATATTTATTGGTATTAACTTAACAAAATATTCCTAACAAAATATTCCTACTATATTCCTAAAATAAATCATTTATCTTAAAATAAACGAAATTATTTTCTATAATAATAAATTAAGATATATCAATGTTGTTTGATATATAATTTAATTCTTTATCATATTTTCTTATTTTAAAGAAAAATAAACATTTTTGTCTTCTTAGAAATTTTAGACAGATTGGGCTACTTAATCTAGACAATAGAATGTTCCCCCATCTTTTGCGTTTAGGTCTTTCACATTTTGTTGTCCAAGTTTTACCAATTATAGGGGTGCGGATAATTTTAATAGATCCATCGTAACTATGAATTTATTTTTATTTGTGTGTAGATATTTTTTAACTTCTCTAAATATTTTATTTTTAGTTTATTTATTTTTATTTTATTTATGTTCATATCTTGGGGGTGATTAAATGGTATTTGATTAAATGTTTTACTGTAGTATTCTTTAATTTTCTCGTAGTCTTTGTAATTCTTCTAGATTATTTTTGAGATATTCTAAATATTCTATATCTTTTGTTTTAAAATATTCGATTAAATTCTCTTTCATAAGCATTTCTTCTAATCTTATTTCTTCCATATATTATCTCTAATATTTTAAATATTCATAGTTTATCATTTTATTCTAAAATAGTTGCTTGTTTACTAGTTTCTATGTAATATTCTATTCTAATTGTACTATAATTTATATCTGAATTAAGGTTATTAATGCTATTAATTATCTCTCTTTCTTCTTCTCTTAATGAGTTTTTTATGCTATATAAACTATTATCTGTACTTTTCTAAATTTTCTAAGGTTTCTTTTATCCATATTAATTTTTCTTTTAGATTTTTCATTATTTTTTTGAGTCTGTTTCTATAATTAATTTCTTCATATAGGTCACTTTGGTTTTCTCTAATTTTTCTAATATATTCTAACATTTTAGTCTGAATAATATCCATCTGGGTAATTATCTAAGTATAGTTGTTCTATTCAGTTTATAATTTCAATTTCATAGTTTAATATTTTTTCTAATACTATTCTCTTAATATCTATAATTTCTATATTTCTAAGTATATATAAGATTAATATTTTAAGATTATCTGTCATTTAAAATTGGTTAAATACTTTATTATAATATTTTTTAGTTTTTTATTTTAATCTCATTAATTCTTCTATATTTTCACTGAGAAATTGTATATATTTTATATCTTTAGTCCTCATATATTCATCTAAATTTGTTTTTATTTATTTTTCTGTTGATTGTATATTTTTCATATTCATTTTGCAAAATTCAAAATATATGTAATTTATCATGATTGATACGTAGGTTTAGTATATAAGCATTTGTAAGAGTAGTTAAATAAGTGTGGTATATAATTTACTCTAGTCATAAAATATTTATCAAATATTTTTTTCAATATGATTTTTTCTTATATCTGCAATTTTTATATCCTTAAGTACGTATAAAACAAGTATTTTAAATTTATCTACCATTTCGTCAGATAAATAAGTATTCATTTTTCATATGATGTTTTTTTAAAATATTCCCTTTAATCATACACATAACAAAATATTGATCACTTTCGATTACTATATACTAGATTATTCTTAAATAACATTTTCTTCGGTCACTATTAGCATGGTAATCTGGATACTTTTCCCTTAAACAGTGTCTCTACTCTGGCTACTCCCCTATCACGGCTTTCTTGCCTCACCGGTTTCACCTTTAGGATGGCATAGTTCTTAGGAATTTTTCTCCTTTAACACTTTGCTAATAAACTTTTTAACATGCTATTTTTCGAATAATTCTACTATAAAGTAACTAACATGAACTTATTTTATCATACCATGATTGTTAGGAATTTATGAATTTAGATATTCATAATCATAAATAAATATACCTGTTCTGGTAGGTTTGATAATTCTGGGCTTTGTTCATCCATAGCTTTTTCCATTGAAATATACATGTTTTTAATAAATATTTAAAAGTTTATTGTAAAAGAAGAGTGTTTGCTTCAACGCATGAAGGCTTGCTTTCATTCTGCCTTCGATGCCTTGTATTTATAATGTAAACTTTTTACATCTTTGCACCTATAACTTTACACGTAACCTACAAAAAAAGTCTTCTAAAAAGACAAAAACTAATTAAATCCTATTAATGTCTATACAATTTAAGCTATGAATAGCTTTACAAAAAGTCTATGAAGACTAAAATATCAAAGACTAATAATGACACATGTTTGCCAAAAGTCTTAAAGTAAATAGTATCTAATAATTTTACGTAAAGTTTTCAAGAAAAAGTAACTATTCTTCCATATGTCACTTTCAACTTTAATTAACTTGTCTCTTTATTATTGCTCCGTTGTTATCTTCTTCTTGTCGTATTTGCTGATTTTCTATCTTCTTTCCAGCTGTCATGCTTATCTTCATTCTAGTTGTACATCTGGTATAACGTTATCTTCTCCTTTACATCTCGAACATTGATGGTCTGAATATTTGTGTCCAATTATCTTGCAATATCTTGTTAATAATCCATCTAAAATAAATCCTTTCTTAATTGCTCTTGCAGTAGATTATTTTTCTGGGTTAAGTAACGTCATTACCCATTGTCTGACATCTTCTATATCTGTTTGTCGTAGTTCTCTTGAATTTGAATAAATTATTTTATGGTCTCTTGAATAATAGCTCCATATTGAGTTTCATTGATATAATTATTTGCTAATTCTTGAATAATTGTAGCTAGTCCAATAAGTCATTTATTTGTGTAGAAATCAGGTATCTCAATTCTGGATATCTCTGGCTGCTGTACAATATCTTTCGGTATAATCATATCTCTGGTTAATCCTATTTTTATAACTTGTATAACTGGTTTGATCTCGTCGTATAATATCTCTGCTGGTGCAGTATAAAACTTTATATAAAATAGATTTCATTTGGGTACTCTTTTATAAGTGGTGAATATTTTATGTAATTCTTTCATAGCTGATAGTTCTTCTCCATCTTGGGTATATATGATATTTAATAATCCATAGTCGAAATAAGTTTTTATTAAGCTTGGGTTAGTTTTGGGTAGTGTAATTAGCTTGTTATGACCTTGCAATTTTTGGGTTATATAGTTTGTGTTTGGTTCTTGGATATTTGTAGCTCTGGGGTTAAGGTTTAGAAAGTTTGTACTTTGTAGATATTTTCTATGTATCCTCGGGCTAGATGGTTATAAGTTTTTTTATCTTGGTTCAAACTATCTCGATATGTGGTAATTTGTGGGGGTATGTACAAGGGGTCTTTTTGTATTTTTGGTATAAATGGCTTCTCAAATATCTTATTCATGTTCATATTCTAGTATCTTTGTCCACTAACTCCTTTGCTTGTACCTGCAATTGTAGATTGATAAACGTTATAGGTTTTATGGAGTGTCCCAACTTCTCCTTTTAGCTCTGGAATTTTAATGTCTTCCGATCGACATAGCTCTACACACTGCTGAGTTAGCTGATTTGTAGCTTCAGACTTCAGTTTAACTTCATTAGTCTTTAGTTTTTCTATTTCATTACCCATACCGTCCACTTTCATTGAAAGCGTAGTTAGGGTTTTGAGTATCTTTTCTAAAGCATCATCTTCTATTATATCAGTCTGTGTAGCTTTATCTTGATATGTAATCTGCAATAACATTTTTGTTAGTACTAATTACTTCAATTGTAAATGCAAAATTTAATATATTCAATGCTAGTCTCCGAATCTCTTTTGTTGTAACTGAATTTTGTATTTTCTTTGTTAGCCACCGAACCTGGGTATTATTTGTTCTCACAATAAATTTGTTATATACAATATATGGTTCAAATGCTAATAAACATGTATATAACGAACATAATTCTTTTCTGTTTATTTTCCATTTTATTTCTGTTTCATTAAACATACCTGGGTAGTATCAGCAATGATGTTCTAATTTTTCATTTTCGTATCTATATTTAAGTGCTCCTCCATAACTATATTCACTTCCATCTGCTTCTACTATATATGTAAATTTTTTATTTTCATTTGGGAATTGCAATTTTGATAACTTTTTACAAAGATTTTTATTTTTTGAACTTGTTTTTTATCTTCTTCGTTATAATTATATTCTACATCATTTTTTAATTTTTTCTGTAAAGGCTTTAGGTTTTCTGCTAATTTTGATATATATTCTCTTACTTGGTTTACTAATCCTAAAAATGATTGTAATTTCTTTTTTGTATCTAATTCTTCTTTTGATTTTATTATTTTTTGTACTATATGTTGTTGCATTTTTACTCCACTTTTATCTATTTGTATTCCTAAAAATTCTATCTAGTTTTTCATAATTTCGGCTTTCTTTTCACTTAAACTTATTCCTGATTTTTCTATTATATTTGTAAATTGTTCTAATTATTTTAAATGCTCTTCTTTAGTTTTTGTATATAATAGTATATCATCTATGTATACTATACAACTAGGTAATTGTTTAAAATAACTATCCATAAAATGTTGATAACTACCTAGTGCATTTTTATATCCAAATGGTAATACGTTCCATTCATAAAATCTTTGTGGTACCGTAAATGCGTTAATTCCTTAGATTCTTCTTCTAACTTTAAGTGGTAAAATCTTGATTTACAGTCAAATTTTCTAAAATAGTTATATCATTGTATTTGTCTTATTTTTGATATCTTATTTGGTATTGGATAGTTATATGTCATAGTTTTTGCATTTAAATTTCTATAATCAATAACCATTCTACTTTTGCCTCTTTTTTTGTTCACTATATTTATTTACTATAAATGCTGGACTATTGTGTTTACTATTACTTTTTCGTATATACTGTTTTCTAATAATTCATTTTTATGCATTTTAAATTCTTTTAAATTGTCAAAGTTATATGTTAATGGTTTTTGAGTTATTATGCTATGTTTATCCATTAATTCAATTTTTATTGTGGTTTTATGTTTTTCTCATCCTTTTAATGGATCTTCACTATATAATTGTTTTAATTTTTTCTTTATTATTTCTACCTTATCTATTGAAAATATAGTTATTTCTTTTTTATTTATCGAAAATACAACTAGTTCTACTGTGTCTTCTGTATTTTTTATATTTTCTAACTTTTGTGTAATTTTTTCACTTCCTTCTATCCAATCAGTTTTCTTTCTTATTTTATTAATAACTCTTTTTGCTCTTACTTTTTGTTTACATGGTGTTGTAAACCACCAATTTGTTTTAGTTATTATATGTGGGTATAATTTATCTAAAAATGGCATTCCTAAAAGCATATCTTTTGATGTTAGTTCATAGTTATAGATTTCTTCGATTGTTATTATTTTATCTCATATCTGTATTTTTACATTTTTAACTTTATATGTAATTAAGTTTCCTTCATTATTAAATCCTTTGACTACTATTGGTGTTTTTAATTTATCCCATTTACTTTCTGGTAAACAGTTGTATCTGCATAAGTTTGCTTCTGCTCTTGTATCTAGCATAGGTATATAATACCTATTATAATATCCTTCTACTATTATTTTTACAAATGCATATATTTTCATATCATGTTAAATTTCTTTTTATGAATAATCTTTCTTTATTATATGTTATAGATAATTGTGTATGTTCTATATTGTATGGTTTTACTTGTTCTAACCATTTTATTCCTAATATTATGTCTGTTTTTTGCATTTCTTCCTTTATTTCAAATTCTATTTTTATTTTTTGACTCCTATTATTATTTATTTTTCTATCGTATCTTTGATGTTTATTAGACTCCTCGGTAGATCTGGGTATATATCATTATTAGGTTTTATTTCTTCACTTTTTACTAGATATTTTGCTATATAATTTTTTTCTTGTCCTGTGTTTAAGAGTATTAAATATTCCTTTTCATTTGTTGTTCCTGTTATATAACATTGATTTAAATTAACTGTTGAAGTTGTTTCATAACTTGTTCTTTTTTATGAGCTTGATGATTCTGTTTTTCATGAGCTATTCTTTTTGTTGTACTTATTCTATCATTTATTATTTCTAAATTTTCTTCTATATCTATGTCTTTGTAACTATAATCATTATTATCAATTGTTTTTACAAATTGTTCGAAAGGACTTTCTATTTGTATTTTATTAATTTTATTTTTCCCGTTATTTTATGTTTTGTTGTTAATACGTATAGATTTTTACATCTTGCTGTAAATATTTTACTTCCTGGGGTTAGTTCTATTCCTGATATTTTCCAATATAATACTAATGATTTATCGATATTTTTATCTGTTACTGCTACTGAATAATTCGCACTTATTATAAATTTAAATTTTTGGTATATTAAATTTCCTTTTATAGCGGTTATTATACTTTTTTCTATAGGTTTTATAATTCTATCATCTGCTAAATATAATTCTATTGATGTATCTATTCCTTCTCTAAAACATGCTTTTATCAATATCTATGTTCCTCCAAGGTGTACATATTTTATTGGGTCTTTACTTTTTATATCGATTATTTCTTTATTAATTATTCTTTTTGTTACTAGTGGTATACTAGCTCTTCCTTTTGCATATCTACAGTCTATTACAAATTCTTTTTGACTTACTACGTAGTATTCTTCCTTTTTTCTACTAAATATATTTTTTATTGTCGGTATTTTTTTCTACACTTAAGTCTAACTCTTTTCCTTTTATTTCGTCAAATATATTACTGTCAAATATTATTTTTTGATCTTTTCCTTCTTCATTTAAATATTCTTCCTTTGTTATTATTTTTATATCTTCTTCAGTTATTTAGTTCATTTTTATATCATCTTCAGTCATTTGATTCATCTAATTCACTATCTATTTCATTAGCTGTTTCATTCTCCGAAATTTCATATACACTATCTTCACTTTCTAATTCATAATCTATATAATCTATCTGCATATAGTTTGTATTTTCTATTTTTATTTCTAATATTTGTTTATTTTTTGAGTTTTTTTTGGTAATTTACAATCTCTAGCTAAATGTCCTAGTTTTCCACAATTATAACAAGTACATTCTTTTATAGATTTCTTTTTCCTATATGGTCTTTTATGTTTATAATTTTTTACATAATATCTTTTTCTTGGTTTTTTATATTTATATTTTGATTTTTTGTATTTCTTATATTTCTTATGTCTTTTTCTTTTCTTATAATATCTTTCTTCACATTCAAATTGAGGTGTTATTTTATCTTTGCAACATGCAAAATTTCTTATTAATGTTTTTCCTATTTTTATTTCTTCTCTATATTTTTTCTCATAGATTTTTATACCATTGTTGTAAAAATTTTATTCTTACTCCTAGGGTATCTACTATTTTTGCTTCATCCCAACTCTTTATTATTTTTGAACTAAATGATTCAGGTAATTTACTAAAATATAATTTTTTTATTTCTTTACTTTCTTCTATATTATATGTTCCTTATAATAATATTCTTTAAATGCACATGTATACTCATCTATATAGCACATATTATATATTGCTAATTTTAACATTAAATTCATATTCGTATCTTTCTCTTTATTTTGCTCTTCTTCTTCTGTTGTTATACTACTAAATTCTTCTCTTATAGCTATTTCATATTTTTTCAATATTTATGTTGGTAGTATTTTAGTAGGTATTGATGTTCCTTCTGTTTTATTATCAGATCTTAGTACTTTTTTATTTGCTTCGGCTAGGTTTAAAACCCATAATTTTACTGTTCCTATTAATGTCTTTTCTATATATTCTGGTATGTTTGTTGTATCTATTTTATTATCTAATAATTATTTTGACATGTATCCTACTCATAGTTGTATTATTTTATTTGTGTCTATTACACGGTCTAAATCTAAAAAGTTGTAATTAATTATTTGTTTTGGTATCCATTTATTATATTCATCCTTTGGATTATATCTTTTAAACTTATTTTTGTAATTATAGGTTGGTTTTCTTATTTCTGATGTATTGGGTATTATATTTTTATCTAGAGTATTTACTTCTTCATTTATTAGTTCTAGATTTTCATCATTAATTAATTCTTGTTTTTCATTAATTTCTAGTTTTCCTATGTTTTCTAAAATTTTTGTATATGTTTCACTATCTTCCGAATCATAATTATCTGTTTCTTCAACATCTATTGTATTTATTTCTAATTCACTGGTTTTCGATTCTTTATTTTTTATTTCTAATTTTTTTTTAAATTGATTTATCTCAATTAATATTTTTTGTTCTTTGTTTTTTTCTTCCTTTTCTTCCTATCTCTTTTCATATAAATCTTTTAGCATTTGTAGTTCCTTTTCTAATTCAGCTATCCTACTATTTTTAGTTTCTTCTATTTTTCGTATTTCTTCTATGGTTTGTTGTTTTATTTTATCTATTTCTTTTCTTCTATCTATCTCTTCGTTTTCTCTTTCTATTCTTACCATGGCTGTCAACTTATCTTCTAATTTTAATTCTTTTTTTTCTAACATTAAATATAAATGTTCACATATTTTCTTATATCTCCTTCCTAAATTAGAGAATACTATTTTTATTTTTAATTCTTCATGATTTTCATATGTTTTTTCATCTATTATAAATTCTTCTTTGTTCATTTTATTTTAATGTATACAGGTTATATTGATATATATATATTCTAGACTATCTATTGTTGATTCTAAATTTGATATTTCTTCTTTTTGTGCATTTATTGAGTTTTTGCTAATTCCAGCAATTATGTTATACTGTAGTCTTTCTATCCTTATTTTTAATTCTTTACGTTTTTCAGATATTATTTATTTTAATTCTTTATATTATTGTAGTTTTTGTACATTATTCATCTTACCAATATTTATAATATTTTGATGGATATCTAAATCTAATTAATAAATTAATCAAATAAATTCAATTATATACTACTTCCGTAACTTTTAACAACATAGGCTTTGATACCAATTGATCAAATAACTATCATAAATTAATCAAATAAATCCAATTATATACTACTTTTGTAACATTTAACAATATAGACTTTGATACCAATGTGATACCATATACCAAACTCAATAGAAGTGAGAACTGGTACTATATGATATTTAAAACATTAGTTATATAACTAATGACCCCTGACAATATTATAAAAATTATGAATGTGTTTGAAAATTCGAATGAAGAAAAATGTTCTCCTAGAAAATATTTTAATTGAAAAAAGTAATTTTTCTTACTTATTTTCTAGTGTTTCATTAATAAGAAGAGAATATTATTCCAAGATCATTTGGGGATAATCTAACAAATACTATGATATCAGACTTGACTCTTAAACCTGACTACTGACTCAAGACCCCGACTCTTACGCGAGACCAAATTCTCTACCTTAACCCCAACTTTCGATCCTGACTCTGACTTTGCCCGGCTTGAGTCCCAACTCCTGACTTCTATCTCGAGACCCCACCACGAACTCCATTCCCAACAAAGTCTAAATTGAGACTCAACTTTTGAACCCTACTTTGACTCCCAATCTTGACCCTAACTCTTAACCTTAACTCGAGTCTCAATTCTAATTCCTGACTCGAGATTCGGTCCACAAACTCGATTCCTGACCCAACTTTGAGCCAAGACCCGAATCCTAATTTGAGACTCGAGACCCGATTAGGGATTCGACTCTGGACCCTAATGCAGAATTAGGACCCTACTCACGACCCCGACTTGGGACCAATATAATACACACACACACACACACACATATATATATATTAGTTGAATTCTTAAGATTATAGTTCTATGTCGTACTGAAAATATGATATGACACTCCAAATAGAAGAATGACTTTTATGTGATAAACTCAAAGTTAAATAAGTATCAGAGAAATCTACTCGTCTATTGTTTATAGTTGAAGTGCCCGTAAATTAGATTATTATTTTTGTATCTATAATTTATATCAATATCTATAATATATTAAAAGTGTGAAGCTTCTTAGAAAAGTGATTTGAACTTTTTGCCCTTCATTAAAAAACTGTGCAATAAATAAAATTATTTTTCACTATTTTTCTTAAATAATTATTCAATTATTATTTAATATTTAGTATTTTAAAATTAATTAAAATCTCTATTTAATCTAAGTAAGAAATCGTACCATTGTCCATTTAACACTTCTAAATCAATTACAATTTTACTTTAAATAGACAAGAATTTCTAATTTTATTTAAGTTATATTTTGGCAGCAATATTCTTTGCTTACTATGGCGTAGATTATCAAGGTATGTAGAAGAATCGAGGAGCTAGACAATTGAAGGTGATTTAGAGGAAGCACTATATTTGGAGTGGTAGAAAAGAGATACTGACTATTTGATCAAGAAGATGGATTGAAGTGGCATGAAATCTGCAGGTCAATTTTTGCACTTCTAGGATGGAACCAAGTCAAATTACAGAACTTTAGAAATTATCAAGCACTAATCATCGGCTTACCGAGACACCAATCGTAATTAAAGGGGTTAACAATGTATTTCACCTGCCTCATTTATATCTTAGATATTTACAACTGCTATATAACTAATTAAATAAATTCTCCATCCTTACATGTCCAAAAGATGTTGAATTTAACTATTGTATTCATCTTTATTATTTAAATAAATATCTTATTTCGTGTTAAGTTTAAACTCATTAAAGTGAGGTACACGCGCGAGACGCGTAGACATAAAATAGTTGATCTAAAAACATAAATACAAAAGCAAATACGAAATTCATTTATTACCTATAAATTAATAGTCGACAACTATCTATCAAATATGAATATAGTCTAATTTAGTAATATTCGTATTATTAATTAATTATAAATTTAAAGTCTAAAATATTGGATTAAATCTTCAAAATATAATTTTGCCCACATTTATATTCGTTGTCTTAAATAAGTATTTTAGTTTAGTTTAATCAATTCTTAGTCCATCTAGTAATAACCTAATTATTTTTTATGTTATTATTTTATTATTTTTAATTTGGACAAGGTTTTGCTTCAATAACAATATTGACTCTTTGGAGATAAGGCTGCCGATTGAATCTCCTTATTAGAACGGGATAGTAAAAACTTTTTAATCAATTAGATTCGAGGTTCAAAAATAGATATTTAATAATTTTTAACTCTTAAATATTAAAAAAATAATAATGAAAAGACGATTTTATCTAAACCAAAGACTTTTCACACTTTTAATATATTATAGATATAGATATAGATATAGATATAGATATAGATATAGATATAGATATAGATTATAGATTATAGATTATAAATATAAATATAGATTATGGATATAGATATAAATATAAATATAAATATAAATTAATTCAATCGAAAAAATTAGAGTTTTGATCAATAGTTTGTTATCTCATATAAGATGGCCAATTTTTCAATTATCTTTATTGTGTGCCTTCATCTTCTATTTGATGTGCCTTTTAAAAAATATTAGGTTGCATAGATTGATAATCTATTAATGTTATCGATAGTTTAATTTAGACATTGGACTTACGACCTATTCTACTTGAGCATTTGATTATAGAATAAATTGATTATATGCTTTCACTTCAAATTATTGAAAATAATTTTTCATGTGTACTAAGCATTCATTATGTAGTCATTCCCATTATATATAAGCCCCCAAGGGTTGTACTACCACAGCATGAAATGATTGTACATCATGCTTCACAAAATATGCCAAGGAGATTTTTAATTTTTTTTTCTGGCCCTTTTTATTGATGGTGAGGCACCTGGAGTCCACGTGTTAACTATAAATTACGTGGTATATATATTGAAGAATGCAGCTAAAAGTTTCACCTACTGTGTATCTGTAATACCCCATATTTCCCTAACTTAATTTAACTCTCAGTACATGAGTTAACCCGTAGAAATTTTTTGAAATACTTAATATTTTTTAGTTTAGAGCCTGCCAATGCATAGAAAATTCAATTAGCTTTCCAACGATATAAAGTTCGCCCAAATCCGACACCCGGGCGAAGAGTTAGAGCCATTTTAGTAAGACAGTGTGCCAACTGGCATTTCAGCGTGTCGCGGAGACCGTCCAAATAGCAATTGTCATTTTCCAGTGAGCCAACGCGATGTCACCGCGTCGCACCACCAGTCATTTTCTCAATTGTCATTTTTCAATGTGACTCCTCGATTGTACCTCGTCGCACCAAGCTTCCAAGTCGCAGTTGTTTGTTTCCAGTGTTTCAACGTGATTCCACCACGTCGCCCTGAGTCCAAAATTTAGAATCAAAAGGGCACCAGGATTCCACCGCATCGCACCAAGCCCCCAGTTCCCAGTTGTCAATTTTCAGAGGCATGGCGCGATAGTGGCGCGTCGCCCCAGGTGTCCAAATTGAATTTTTCGGTACGAATTTTGAAATCATTCCTAAGGGTAAATGAGTATTTTTTTCACGGCCTTAATCAGTCTAAACACGAAATTAAACCCCTAAATAACCTATTGCCTCATTATTTCCTCACTTTCTCTCAAGAATAAAACATTCTCTCTCAAAGAGGCAAAAACCCTAGTTCAAGAAATCTAGAACAAACCTAAAAATTCCTCCAAGAACCTTCAAGAAAGATTCTTCTAAGGTATGTTAGGTGTTCATCTATTGGTTTCTTTCACCCATAGAGTCCACGAATCTGTTTTCAAACTACAAGATTATTGAATTATGAACTTCCATGCTTGAATTGAATTGAATTTATGTTCATGTTATTGTTGGGTTTTAGTTCATGATTAAATTACAAGCTTTTGTGAAATTAATCATTCTATGTGTTGAATTACATGATCTTCATAATAAATCCTTCAATTTGCAAGTTGATTTATGTAGCCATGATAACTATATGTGTTGATTATTGTATGATCTAAGCATGCTACCGATGTGTTTGATAAATTGTCTATGAGAATGAAATAATGTCATTATAGCATGCTAATATGTATTCTTCATTCATGTACAAGTTAATGCATTACAAGTGTTTGATGAAATATCTCTATGAATGAATTATGACCAAGTGAACATTGTTATGTTATTCAAGATTATGCTTTGCTTTACTTTTCATGCTATCAAGTCCTGGGGGTATTTAATACCCGATAATTTAGCTGTTTACCTAGAGCCAGTATCAGTTACAGAATAGTTTCAGTCATATCACGATCAGTAGTACTCTCAGTCAGTTACAGAACTCAGTCAGTTATAGAACTCAGGAAAACTTAGTAAACTCAGTCTCAGTCCAGTCCAGTTCAGAATTCTCAGTTCAGTGTCTTTCAATTGGTAGTAGGATTCAACACCGAGCGAGCCTAGGGATGAGGGCTTACTCGTTAGTTAGGACTGGGTCCCTAGAAGCAATCCCTAAGTTCTAGAACTACGTAGCCACCGTAGGTTATGAGATGTCACCCGTTAGATAGGACTGACATACTCAAGGATCACCCGCTAGTTTAGGACTGATCTCAGAGGTCACCCGTTAGTTAGGACTGACTCCACAACAGTTGTTAGTACCCATGGCACGGTGCTAACACCCTTTCAATTGGGATTACAGATTGGACCCCAGCTCAGTTTCTTATCTTTTTGGGGTATGTCGGTTAAATGATTACCTCTCATAGTTTCGGTTTCAGTTTCAATCTTCAATTTAGAACTCAGTTCACTTCTATAGAATTAGGACTGTTAGACACAGTCAATCAGTATTAGAAATTCAGTTATCAATAACTTCAGATATCAGTTACTCAGTTATTAGAACTCAGTACTCAGCTTCCAAAAAGCTCAGATACAGGATATATCTATGTATGTCCACAGTATTGCGTACTTAGTAATTTCAGTAGTATCAGTTATCCACATACTCTTATATTCAGTTACTCTATATCATTCAATCAATTACTATTCATGTATATGAACCTTTGCATTCAGCCTTACCTCATCTAACATACCAGTACATTCCACGTACTGGCATATACTCTTTCTTTGCGCTATGATGTCTCATATCATAGGTTCAGACACTCAGATTCTCGACCGCACTTAGACAGATCCAGTCAGCAGTCGCAAATTTAGTAGTGAGTCCTCATCTATCGAGGATATGCTTTTATTTCAGCACTTTTAGTAGTTTCAGTATTTCAGTAGTTGGAGTTAGTTGGGGGCTTGTCCCATCAGCTCCACTTTCAAACTGTTCAGTTAGAGTTTTTTCAGACTAGATTATTTTTGACAGTATTTTAGATTCAGATGTTGTTCTTTATCAGTATTTCAGATTTGAACCTTATGGCAATTCAGCCTAATTCTGCATTTATTACAATATTATTATTTAGTGCTCATAGCAGATATTAGTCATGGGTTATCTTGTGGTCTTTCGAGGTCGTAAGCACTGTGTAGTGTTCGAGGTACAAACTCAGGGCGTTACAAACTTGGTATCAAAGCCTAAGGTTCAACAAAATCCTAGAAAGTCTGAAAGCCGCATCAAGTAGAGTCTTGTGCATGGGTGTATAGCGCGCTACACTTATAGACAAGAGGCTATGAAATATTTTAGGAAAAGTTTTCCTTCTTTCAGTATTCATGTCGTGCGAGTGAGCATGAGCTCAAGTTAAACTCCCAGTCTAATTCATATTTTCCTTATTATTCTAGAACATGCCTCCCAAAGAAGCTAATGGAAGAAGTAATGGAAACCAGTCAGCTCCTCCACCCATTCAGGCAGATCCTCTGCATGAGCATGTCTCTCACGCTGAATTTAGAGTTTTTTTCGCTACCTTAGCTTATTTAGTAGTTGCTTATAATAATTTACAGACTGTTATCTTATCTAGGCTTTTGACTTGCACTCAGTATAGTGAGAGAGGGGAGTTTAGGAAGAATAAGAGGGCTAGAACAAATAATCCTAAGCCAAGATCAGAGGGTATAACTGCTTCCAATTCAATCAGAGATTCTTAGCACCAGATCCGCTTTCAGTCCGAGCGCCAGTGCCCAAGTCTAAGAATGTTAGTCGAGATAGAGTACCACGCTCTAAGTCACAAGGTTGTGGGATAGGTGTTCGTATTAATCCGCTTTGCGGAGGATATAGTAAGAACTATAAGGGAATATGTAGAGCTGGTAGTGATGCTTGTTTTGGGTGTGGCAAGTCAGGCTATAGAGTCAAAGATTGTCTTCAGTCAGGTTCTCAGGGTCAGTATGACCGTCCTTCAGCTTAGTCCGATCGCCCGAACCAGCAGGGTGCCGCTTTCAGTGCCGCCAGCAGGAAATGCCCAAGCAGATTTTACGTACTCCAGTCTCTCCATGATCAGGAAAGTTCTCTTAATATAGTTACGGGTACGTTATGAGTCTTTTATCTTTATGTTTATGCCTTGTTAGATCCTGAGGCTTTACTTTCTTTGTAACCCCTATATAGCCGTCAACTTCGGTGTCAGACCCAAAATATTAGTAGAGCCCTCCTCAGTGTCTACCCTAGACTTTAGAGTAAAGTAGTGGCAGTTCAGTTTAGAGTTGTTGATTAAGTGGTTCACAACTTTAGAATAATGGCTTTAAGCTAAGGAGGAGATGTTATACCAAGTAACCACGTTAGGCTCTTAGATTTTAGTAGTAATGTTAGTATGCGTAGAAACGTAATGGGAAGGGATGATGCCCAACCCGTCCTTACCTCAGTGCAAAGTTTTGTACTTCAGTTATCACGATAACTACCCATGCCTTACATGTCAACTTTATGATTATAGCTCATACTCGTGCACATTAATGAAAATTATGTACTATTACAGTTCTTAGTATGAGCAGTTCCAGTTCACCCAGTATAACGAATCAAGTTCCATGAATACAGAAACTCCGAACTCAGGTCATGCAGCTCATGACTCATGTACACATGCTTTACAGTATGCTTATTTCCCATGGCTCCTACCACACTCCTAAACGATCAGCCAAATTCAGATTTTGTCATGTATATCCTCAGTTTAGACCTCTTTATAAAATCCATGATGTTAATATTCTATTCCTCAGGCCTCAGTTAAGTGTCAAGTTTAGTATAGTGTCCATTCATGCTTTAGGTCCTTATGTTTTAACCTTCAGTGAACTCTCCTTATTTAACGATGTGGTGATGAGTAGTTGCTTAGATAGGAGAGAGTAAATATTTTATGTTAAGGAAAGATATTGCATGCTTGTTTTACACGAGGCTATAGTTATGAAGATAGGCTTGAATGTCATGTTGATGTGTAAGTGGATAAATGTATTTCAGATAGTTGAGTAGGCTTGAACATAGCGGGAGAATTCAGTTCAGCTCAAACCCCGGTAGGTATGGTTATCAGCGCCCATATTACAGAATTTTTGGCCATGTTATGGTTTCTTATTCAGATGTCTTATTCAAACCATGCCAAGATTCCTTACTCCCTAAAGTTATTAGAACCTTATAGGAAGAGTACCAAAGAAATACTCCAGTTAAGTATAAGTTTTCAGTATGAGTTAGTTCGTAAATCTAGTAATTCAGTTTAGCAGTCAGGAGGACAAATTCGGATGGTTTCTTATTTTTCCATCTAGTTGTCCTATCCTAAAATAGAACATCCTGGTAGTTGCGAATTTAGCTCAGTTTATGTCTGATACCTCAGTTTTAAATCTCAGATATTCAGTCACGATTCAGTTTGTAGGTGCCTCGTGCATCGTCCCAATTTTTTCTTAGTATCTCAGCCAAGTCAGTATTCTTCGAGGGACATAATGCCTCAAGGCGGAGATGCACTATGGTCCCCGAGCTTTCATCTCCTAAACCTTCCAGTTTCTCTTCATGTAATGAATCCAGTTTGGAGTAGTGGGTACTCATAAGTTGGCGCTCAAGTTCCAATCTCAGCCGTATGACATGTATCCAAGAAATCAATTCAGTTTATGATATTCAGTTCATATATCATGTTCTAGACTTAGTAATGTTCTCATGTTCCCGTTCATGCATGTCCAGCAAATGATCTCAAGTTCATCAGTATTCTCAGCCTAAGGTAACAACCTTCCTTAGATTTACTCAGTTTCATGATTCAGTTACAGTTATAAACTTAGTATTCTTTGCCGTTGCATAATCAGTCATGCATTCATGAATCAGTTCAGTCATGTATTCCATGCATCAAATATGCATATTCAGTATGGAAACTCAGTTTGTCAATGTTCAGTCATGTAGTCAGGTTTCAGTTATGCACGTTCAGCGTTTAGACTCAGTCTATCAGTATTTCTTAGCTTAATCCGTCTCATTCGAGGATGAATGTCCCCAAGGGGGAGATATTATAATACCCCGTATTTTTCTAGCTTAATTTTAACTCTTAGTACATGAGTTATCCTATATAAAATTTTTGAAATACTCAGTATTTTTAGTTTAGAGTCTGCCAATGCATAGGAAATTCAATTAGCTTTCTAACAATATAAAGTTCGCTCAAATTCGACATCCGGGCGAAGAGTTAGAGCCATTTTAGTAAGACAGTGTACCAACTGGCACTTCAGTGCATCGCGGGGGCCGTCCAAATGGCAATTGTCATTTTCCAGTGAGCCAACGTGATGCCACCGCATCACGCCACCAGCCATTTTCTCAATTATCACTTTTCAGTGTGACTCTGCGATTGTAGCGTGTAGCGCCAAGCTTCCAGGTCACAGTTGTCCGTGTCCAGTATTTCAACATGATTTCACCATATCGCGCTGAGTCCAAAATTTAGAATAAAAAGGGCATCGCGATTCCACCGCGTCGCGCCAAGCCCCAGTTCCCAGTTGTCAATTTCTATAGGCATAGCACAATAGTGGCGCGTTGCGGTCGGTGCCCAAATCGGGTTTTTCAGTATGAATTTTAAAATCATTCCCAGGGGTAAATGTGTATTTTTCCACGGCCCGAATCAGGCTAAACATGAAATTAAACCCCTAAATAGCCTATTGCCTCATTTTCTCTCAAGAATAAAACATTCTCTCTCAAAGAGGCAAAAATCATAGTTCAAGAAATCAAAAACAAGCCTAAGAATTCCTCCAAAAACCTTTAAGAGAGAATATTCTAAGGTATATTAGGTGTTCATCTATGGGTTCCTTTCACCCATAGAGTCCACGAATCCATTTTCAAACTGCAAGATTGTTGAATTATGAACTTCCATGCTTGAATTGAATTGAATTCATATTTATGTTATTGTTGAGTTTTAGCTCATGATTAAATTACAAGATTTAGTGAAATTAATCATTCTATGTGTTGAATTACATGATCTTCATGAAAAACCCTTAAATTTGCAAGTTAATTTATGTAGCCATGATAACTATATGTGTTGATTATTGTATGATCTAAGCATGCTTTCCATGTGTTTGATAAATTATCTATGAGAATGAAATAATGCCATTATAGCATGCTAACATGTATTCCCCATTCATGTACAATTTAATTCATTATAAGTGTTTGATAAAATGTCTCTATGAATGAATTATGACCAAGTGAACATTGTTGTGTTATTCAAGATTATACTTTGCTTTGCTTTTTATGCTATCGAGTCCTGGAGATATTTAATAACCAATAATTTAGTTGTTTACCTAGAGCCAGTGTCAGTTACAAAATTATATCAGTCATGTCACGATCAGTAGTACTCTCAGTCGGTTACAGAACTCAGTAGAACTCAGTCAGTTATAGAACTTAGGAAAACTCAGTAAACTCAATCTCAGTCCAGTTCAGTTCAGAATATTCAGTTCAGTGTCTTTCAGTTGGGAGTAGGATTCAACACTGAGCGAGCCTAGGGATGAGGGCTTACCTGTTATTTAGGACTGGGTCCCTAGAAGCAATCCCTAAGTTCCAAAACTACATAGCCAGCGTAGGTTATGAGATATCACCTATTAGATAGGACTGACATACTCAAAGATCACCCGCCAGTTTAGGACTGATCTCAGGGGTCACCCGTTAGTTAGGACTAACTCTACAACAGTTGTTAGTACCTACGACACGGTGCTAACACCCTTCTAATTGAGGTTACAGATTGGACCCCAGCTTAGTTATCTTATCTTATTTAGTGCATGTCGGTTAGATGATTACCTCCCACAGTTTTAGTTTCAGTCTTCAGTTTAGAACTCGGTTTAGTTCTACAGAATCAGGACTGTCAGACACAGTCAATCAGTGTTAGAAATCCAGTTATCAGTAACTTCAGATATCAATTATTTAGTTATTAGAACTCAGTACTCAGCTTCGGAAAAGCTCATGTATAACATATATCTGTGTATGTCGGCAGTATTGCATACTCAGTGATTTCAGTAGTATCAGTTATCCACGTACTCTTATATTTAGTTACTCTATATCATTCAGTCAGTTACTGTTCATGCATATGGACCCTTGCATTCAGTCTTACCTCATCTAGCATACCAGTAAATTCTACGTACTGACGCATACTCTTTATTTGCGCTATGATGTCTCATATCTTAGGTTCGGACGATCAGGTTCTCGATCGTGCTTATACAGATCCAGTCAGCAGTCGCAGATTTAGAAGTGAGTCCTTATTTATCGAGGATATTCTTTTATTTCAGCACTTTCAGTAGTTTCAGTATTTCAGTATTTGGCATTTATTGGGGGCTTTTCCCATCAGCTCCACTTTCATACTGTTCAGTTAGAGGCTTTTCAGACTAGATTAGTGCAAACAACATTTCAGATTCAGATATTGTTGTTTATCAGTATTTCAAATTTTGAACCTTATGTAAATTCAACCTAATTTCACATTTATTATAGTATTATTATTCAGTGCTCACAACAGATATTAGTCATGGATTAGCTTGTGGTCCTTCAGGGTCGTAAGCACCGTGTAACTTTCAAGGTACCGACTTGGGGCGTTACAGTATCTATTGAATATTTCCCTTTTACAACTCTTCCTGGGAAAATTAAAATTGTTGGTATGAGTTCTCTTCTTCTTCTATTCGTAGAAAATTTTTGACTTCTTGATTTCACACTTTGGTCGCTATAATTCTTCCAGCTGTAGTTGTGTTTACTTTTCGTTGTTTTGAAAATTTAGACATGCATGTTTGCAATTCTACCTTAAATGGATATGATTGTTTGCAAATAAGTGTTTATTTTCCTTTTTTAGAAAATTTTGAGATTCATGTTTGCAATTCTACCTTAATTGGATATGGCTGTTTGAAAATAAATATCTTTGATTGTGTAAACTAGTATGTATGGAGTAAGTATGGTTATGTGAGTTGATATGTATAGAGTATGGTTTTGTAAATTATATGTATGGAGTAGAAATTAGTATGCACCTAAGATGTTTGGTGAAAAGAAAACATTTTGTGAGCAGTATTTCTTTCGTTTGCTTTCATTACTTCAATAACCGATAATGTTGTCTGCTTTTTACACTCGAAACTATATTACTAATGTCCAGATTATGTGATAGAAAATTTGTGCCTTATTATTACTTGCACAGATTGAACACAAGGCAGTGCTCATGCTAAATTATGTCCCGCTGTCTTTTTAGTATACATGGCCTTAAGATCAAGCATCGATAAGATACCAACCGACACTCCCTAATGGATATGCAAGGTCCAAATCATCGACATCAATCGAGAGAGAAAAAGTCCAGAGAAGCAAATCCGATTTCAAAATCTTATTTTAGAGAATGAACAGGTATACATCCAAACTTGGCAACCAATTCACTAATAGTATACAGACACCAATTGCAACATGAAGCTTGATAGGCTCTCTGGTTGGGACAGCAGCATCTGATACTTGATTGACATATTTGATCTTTTGAAGCATGTAAGTTTTGAAGTCAAAGAAAGTTATTATCATTCCAGCTTCTCTGCATATTTTTTCATGCTTTATAACTTCATCTTCATTCTTAGAAAGATCTTTGCTATTACAAAAGGCCTTGCTTTTGACAGGTATATAGCTTGTGTTGTTTCCTCTGAACAAAGAAGCAACTTTGATCCTGAAGATCTATTAATTTGGGGTACCTGTTGAACTTAATTTTGCCAGATTGCAGATTAATCTTTTTAGCATAAACTTGACTCTTAACTTGAGAAGTCTCTAAGCTTTTTTCTTGATCTGATGGATTGTTGTATTATTTACTATAATAGGACACTTCACAACCTTATCAGAGTAAGGCCAAAAGAAATATATCTCCAAAGAGGGCAACTAATAGAGAATCATTTAAATATCCAGATACCAAATTAAGAAAATGATAAGGAAATCCAAGAAAATCCAACCTACTCCAAAAATGGTTATTTTGTTTACCTACACCGTATGAATGATATCAATTTTACAGGGCCAACAAATCATGGCGGCTGTGTATGGCGATGACATTGTTATATCTATCTGCAATGGCCATTACGGTTTGCTTGCAGGAACTGTCCTCTTTTTTAGCTGACTTTTGACTGCTGGAAAATTATCAATTTCTTGTTGGGCGGCTCTGAATCACCTCACTTCTGCTCAATATGAATGACCAGCTATTTAAAATTAGGGACCAGTATAACAAATTGAATGTAGATTTAGCAGCTTTTTGTGCCACTTCACTGCTCTTGGCTTAGTGGCAAGGAAATGTACCACTTTCAGCTAGACTCTGGTATACACGTATTAGAACAACATTTTCTTTATTGAAAGCCTTAGGAACTTAACTTTTCTACACTAAATCAAGTAGTTGCAACTTATACTAGCTATAATTATAATAAGGCCACTAATTACCAGCTAAAGTAAAAGTATTTCCCAAATTCCAAGTCACTGCTGCCTCTGCTAATTATTTGAAAAGAACATTCACATGCTTCCTTTTTTATAGGCCGAACATGTAAACTATGGATCGATTTCAGAAAGATAATTTTGATGGTAATTCACTTCCTGGTAGGCGTAGAGATGATGTAGAAATAATGATGGCTCCAACAAAAGTATCCCCGAGGAAGAACTGCAACAAAATGCAACCATTGTGCTGCCTCGGGACATCACAAATGTGGCAATAGAATTAAGACAGTAAATTTTGCTGGGATCCATCTTCTTTGAAGTTAGTCAAATATAAGACTTTTTTCACTTATTTCTTGGATTTTCAAAATATCTAATTTTGGATTTATGGGAGAAACTCGAATAAACATTCTTTTGTTTTGGTTTTACTTTTATATTTGTCTTAGGTTAGAATATGTAAAAGTGTTGCTTATGTCTCGCAGTCTACCTGGATACAATCTGGGACTTGGATCTTTTCTCACATGGAGATCATTGTCTTGCTTAATCATTTCTAAAGCATTATATGACGTTAATGACGGACTGTCAGCTTTGATAAACAGGGTCAATTTCGAAGCCCATTTGTTGGAGCGACACCTACGATATCAAAAGGTTGGAATTAGTGAATTTCGTTTTGGTTTTGGATCGGATTAGAAGAGAAACGGCGCCATTAGATGGCTGTGTTCAGATGCTTCTTTTATAGGAAGACGCCGGATCGACTTCTCGAGATCTCTGAGCGGATTTACAGTATGTTGCTGCTTTTCTTGCCCTAAAGTTTCCATTTTTGAGCTCATTAACTCTGTTTGATTTTTTTTCAGAAACTACATCTTAGTTAGGAGTTACCTTGCTTTTACCATGTTCATTAATTTGAATACTTATGTATGTGTTAGTTATATTTGGAATTATAGTTGTTGCTTTCCAGTATAAGTGAAGTGTTAGTACCCTATATTTTAGTGGCGCCAATCGGTTGTAGCTTCTTTTACCTTAGAAGTTGAAGCTAAGATTTTTTTTCCTGCGGCTTTTCTTCTTGAAGAACTATACTACTCTCTTCATTATGATTAAAGTAGGCAGATCTTCGGAGTGATAGTTTCTTTGGGGAGATGAATTATTGACTTTTTTGCACCTCATACTTGCAATGTTTGATTGATGCATCTCACACTGACGTGTTGGATGAAGATGAGTACAAGACATATATGGGAGGGATTGTCGCTTAGCTGCAGGACAGCTATGCAGATGCTTTTTTCATGGTTTTAGAGCTGCTTCATTTTTTGTCACCTCTAAATCCACAGCCACCTCAGCTTAGATATCTCCAGTACATCTCCAAAAACAATTTTGGTTCAGAATGGTTGCCATCAGATACACCTTTTGTCTTAGAGACTTAGTTTTCCACCTCTATTTGATGGCGAGAGAGGCTGTCAACCTGTACTTCACATCTATGGACAAGACCATGCTTCAACAAGCCTTTGATGGCGTGATATTATCTTTCTTTGGTAATGGCCTCACAAAAATGGTGGACGCTATGTTGGTTCTTCATCTAACTGCCTGTCATGGATATTCCAGCCAAATTGATATGTCAAGCCATAACTTCCTATGTTTGTGTAATCCACTGTGCATATTACATATATCTATGTTGGATATAGCCATCAGAATCAAAAGTTATTCATTAGATTTGAAAGATGCTAGCTTTCATTGAAAGTCAAAATAGGAATAAAAATACCAACATCAACATTAATTAAAATATATCTAAAATTTTAGGATTAAATGTATATAATAAAAAAATATGACTTATGTTAAGTGGTTAGTTTTTCTACGTAATGATTGATTGAAAATAGACACAAAAAAACTTTATTTTTAAAATTCAAATAAAAATTATCTAATAAAGCTATTTTATCATACGTTCATTTCTTCAATAAAAATAATTATAATTCAAATATAACACTAAATTTCACAGGAGAAATTTATTAATTTAAGGGGTTATTATGTATTCGGCCAAAAGATTAATAACAGTTCATAAATGACGAGACTAATAAATTAAATATGATCTATACTTTCGATCATATTTACTTGTTCTTCTTATTTTTTTTATTTTGAGATGTTTAATAATATTTATTTAATTTATAAAATTAATAGATAATTTATCTATTTTATTCTTGATATTAAATATAATATTTTACTTATTACATTTTTTAAAGCAAAAAAATTGATTATATTTAAAAAATAATATAATAAAGAAGTGAATCTAGTTCAAACAAGTGAAAAAGTCTTCTGATGATAAGGGGGTTAACTAATGCAATCTATATCAGTTGGATGGTTATATCAGGTCATATAGTATTCACCGACATCAAGCATGAATATGAATGAAGGGAAGTTGGGACCCTTGGCATGTGCCAAACAGGAACTACACGGATTAAAGACATGAATCACCGACAACTCTTATTTTCATAGGAAAAGATAATAAACTCACCATAAATTATAATTTTAAAAGTTAAAAATATGTTTAAATTATTGAAGTGAATCACCGATAACTCTTATTTTCATAGGAAAAGATACTAAACTCACCATAAATTATAATTTAAAAAGTTAAAAATATGTCTAAATTATTGAAGTGCTTTAATATACTTATTTATTCTTAAAAATGAATTTAGTTCTGCCCTATAAGTTGATATAGCATAAAAAATAAAATAATTTAAAAGAAAGTGCATTTTATTCAATTTTTTTCTTTTTCCTTTTCCGTTTTCTTTCTTTGCAAAAAGTGTAGGTTTTTTATTGAAAAAAAAGTTAAATTTATTCCTCTATTTTGAATAATTTGGCTAAATATGTCCTTCGTCTTACTTTGGTGTTAAATTTATCCTTGTTGTCATACTTTGAGGTTATATTTACCCCTTTACTTGAAAAAATGACTAAATATGTCTTCCGTCATATTTTGAGATCAAATTCACCCTTGATGTCACATTTTGGGGTCAAATTTACTCTCGTTGTTAAGAAAATTTTCATATATAGTATTTCTTAATAGAAAAGCTCAAATCAACGTTAAATGCCTCATTTTTTTAAAAATAAAATACACCTTAATATAACCCGCCTGATCCGACTCGAGCCATAAAAAAGACACAAATTAATATACCCCCTTCAGTTCTGTCGGCCAAAGTTTTTCAATGAGATTATGCTACTAGATATTTATTAGTGCATAGGTCATGAATAATTAATCTGCATCAGTGTAGAACTCATGAAAATGACATATAACTGTCAAATGCAACTGATTAGGCTCATTGAATATTTTTTTGGATGATTGAGTTAAGAGGTCTCCCTTTATGTCAATCATGACATCTCTCATTCATATATCTTTATATGCAATTTAGTTTTATACAAAATTTTCATCATGTCATTTGCTTAAAAAATTTATTCATTGATTCTAGAATCAAGATGCACAAAAAATTGCATACCAAATTCTAAAATTTAAACATAATCAAACAAGAGCAGAATTTGTTATAGATATTTTCTCTAGTTTCATGCTTCTACGCTATCCCATTCCGTTTTATGTTTTGTTCATTTATAAACAACCTACCACCGTTGCATATTGAAAGAGAATATTTTTATTTGTTGGAAAAATTCGACCAACAAAACTGAGGGAGAGGTATTTTCTTTGTGTATTTTTTGTGGATCAAATAGGGAGAATTAAATTAGGGTGTAGTTTATTTTTAAAAACTAATGATTATGTCCGCACTTCGTGCGGTCATATAAATACTTTAATAGTATATATTTAAAATTAATAATTAGTTTTAAAAAAATATTAATTTGAAGGCAAAAAAAAATTATGTTATGACTAAAACAATGTATATTTAATACTTTTAGAGATACAATTATGTAGTAACAAACATTCTTTTTTTCTTTTGGATAAAAATAACAAATTTCTCTATTTTAGAAAAAATATATGATAAACCATTGATTTGATTGATCCATAACAAATTTGTCTTGTCATTAACATCAGAGAACTATAAATTAAAATAAATGTTGAAAAATTATTACAATATTGATATGAACATGAAATTAACAGCAATATTAAAATAGTCACAAATACTATGTCATGGCAAGTCATTGCCTTGAAAGTGATTTCGGCCGGACTCCGGTGCAAATCCTTCTAGCCGGTCGCTCATCAAGGTTCCACATCTACTTTCAAACATATGCACTCGTGGCAGAAAGTTTGGAGATTGCCTAAATCAATTGCCCAGAATAATTCAAGAAGAGGAAAGGAGGAAGACTCTTTTTCTTTTCCTTTCTATTTGTTGTATATTTTCTTCTCTTTAGGTGCTCCTAATATAGCATATTGGAAAAAAAGTTGAATGAACTTTGAGATATTAATAGTGAGCATTAATGACATTAAAGATTCATTACTATAATGGAATTTACATTCTACGGAGGTATGTTCATTTTCACTGTAACGTAGGAGTGTATGCTCAGCTCCTCCTAAACGTATGTTTTCTTTTTTATTCTTTACATTACACAAAATGCTTTAAGAAGCATTAACTTCACAATTCCCCGCTAATGCAAAGATAAAGAATATGAATAAATTTTTGGGCAAAAGAAAAGAACATGTACTTAAGTGTCAATATCTTTTGATTTGAATTGACACGTAGTGATATCAGGCAACAATAAATATCCAATAAGTGAAGTAATCTTGAACTAAATGGACATAAGTTGACACCCCCACAACATATACCATATCCTTGATTTTAAGCAACCTCCACGATACTATAAAGTATGTTTATAGTTATGCACACAAACTTTGGGTCTCATGAGTACTCTAAAAAGACTACCCAAGTCTTTCCTAAAAAGGTGACCAACCTTTTACACTCACATAGGTGATCCATCAAGTCTATCTCATAGACTACCTTAAGGATATGGATCATTAAGAGAAAAAATAAGCTCAACCTTATAATACACTACCTCACGCCATAGGAATATGATATGTAGTGTTTATTGAAGGCCTATATGGCTTCGTTTGACTGCAAATGGATATCCACCATATTACCTCAATCCATGGGCTTTAACCCCATCCCCCTCGAAGATTCAAGGATCATTTTTCTTGTCAAACCCTTGATCATAGGATCCGTCAAATTTCTTTTAGACCTTACATATTCCAAGAAAATAACACCATATTTTAATAATTGTTTAACTACACCATGCCTGATGCAAAGTTGTCTCTTTTTACCATTTATACACTATTTTTAGCAATCCCAATTGCCATCAGTGAGTCATATTGTAAAGAGATCAATGATATTTGTCTTTACCATAAAGGCACATCCGCCAAAAAGTTTCTTAACCACTCAGCTTCTTGCCCCTGTCAACTCAACATCAATGAATTCAGATTCCATGATAGAACATGCTATACAAGTCTTCTTTGAAGACTTCTATGAAATAGCACCTGCACCCAAAGTAAACACATAGCGACTAGTAGAGCTAACTTCATTATTGTTAGTCACCCAGTTTGCATCACAAAAACCTTCTAAAACAACAAAAAATTTATTAAAATGCAAACACCAATCTATAGTACCTCTCAGATACCTTAACAAGCGATGAAGAGTATTCCAGTGTTCATTATTGGGATTATGAGTATATCTACTCAATCTACTAATAGCATAAGCTATATCAGGTTGAGTATAGTTCATGAGAAATATCACACTCCCAATTATTTTAGCATATTCAATTTGAGAAACACTGAAATCCTTATTCTTTTTCAAGTATATGCTCGGATCATAAGGAGTTATCGCTGAAACTATGTAAAAAAAATCAAACCTTTTCAACGTCTTTTCAATATAATGAGACTAATACAAAGAGAATTCATTAAAAATTCTTTTAATTTTCATCCCTAAAATCACATCAGCTTCTCTAAGGTCTTTCATTTCAAATTTAGAAAATAAAAATTTCTTACTCTCATTTACAACATTCACATTAGGATCAAAGATTAACATGTCATCCACAAATAAATATATAATCACACAATCCAATTCTACTATTTTAGAATAAACACAGGTATCAGACGAATTAACAACAAAGTCATTATCCATTAATGTGAAATTAAAATTTTTCATACCACTTCTTGGGTACCTACTTAAGTCCATATAAGGACTTTTTCAATTTGCATACTTTATCCTCTTGTATTGAGACCACAAACCCCTCAGGTTGAGTCACATAGATCTCTTCCTCTAAATTGCCATTTAAAAATACATTTTTGATATTCATTTGGTGTACCACTAAATTATGAATAACGGCTAGAGAAATAAGAGTTCTAATGGTCGCTATTTTAGTCATGGGAGAATAAGTATCAAAATAATCAACACCTTTCTTTTGGTTAAAGCCCATAATCACAAGTCTAGTCTTATATTTATCAATTGTATTATTAGACCTCAATTTCTTTTTAAATATCCACTTGCTACTTATGGGTTTACAATCTATAGGCAAATCATACAAGTCCCAAGTGTGATTAGAGACTATAGAGTCTAATTCACTTTTAATAGTTTCTTTTCAAAACATTGCATCTATTGAACTCATTGCTTCATCATAAGTTTTAGGGTCTTTTTATATTAAGTAGATAGATACTAATTTATCATTTAAAGTATCAATACCAAAATTCTCAGATAAGAAGGTGGTGATAAAATCAAGACCAAAACTAGTCTCAGTTCTATGTCTTTTACTCCTTCTAAGTTCATTTTCATGCTCATTAGCAATAACATCAGATGCGGGCATAACATGAGAATTAACAGAAATAGATATAGAAGTATTATTTTGTACATCACTAGATACATCATTTTTCAAAGAAAAAAAAATGCTAAAAAAAGTTCGCATCTCTCGATTCACAAATAGAATGATCATTTAATGACATAAATCTATATGCAATATTATTTTGAGCATAACCAATAAAGACAGTGTTAAAAGTGTTAGAGCCTACATTTGCCCATCTAAAATTAGGTAGACCAACCTTAGCCAAATACCCCCACACTTTCAGAAATATCAAGTTAGGGGCAAACCTTTTTCGTAACTCATATGAGGTCTTGTCTAACTTTTTATGAGGGACTCTATTAAGAATATAGCATGCAGATAAGGCAACTTTCCCTTCCACATATAGTCAGGTAGACCTGAGTTTAAAAATATAGAATTCATTATTTCCTTAAGAGTTCTATTTTTTCGTTTGGCTACACCATTTTATTGGGGAATATAAGGAGTACTAAACTCATGTATAATACCATTTTTTTACAAAAATCTTCTAGAGTTTTAGTACTATATTCTCCGCCCCTATCAGATCTAAATCTTTTGATTTTCCTTTCTAATTGATTTTCTACTCCTGCTTTGAATTTTAAAAACATACTTTTAGCCCTATCTTTAGACTTAAGAAGGTATACCTTAGTGTACCTAGAAAAGTCATCAATAAAAGTAATGTAATACTTCTTTCCACCTTTACTAATAGTGTTCTTAAAATTTGCTAAGTCTAAATGTACTAGTTCAAGAAATTCAGTCTTTCTGTTAGTAACATATTTAAAAGGTTTTTTAGCATGCTTTGCTTCTACACACACAGGACATTTAGAAATATCATCAATGTTTACTACAGGAATTAATCTCATTTTAAAGTCTTTTAATAGAAGCTATATCAACATGAACTAGTCTATTATGTCATAAATTAATAGACTCAACAATATAAGCAGAATTAGGAATATTTGCATTGTTGGCAATCTCTTGATCAATATTTAGTACAAATAATCCCCCACTAAGGTATCTCTTCCCAACAAAGTCTTCACCATGAAAAATAATTATTTTATCAGCTTTAAAAATAAGTTTAAGGCCTACTTTGTTGAGAAGTGCTCCAGAAACTAAGTTTCTACATAGCGAGGGAACATACAAAACATTGTTCAAGGCTAAATATTTTCAAGAAGCTAATTTAAGTAAAAAATTTTCTTTACCCAAAACTTCAACAGTAGTGGAGTTACCCATGTAGAGACACTTGCCATTGGTGGATTCCTCAATGTCATGGAATAACTCTTTATTGACGCAAAATTATCTTGAAGCGCCTGTGTCCAGCATCAATCAGTCTTGTTAGCTACCAGATTTGCCTCGATGATTACTGCAATAATTACTTCATCACCCTCAGTAAGATGAGCTTGTACATCATCTTGTCCTTCCCGATTTGAGTTTTGCGAACTATCCCATATTTCTTTAGTAAATTTGTACGTAACAAATAAATTAAATAAAGTATTAGTCATATGACTTAATAAATGTCCTCTAGCATTTTTTCTATCCTTTTCAAGTTTCTTTTTAGCCACATCATCAACCATAATGGTGTTAGATCCATCAATAGGAGATTTATTAAATAAAACATAATCAACTTCTAATTGCTCAAAGAAAATCAGAAGTTTTTGTGATCAATATTTAAAATTATTTTCGTCCAATGGCTCAAGTTTTGAAAAATCAGGAAAAGTTTTATTCAAAGAAATAACTATTTATCAATATTGTATGTAAGAAAATCACTTTTAAATTGTTGAAAAGTTACTACAATATTGATGTGGATATGAAATTAACAACAATATTAAAATAGTCACAAATACTATGTCGTGGCAAGCCACTGTCATGAAAGAGATTTCATCTCGACTTCGGTGCAAATCCTTCGAGCCGGTCGCTCCTCAAGGTTCCACAACTACTTCCAAACACATGCACTCATGGCTGAAAGTTTGGAGGTTGCCTAAACCAATTGGGCAAAATAATTCAAGAAGAGGAAGAGAGGAAGACTCTTTTTCTTTTCCTTTTTATTTGTTGTATATTTTCTTCTCTTTAGATACTCCTTATATAGCATATTTAAAATGAAAAGATGAATGAATTTTGAGATATTGATGATGAGCATTAATGACATTAAAGAGTCATTACTATAATGTTATTGAATTTACATTCTGCGGAAGTATGTTCATTTTCATTGTAACATAGGAGAGTATGTTCAACTCCTCCTAAATGTATGTTTTTTTTTATTCTTTGCACTACACAAAATGCTTTAAGAAGCATTAACTCCACAATAAAAATAAGATCAACTACCTCCAGGTTCAGTAACAACCAATTTTGACCATATGTTAATGCTTTCTTAGTATCAGAACTAAGGGAATTGCAATAAGGATCGAGCACTTTTCCCTATAGTTGATTGTCAACTACACCGCTAAAGTGGATGTATAGATTTTCAAGAACGTGTGCAATTATCGCTATACAAACTCATCTACTATTAACCTATATTGACAAAATCGCCTAATTATGCTTCTAGAAGTATTGACAAATTTGAATTTTCATTGAATAATCCAATTTTATTTCTAATACACCAAACATCGATAGATAGCTGCATAATGAAAATTAGATCAGGAGTCACGACACAAATCTAGGTCCTAGCCGCGACTAACATCTCGAGCCATGACAACTCGAGAGCCCTTTCTAAGTGGCAATCATGTGCATAATTCGTATATTATAAAGATGCGGAAAACAAACGAAAACATGATCATTCTGATACTTCATCTACACAATGCGGACATAAGTTCAATAAAACTCAAAACCATCTAATACATATCTTTGAAAGATCTACTAGAACTAAAACAATAGCTGTCTGAAATCGGGACAAGGCCCCCGATTGGACCATGAACTAAAACCAAATGTAAACATCTTATGAAACAAGGCCTTCCGAAATAAGGAAGGCTCACTTAATTCCTGACAACAGTCTACTGCTTAGTGGGACCCCGAGACTGAGTCTCAGATCTTGAAATATAGGGGGTCAATACAAATGTACTGATATGTGAACCAACTAAAATAACATGTTTTTATTCAATATAAGTGAGAATTTCACAATAACAGTAAACATAATAGAGGTAAAAATACATGGGCATATTTTAGTAAACTTCAAAACAATCCAGACAACTTTTACTCACTCTTTATTGTTATTTCGAACTAGACAGTACACCCTACAAATCTATAATTCTATGGGCTATATGGAATCCGTCCTTAACTCGGTGGCCAAGCCCCTAATCTAAGTTCAATACAAGGATTGGAGTTCATAAATAGTTGGTAATACCCTCCATGTGAGTATACCGTAGGAATATCCCCATGTGAGATATCCTAATTATCCTCCTATGTAGGATAACATATCATAAGCCTCACAGAGGCGAAACACGGTTTTGGGCTAAGAGTTATCTAACTCAAACCTTCTTCAGATGACCGACTAGCACTATTAAGCCCAACTTTTAGTTCTTTAAAACCATTCTTCATGCATTCAAAACATACAACACTTATTCTATTGAGGGCATATTATCCCCGGGTATCGTCTTAACCCAACTTGCAAGTCATTCATATCAATCCATAATATTTCTGTAGCCTTTTTTCACTTAACAACATGTTAATGACCACCAAAGGTTTAAACATCAAGGGAGAGAAAGAGTCATGATGTATGTTTTTCTCTGAATTTACACCAAAATATTCTCCTCTCAATAGTACAATCATAAGGTGGCCACATCATGCTTGCATTACTTAAAACTGAAGGAAATTGCTAATTTGACAAAATAAACGTTTACCATATGAAAACACCCTGTCAGCATGTCATAAATCATATCACTCCATGATCATTAGTAAAGAATTCACCCTCTATATTATTTAAGAAAATTCATGCCTTTAAACAATCCACAACACTTGAAATCAAAGATATCTTAATAAGAGAGGGAGTTTAGTTATTTATGCTCTCAATCAAATTTACAACACAAACAAAGGCATATATATATATATATATAGTTAGTTCAATTCCATGGAAAGTGGTTCAAAACAACATATATTTTCGTCAAAACAATTCCATGACACATACGTTTCGTAACAACATCAAAACACTTCTTTGTAAATATGATTTGGGATCTTTAAACTTGATAAAATAATTAAACCTATGCCCATGGAGTTTAGGGTGGTACCACATACCTTAAGTTCTTAGTTTGAAGAGTGAAACCCAAATCTTGAGAATCTTGAACTTGAAAGGATTAGATTATTGATCTTTGGGGAATAGGGAAGGGTTTGTTTAATAGTAATTTAGAAGAAAATGAGGATTTTAGTGTCGTAATTACGTTGTTAATCGAGGTTAGACGAATTAGAATTGATAGAAAAGGACATAATTGCCCCTCAGGCATTTAAAATCATAACAGAATCCCATTTTAGAGGCCCACCGCAATGCACCAAGGGGATCATTACCATAGGCACCGCAACGCTGTGCAATCGCAGTGACCCAATGTTTTCATGATCCAAACATAGCCCGATCCTCTTTCAAAAAATCTGAAACTCCCCCGAGACATGCCGTTTACACCCCTGAACATGAATTGCCTAAAAAATATATGTCTTGGGGTTGTGAAGACTAAATTTAAAACCTTCGAAGTTAGGAGGCTCAACATAAGCTTAAGTCTCTCAACACTTAGAAAATTTTCAGGCTTTAATTTCCCTATACAAGAAACTAGGTGTGAAATAAAGACAAGAATGATGTGGGGTGTTACATTATCCTCCTTGGGATATTTCATCCCTGAATGATGGCTCGGAATACAACAAGCATGATTTCAAGCACTACAATGAAAGAAAAGAGTAGTATAAGATTTGTACTTTCCATAACATCATCCACGATTTAAAAGAGAGCCGGGTACCTCATACGCATGTCATCTTCCGATTCCCAAGTAGCTTCCTTAGCTTTGTGATTCTTCTATAACACCTTAACCGAAATTATCTCCTTACTCCTCAACTTCCAAACTTCACGCTATAAAATGGTAATGGCTTTTTCTTTGGATGAGAATGAGTCTTTTACATTGATTTCTTCCACAAGCAACCCAAAAGAATGATCTCCAATACATTTCTTCAACACCGATACATGGAATATAAGATGTATAGAAGCCAGACTTGCAGGTAAATCTAATTCATAAGCAACTACACCAATCCTTCTTGTAATCTGGCTGGGGCCTATGTAACAAGGGCTAAACTTCCCTTTCTTTCCTAATCGCATGACCCCCTTCATAAGGGAAACTTTTAAAAATACCCAATCATCAACCTCAAATTCCAACTCCCTTCTTCTAACATTGGCATAGGACTTTTGGTGGCTCTGAGTTGTGTTAAGTCTCTCCCTAATGATTTTTACTTTCCCTATCACCTGATGAACAAGGTCAGGCCCAAACAATTGGGTTTCACCCACTTCATACCACCCAATCGAAGACCTACATCTCCTTCCCTAAAGGACTTTAAAAGGGGCCATCTGAATACTGGAATAATAGATATTATTATAGGCAAACTCTATCAACAAAAAAGGTCCACCCAACTACCCTTAAAGTCAATCACGCAGGCCCTCAACATATCTTTCAAGGTATGAATTGTATGTTCTGCTTGTCCATCTGTCTGAGCGTGAAAGGCAATACTAGGGTTTACTTGTGTACCTAAACCCTTCTAAAAAAACCGCCAAAACTGAAAAGAAAATTATGTACCTCGATCGGATACAATGGACACAGGAGCCCCGTACAACCAGACTATTTCTTAAATGTATACCTTAGCATAGCCATCCCTCAAATAATTTATCAGCACTAGTAGAAAATGGGCTGACTTAGTCATCCTATCTTCAATCACCCAAACAGAGTCATATTGGTTTCGGGATCTTGGAAGTCTTGTAATGAATTCCATATTGATCATCTCCCATTTCCACATTGGCAAAGCTATCTCTTGGGAAGTGCCACCTGGTCTCAAATGTTCTACCTTGACTTGTTGACAGTTCAAATACTTAGACACAAAGTTAGCAACATCTCTTTTCATATTATTCCACCAGTAAATAGTCTTAAGGTCATGATACATTTTAGTAGAACGCATACCTGGAAGTATGAGCTTCATCAAGAATTATTTCTCGCAACCCAGCCACATTCGACACACATAGCCTACCTTGATACCTCAAAATCCCATCACCGCCAATTTCAAATGCCATTACCTTTTGTTGACCAATATCTTTCTTGATCTGCATCAAGATGGGGTCCTTAGCCCGTTTCTCCTTAACTTCTACAAAAAGGGAGGATTTAGCTACCTCTTGAACAATTACTCCTCCATCTTCAGAATCTAGGAGTCGAATTCTTAAATTTACAAATCGGTGAATATCCATCACCATATTGCACCTTCTCCCCTACATAAGAAACACTGCTTATTAAATATCTGCTAAGGGCGTCAGCCACTATATTGGCCTTGCCTAGATGGTAATGAAAGTTCATGTCATAATCCTTCAACAGTTCCAACCAATGCCTCTGCCTGAGATTCAGTTCTTTCTGCATGAAAACATACTACAAATTTTTGTGATTAGTAAATATATCAACATGCACCCCATAAAGCTAATGACGCCAAATCTTTAGTGCGAATACCACCGCTGCTAACTCCACGTCGTAAGTGGGGTAGTTCTTTTTGTTCACCTTTAATTATCTAGATGCATAAGCCACCACCTTACCACACTGCATAAGCACGCACCCCAATCCTACCTGGGATACATCACAGTACACAACAAAACCCTCTCAGGTAGAGTCAAAACTAGTGTGGCAGTCAACTTGTCTTTCAGTTTCTCAAAACTATTCTCACAAGAGTACGACCACAAGAATTTTACCTTTTTTTGAGTCAATCTAGTAAGTGGAGCAGCTATGGAGGAAAAACTCTCTACGAGTCTCCTATAATACCCTGCCAAACCCAAAAAACTTGGGATATAGGTTGGATTCATGGGTCTGGGCCATTTTTTCACTGCCTCAACCTTTTGGGGGTCAATTTCAATTTCTTCACTAGAAACAATGTGCCCCAGAAAAGCAATGACACTAAGATAAAATTCACACTTGGAAAATTATCCATACAACTCATGATCTTTAAGGGTTTGAAGGATGATTCGTAGATGATTTGCATGATCCTCCCTATTCTTAGAATAACCCAATATGTCGTCAATAAAGACAATGACGAACAGATCTAGAAACTAAAAAAACACCCTATTTATTAGGTCCATAAGGCTGCGGGGGCATTAGTCAGGCCAAAGGACATAACCAAGAATTCATAGCGACTGTTGTGGGTTTGGAAAGTTTTTTTGGGAATATCAACCTCCCTAACCTTCAACCGATGATACCCCAAATGAAGGTATATCTTAGAGAAATATTTGGCACCCTGAAGTTGGTTAAAAAGATCATCGATTCCTGGGTGATTCTTTCCATAATTGCTACAGCGAGGGTATGACCTAAAAGGCTGAGGCACATTCCCCTGGGACTGAGTACCCTGAACTCTAGGCCTATCTCCTGACTGGAACTGCTTCTCTCCTAAAGGCCTGGGCGCAGGTGCACTTGCTGAAGACTTAGCATTGCTCTAAAATTTCTTCTTCGACCATCTCTGGTCCGACCTGCCACTCTGTTGCTGACTGGCATTCTGATCTACAAATCTAGCTCTCTTAGCCTATCTTTCTTTCTCCCTCACCTCAGCCAACCTCCTCTTCTCCTCTTATACCTGCTGAATATACACTAATAACCTAGAGAAATCCATGTCCCTGTTTAATATTTCTCCCTTACATTCCAACACCAAATCATCCGAGAGGCTAAATGCAAACTTCTTATACAAGCCCTCATGTTGCTCACTAACTCTTGAGCATAATGAAACAGCTGAGTGAACTTCAATGCATACTCTTTAATACTCATCTTGCCTTATTTTAGATTCACAAATTCCTTATCCTTTGCCTCTCTTAGTTTTTGGGAAAATAAATAGTCCAGGAAAGCTTCTACAAACTCACCCCACACAAAAGATTCAACATCACCACCCTTCAAATCCTCCCTCTCATTATACCACTAGTTAGCTATGTCCTTCAACTGATAGGCTGCCAACTCAACCCCTTTAACTTCATTAGCATGCATAACTTTAAAAATTTTCTCTATTTTATCAATGAACCCTTAGAGGTCTTCCTCAACCTTTATGCTAGTAAAGGTGGGTAGGTTCAGCCTAATTCATTGGCCAACCCGAGTAAGTTCAGATGAACCAGACACAAAAATCATATCTTCAGACTGATGGGTATGAGAGGCCACTGACTGAGCAATCATATGGATGGATTGTCGAAACTCAACATTCAAAACTTCTCTTTGAGGAGGCTGGAGATAGTTAGCCCCAGTCCGTGAAGCCCGAGGTGGACTAGTCGGGGCTGGAGGAACTCATTGAGTAGCAACAAATGTGGAGTAAGCTCTACTACGGGTCCACATCTCATGAGTAGGGCGGACATCCTCAGCTTGGGTATTTTGTTCGTTGGATCTACGGGGAGGCATGATCAATCTTTGAAATGTAGTAAATTATTGATTAGAGGACATTTAAACATTATAGCACGAACTAGATCATGAAGAAAAAGAGTCATTCCTAAACGCCTAGTAGTTTCCTCCTTATAAGTGTGGCGCAATACACACCCATAAACAAGACTCTATCCGATGTGATTTCGCAAATACCCTAAGACCATGAACTGGGCTTTTATATTAAGTTTGTCATGATCTAAATCGAATCCCTGGCTACGACTAGCATCCCGAGCCGTCAAAGCGTGAGAGCCCTTTCTAACTGGCAATCGTGTGCATAATTCATATATTATAAAGATGTGGAAAACATGGTCATTCTAATACTTCAACTAAGCAATGCGGACATAAGTTTAATAAAACTCAAAACCATCTAATACACATCCGCAAAATCTCTACTAGAACTGAAACAGCATATGTCTGAAACCGGGACAAGGCCTTCGATTAGACCATGAACTAAAACCAAATGTAAATATCTCATGAAACAAGGCCCTGAAATATAGGGGGTCAATACAAGTGTACTGGTATGTGAAATAACCCAAAATGGAATTTTCTTATTCAATGTAAGTGAGAGCATTTCATAATAACAGTAAACATAATATAGGTAAAAATACATGGGCATATTTTAGTAAACCTTGAAACAATCCTGATAAATTTGACCCACTCTTTATTATTCTTATGAGCTAAATAATACACCCTACAAATCTGTAATTTCATAGGCTTTATGGAATACAACCTTAACTTGGCGGCCAAGCCCCCAATCCATGTTTGCCGCAAGGATTGAAGTTCATAAATAACTGGTAATACCCCTCATATGAGTATACCATAGGAATCCCCCTATGTGAGATGTCCTAATTATCCCCCCATGTAGGATAACATATCATAAGCCCCGGATCGGCAAAATATGGTTTCGAGCTAAGAGTTATCTAACTCAAGCCTTCTCCAGGTGATCGACTAGCTCTCTTAAGCCCAAATTTTAGTTCTTTAAAACTATTCTTCATGCATTCAAAACATATAACACTTACTCCATTAAGGGCATATTATCACCGGGTATCGTCATACCCTGACTTGCAAGTCATGCATATCAATCCATAACATATCTATAGCCTTTTTTCGCTAATCATCATGTTATTGACCACCCAAGGTTTCAAACATCAAATGAGAGGAAGAGTCATGCTATATGTTTTCATTTGAATTTACACTAAAATATTCTCCTCTCAATAGTACAATCATAAGGTGGCCACAACATGTTTGCATTACTTATAACTAATGGAAATAGTTAATTTGACAAAATAAATGCTTACCATATGAAAACACCTTCTCAACATGTCAAAAACTGTATCACTCCATGATTATTAGTAAAGAATTCACCATCTAGATTCTTTAATAAAATTCACGTATTTAAACAATCTGCAACACTTGAAATCAAAGATATCTTAATAAGAGATGGAGTTTAGTCATTTATGCTCTCAATTAACTTTGCAACAAAAACAAAGACATATATATATATATATATATATATGTCAAAACAATTCCATGACACATACTTTTTGAAACAACATCAAGACACTTCTTTGTAAACGTGATTTGGGATCTTTAAACTTGATAAAATAATTAAACCTATGCACATGGAGTTTAGGGTAGTCCCACATACCTTAAGTGCTTAGTTTGAAGAGTGAAATCCTAATCTTGACATTTTTCTTGAGAATCTTAAACTTGGAAGGATTAGATTCTTAATTCTACTGGAAGAGGGAAGGGTTTGTTTGAGTGTAATTTGGAAGGGAATGAGGATTTTCGTGCCATAATTATGTTGTTAATCGAGGTTAGATGAATTAAAAATGATAGAAAAAGACATAATTACTCCTCAGGCATTTAAACTCGTAATAAAATCCTGTTTTGGAGGCCCACCGCGACGCGCCAAGGGGATTATCGCCATAGGCACCGCAACGCAGTGCAATAGCGTGATCCACTATTTACGTGATTCAAATACGGCTCGATCCTCATTCGAAAAATCCAAAACTCCCCCAAGACATGCCCTTTATACCCCTGAACATGAATTAACTCAAAAATCTACGTCTCAGGGTTGGGAAGACCAAATTTAAAACCTTCGAAGTTAGGTGGCTCAACATAAGCCTAAGTCTCTCAACACTTAGAAAATTTTCAGGCTTTAATTTCCCTATTCAAGAAACTAGGAGTGAAATCAAGTCAAGAATGATACAGGGTGTTACATATCATTAGACAAATAACTACATACTATGCATAAACAAAGTGATCCATAAGTTATGCTACATACTGATCGAAACAAATCAAATTGTTCATGTGAAAATAACAAAAGCTCTATACTCAAGCATAATAATTAATTCTTCAAAAGTAACTCTAACAAACTCGAAGAAAAAGCTATCAAGCCTATATACAGGTTTAGAAGATGCAACAACTTTGTGTTGCAATCCTTATATAATTAACCTTTTACTTTTTCATGGGTATGGATAATGTTGCCACCCACACCTTATTATCATTGTGCAATAAAGTTTTTTTCCTTGTATTGGATCGAAGGCACACATAAGAAGATAGAGATAAGACTTAAAAACATGACGCTTAGTATACCTCTTTTAGTTTTTTTTCACTATAACTCGTGATTCCATTTTATTAGATGAACAATAAGAAAGTGGTCTAAATAAGAAAGAAAAGTCAATGAAAAATAAAATATAATGATTTTATAATCTCTAATTTAAAAAAAGGATTGACAGATGAAGTAGTAACAATGAGTGCCTTGTTAAAAATTTTTTGGAATGTTTCAGAGGAAAGACAAAAAAAAGACTATCAATTATGATAAACAAAGCATCACATAAGAAATGTTTGTGATGTTATTCACACAATGTGCAAGAGATGAAATAAACACCATTTAGCACAAAATGAAAATCTACAATGGTGTCAAGATCGAAGCTCTAAACTAAAATGTTGTACAGAATTGTAGTTTTTACATACAATTTTACATTAAACAATTGAGAGTTACAAATATAAAAGCTTTAGGGTTATGTAATTGAAGATGTGTGATTAAGATCAAATGTTACAACAACACAACAACAACAAACCCAGTGTATTTCCATAAAGTGGAGTTTGGGGAGGGTAAAATGTACGCAGGCCATACCACTACCTCTGAAGAAGTAGAGAGGCTGTTTTCGATAGAACCTCGGCTTAAGATAAAGAATAGTAACCAAGGTTGTAATGGAACAATGAAAAAAGATGGATGGCATAACAGAGATCTGAAATAAGAAATAACAAAAATAGAAATAAGGGGAATAAGAAATACAATAAATAAGAGCAATCAGAAATAAGAAACAAGACACCCATATACTAGTACACATACATCACAGACGAAAGACACCCACCATACCCAAACTCCCTGACTAGCTGCTCCTACCTATGGACACAGTCCTAGGACTACTAACTCGGCTACACAAGAGCTCTCATAACTACTTGCTATGACTCACCCACACACCCTAGCCTTTTACCCTTATTCGTAACCTCCACATCTTCATATCTAGGGCCATGTCCTCAGTAAGCTGTAACTGCTTCATGTCATGCCTAATCACTTCCCTCCAGTATTTCTTCGGCCTACCTCTACCCTTCTGAAACCATCTAAATCTGCCTCTCACACCTACAAACTGGGGCATCAGTGCCCTTCCTCATCACATGCCTAAACCATCTTAGCCTTAATTCCCACATCAAATTGGTAGCTTACTACCTCCTGAAGGATCTATTCCAAAATTTGCACAGCTGTATATTTATGATATAGAAAATGAAGTTTTAAATAAAATTAATGCAGTCAGGTAAGTATTGTAACATCATTATATAATCCCATGAAATTAAAAAGTACTTTCAAGATCTTACTAATATAATATATCTTTTTTTAAAAGATAAAGTTTTAATATTATATGTCTTTTGTAGTCGTGGACGGGACGTTAATAAGCTTCATGTTGAAATTGTTGCTGATCTAAAACAAATGCTTGATGACCCAAGACTTTTAGAATGGTGAGAGATAGATTCTAAGAAAATAACTGTTCCAATGTAAAGTTGAAACTAATAGGAAAAAGAGGTACTGATGGTAGAAGATACAACCTACCAACAATACCCGAAGTAGCTGCTTTGGTGGTTGGAGATATTTATGTTTCTAAATCTGACCGTGATATCATTATAGAAACACAATCTAGACAGCTGCAAAGGATCAATGAACTGAATGTTGCATACTTAGGCCTACAATATCCTTTACTTTTTCCTTATGGTGAAGATGGGTATAGAGAGGACATTCCTTTAAGTTCAGGTGATAATGGAAGGCAATGTGTTAGTATGCATGAATTTTTTTCTTACAGAATTCAAGAAAGAAAAGGTGAAGTTTCTACCACTGTGGCTTCAAGAAGATTATTTCAGCAATTTTTAGTTGATGCCTATACAATGATGGAATCTTCTCGGCTGAAGTTCATTCGGACTCATCAAAAATAATTTAGAGTTAAGTTTTATGAGGTCCTATCAGATGCAATTTTACATAGAGACACTGATTCTTCATCCCAAGGTAAAAGAGTATTTTTACCATCAAGTTTCACGGGAGGTGCATGATATATGCTTCAGAATTATCAAGATGCTATGGCAATATACAAATGGGCTGGATATCCTAACCTTTTTATCACATTTACTTACAATCCTAAGTGGCCAGAGATTACTAGATTTGTAGGAAGAAGGGGGTTGAATCCTGAAGATCGTCCAGATATTCTAAGTAGGATATTTAAAATTAAATTGGATCACTTGATAAAGAATTTGAAGGCCAATCAAGTATTTGAAAAAGTAAAAATAAGTTTTTCATATTTACTATTTTATTTGAATATACATTAGGACACTCATAAATCATTTATATATATATATATATATATATATAATTCTAACAATTTATTTCTAATAAACTTAGTTGATTTATAATGCAGTAATATATACCATTGAGTTCCAAAAAAGAGGATTGCCTCATGCCCATATATTGCTTTTTCTTCATGAGAGCAATAAATTTCCTTGTGCATCAGATATTCATCGAATAATTTCAGCAGAAATACCAGATAAAGTCAATGATCCTCATTATTATGATGTCGTAAAAAATATGATAATGCATGGCCCATGTGGTTCTACTGACAAGTTTTCACCATGCATGCAGAATGGTAAATGTACAAAGCACTTCCCTAAAAAATTTGTTCACACAACAACACTTGATGAAGAAGGGTATCCTGTTTACAGAAGAAGGGATAATGGTAAAACCATTGAGAAAAATGATATTCATTTGGATAGCAGATATGTGGTTCCACACAATCGCAAGTTGTTGTTAACATATGGTGCTCACATTAATGTGGAATGGTGAAACTAATCAAGATCTATTAAATATTTATTCAAGTATGTCAATAAAGGATATGATCGTGCGACTGCTGTTTTTTCATAAAATACACATGCTGATGGTTCATCAACTGTTGATGAAATCAACATGTATTATGATTGTCGCTACATATCACCATGTGAAACTGCTTGGAGAATATTTAAATTTCCAATTCACCATAGAGAATCACGAATGGAAATACTATCATTCCATCTTAAAGATGAATAATGTGTCTTTTTTCTGATGAGGATCCAATTGAAAATGTTATCAATAAACCAACTGTTAGGGAATCTCAATTTTTAAGTTGGTTTGAGGCTAACAAGAAGTTTCCAGAAGCAAGATATTTGACTTACGCAGAATTTCCTCTTAATTTTGGTGGGATAAAAGTTCAAAAAAATGGGAAAGGAGAAAAAATTCTGCATTTTCTATTGGAAGGATCTTCTTTGTTACTCCAGGGAGTGGGGAGATATATTATCTCAGGTTGTTATTAAATGTAATTAAAGGGACAACTTCTTATGCAGAACTTAGAAGAATCAACAACAATGACCATGCTACTTTTAGAGATGCATATTATGCACTTGGTTTGTTGGATGACGACAAAAAATACATCAATGCTATAAAGGAGGCAAGTACTTGGGGAATGCCATCTTATCTTTGACAATTGTTCGTCATGTTATTGATAGCTAATTCAATGTCACGACCTGAAGTTGTTTGGCAAACATCATGGCTGCTACTTTCAGAAGATATCCTTTGTCGTTGTGAAGTTGTTTGGCAAACATCATGGCTGCTACTTTCAGAAGATATCCTTTGTGAACAAAGAACATTACTGGATAACCCAAGTACAAATAATATAATTGAATAATAACAAAAATATTTTAAAATTGTTTCTATTTATAATTCAAGTATATTTATTTAATTTCTATACAAATTAAACAAGAAATCCATATTAATACCTGAAACAACTTTATTACTACTTCATTTCATTGGGTTTTCTCACTTCTAAACAATAAATTATTTCAATAATATTAGAATCATATATTTTAACATGTATCTAGAAATGCATATTTCACTTCGGATTTATAGTAATTTGGGTAGTTCACTTATCCATCATATATAATGGTATTCTACAAAAAATTAATAAACTTTAGCAAACATCTAGAAATTACATATAAATAAAACTATTTAATTGACTTATATACATAATTATGTGCTTTATTTTTTATTATTATAATATTTTTGTCATTCAGAAGCAGATCTAACACATGATGAAATGAAAACAAACAACACTTTGCAGCCGTGGTCTTAGAAGCTCTTAATTTGCTCACTAATGAATCTTAGTGATGTTCGTCTGCAAAATAGAGAGCATGATTATATATTGTTCAGTTATTTATTTCCATCTCCTTGCAATTAACCCTCCCACTTTTCTTAACACATGATTAAATAACTAAATTGCAGTCAAGAAAACCTTCTACTTTGTCATGAAATTACGTCAAAGAAGTCTATGGATTTTATGTGCATAGTTAGACATTACACCGAAAGCTTAATCAAGTAAGTAAATAAGGAATGCTTTCATAGATCAAAATTTACATAAACAAGGATTACAAGAACTAATTTCAGCTTAACTGAACATACCACAAATGGAAAATACCCCTAAGGTAATTCCGAGAGCCGCAGAGAATGGCAATAGTTTCGGCTATGCTCCCCCTGAAGCAAATCAAGAAAATCATTCATTGTCAAAATCAATAAAGATTTGATCGGGTTGTACCAGGGATCAACTCTTAGTCCATTTTTATTCGCTTTGGTGATGGATGTGCTGACACGGAATATGCAAGGCGAGGTGCCTTGGTGTATGCTTTTTGCAAATGATATAGTTTTGATTGATGAATCACGGCAACGGGTTAATGATAAGCCGGAGATTTAGAGAGAAACCCTAGAGTCTAAAGGTTTTTGGTTGAGTAGGACCAAGACGGAGTACTTGGAGTGCAAGTTTAAGGACTCGAGAATTGAGGAGGAGTTGGTAGTAAAGTTGGACTCTCAGGTGATTTGCAAGAGGGATAGTTTTAAGTATCTCGGGTCTATGATTCAGGAGAATGGAGAGATAGATGAGGATGTATCTTACTGTATTGGGGCAGGTTGGATGAAATGGAGGCTCGCTTCAAGAATTTTATGCGATAATAAGGTGACCCCCAAGCTTAAAGGTAAATTATATAGAGTTGTAATCCGACCTGCTATGTTGTATGCAGTGGAGTGTTAGCCAGTTAAAAATTCTCATGTGCAAAAAATGAAGGTGGCTGAAATGAGAATGTTGCGTTGGATGTGTGGTTTCACAAGGGCGGACAAGGTTAGGAATGAAATTATTCGAAAGAAGGTAGGAGTAGTATCAGTTGAGGATAAAGTACGTGAAGTGAGGCTGAGATGGTTTGGCCATGTGATGAGGAGGGGCACTGATGCCCCAGTTCATAGATGTGAGAGGTTGGCCTTGGAAGGTTTCAAGCGGGGTAGGGGTAGACTGAAGAAATACTGGAGAGAAGTGATTAGACATGACATGGAGCAATTATAGCTGACTGAGGACATGACCCTGGATAGGAAGATTTGAAGGAAAAACATTAGGATAGAGGGTTAAGGGTATGGTTAAGTTGTAGTCAGTAGGTAGGGGATTTGTGGTGTCCCGTGTTTTGGCAATGTACTTTTGTGGATGTCGTATCTATGTTATTGTATCATTTTCTATGTTTTTGATGTTTTGTTTACCGCTTGTCATACTGCCTTGTATCTTGAGCCGGGGGTCTATCGAAAACAACATATCTACCTCGTTAGGGGTTGTGGTATGGAATGCGTACACTCTACCCTTCCCAGACCCCACTAAGTGGGAATATACTGGGTTTGTTATTGTTGTTGTTGTTGTTGTCAAAATCAGTAAATATTCTTACTTTTACAATCTTATCAATAGAAATATAGAATAAAAATGAAGAGAAAAGTACTTTAATCTGTTGGACGCATTAAGATGGTTGGAGGTAAATCTATGACTGCACAAAATATGGTAAGTAATCTGATATTCCAAAAGATGGCACGTTAATTTGATATCAAAATATGTCAGCATGTTCAGACTTTCCTAAACGACTAGCTTGAGAAGAAACACAGAATCTCTGAGTGCAAAAAGATAGTCGTCCACAACCATGTGAGGGACATGGACTAGATACCCTTCTTGCTGACTAACATAAATAAGTGAGGACAAAATGCCAAACCATCAACAGTTGCATAGGAAAGAATTTCTACTATTTACAAAGTTACATTAGAAAAGAAAATATAGATGATTAGTCCATACAAAGACAGGAGATTTTAAGCTCACCAATCATCTCTTCTTTCATCTTTTGTCGCTTCTCATCAGCTAATGGCTTTAAACGTATCACACTTCTCCTATCTTGGTCATGTGAGGGTTCTAATTCTAAGATTTTTGTCATGTCTGCAAGATTTTTAAAAACCAAAGGGAATAAGAGCAGAAAAAAACCGAAGTAGAACTCCAAACAACAACAACATACCCAGTCTAATCCCATAAGTTGGGTCTTAGAAAGGTAGTGTGTACGCAAACCTTACCCCTACAAGGTAGAGAGGTTGTTTCCGATATACAAAGTAGAACTTCAGTAATTTAATTATTCACCAATAATTTGAACCATTTGAGTGGTGTAGAATTATTACGAGAGGCAATAAGTAACATACAAACACTCTTTTTTTAAATTATTTTTTCAGGTAAGAGAGTGGGAACAAAGAGAAGGCGTAGGAGAGTCTGACTGGAAAATACAAGATTTCCATAAAGTAACCCCGTAAATGTGAGTATGGATACTACTTATTTAGTGATGCAGCTAAGAAGTCCAGTAACAATGACATTGTACCGAATAAACATGGTACAAATTCAGAACCCAATAATTACCAGTAATAACCTCATCAAAGTGTTCAAGCTTTTCATGTGCCTCTGGCTCTTCTAACCAGAGCCTTAATATATGTAGGATTTAGTTCTAATGCTTTAGTGCAATCCTTGACTGTCTCTTCATGTCTCCTCTGTAAATGAAAAAGTAAAATCGCTATTAGATACAACAAAAACTCACACAGATAAACACAATTGATATCTTACACGCTACATGGGAAAAGTATCAAACAAAGATATGGGAAAAACAAAGGAAAATTGTGGAAATTTTTCCTATTATGAGGTGAAGGTAGATGTAATATCATGTGTGCAAATTGAACTTTTTTTTTTCAACTCGTGACCTATACGTGTGCAAAGTAAACTTTTAAATATTTATTTTTTTAAATTGCAGAAAAATGGTGAGACGACAATTGTTTCTGGTATGCCGCTTACTGGGAAGCAATACACAAAAAGATAGGTACCACATTCTTTCTCTAAGCTACACATCTTCTCACCCTCTAAATTTCTTCATTCCCAGTAACTCTAATGTAAAACCACACAACCAAATGCCAAACCATCAACAGTTGTATAGGAAAGAATTTCTGCTATTTACAAAGTTACATTAGAAAAGAAAATATAGATGATTAGTCCATGGAAATACAGGAGATTTTAAGCTCACCAATCATTTCTTCTTTCATCTTTTGTCGCTTCTCATCAGCTAATGGCTTTAAACGTATCACACTTCTCCTAGCTTGGTCATGTGAGGGTTCCAATTCCAAGATTTTTGTCATATCTACAAGAATTTTAAAAACCAAAGGGAATAAAAGCAGAAAAATACCCAAGTAGAACTCCAAACAATAATAACATACCCAGTGTAATCCAATTAGCTACTAACTATTATGAAATTCTCAACATTTAATAATAATAGTTAGTAGCAACAATTGGTGTATCAAGATCTAGATGGAGAATATAAATAGCAAATTACCGCTTTTTTATTGTTGCTAAAGACCATTTTTGTTGGTACTAACTGTTTTAAGAAATTTTGATGATGCAGTATGCAATTCCATTGCCAAAACAGATGCAATATTACAAGGAGTACCAATCCAAGCTAGCAAAAGTTGCAGGCAGACAGAAAGCAACATCCATACTAAAGGATGCACTCTACACATTAAGTGATGGAACTGCTAATTTCTTATAGAATTACTACTTCAATCCTTATCTTAACAAAACTTCTACTCCTTATCAGTATAGTTCTTATCTTGTCCGCATATTCACTCGCATCGTCAAGGTAAAATTATGGGTTGATTCTAAGATAATCAAGAAAATGGTTAGCTATGACCTGTTTAGCGATAAATCAGTAATGAAGTTCATAACTAATAATTTTAGTTTTTTTGTAGTCATGGGTCATAGACCAATCCGCTTAACAAATTGGTTGGGATATACGTTGCATTTTGATTTAACTTGTGACCAATACATGTGCAAAGTAAACTTTCAAATTTTTATTTTTTAAAATTGAAGAAAAATGGTGAGATGACGATTGTTTCTAGTATGTGGCTTTATATCTCTTACTGGGAAGAAATACACAAAAGGATAGGTACCACATTCTTTCTCTAAGCTACACATCTTCTCACCCTCTAACTTTCTCCATTCCCAGTAACTCTAATGTAAAACCACACAACTAAATGCTCTAGAGTTCTTATACCAAACATTGAGGTAGTTAGACAACTACAATCAAATGATTTATGATTGCAATATCCTCTCAATGACTTATTGGAGCTTTCAAACTACTAGCCAATAGCCAGTTTCACATCACGCCAGCATTAAGCCCAGCATATCGAACCCTAAGAAGTAAGATGTTACTGGCTTAAAACTAGATAAATAATAGTACTAAAAGTCCCTTTTGTACTACTCCTAGAGCAGGAAAAAAAGTAAGAACACGTTAATCATTCTCTTGCCCTCCCAAACTTCTAAAGATGACCCGCTTTGGCTGGATCTTTTGTAATAGTACTGAAATACTCTTATCTTATAGTTCATCCATTGGAAACATACTTCATATAGAGAACTCCATGGATAGACTACACATTTAGTTCGTTCATTATGTTGAATCGATCTCTAGCAAAGGTCAAGTCATCTTTTGCAACCTTTAAGCCTTCTAATCCTTCAATGGATACTTCTTTCAATGAAGAGAGAGTATCTAAGATACCAGTAGCAGACAAAACTAATACCATACAGATATGATGAAATGAAAAGCACGTTTTTCTAGTTAACATTCATCTTTGAAATTTACAATTGTGAGTGAGAAAACAGACTGAAACTGTTAAGTTGATCAACCAGATTCTTTCATAACTTTGCGGAGGTTTGTAGCTCGAAAACACAATGTGAGCATAAGAATGAGTTAAAGTATCTACACACTGCTTATTGCAAGTATGCCTCTTACTCGGTTATTTTGGTGCCAATTTCAAAGGGAGTAAATTTTAGTAAAGAGAGACTATACTTTCAAAAGGTTGAGAAGATCATACTAGATTGTATTGCGAAATCAATACAACATGGAGACATGCTCCAGTTTGCAAATATTAACATTAGAAAATTAGTGAAGGTCTGTAACTAGAAGAAGCAACTAACGCAAGCTAAAGGAAGCTCTAAAGATGAAGTTAAATATCAAGGAACAATGCTCATACACTATTCATACAAGGCAAACGTAGGTGATGGAATATTACTGTAGTGAATGCAAGTGCATCCCATATAGCAAATCAAACTAATTGGAAAAATATGAAGCTTACATCATAAAGGAACAAGATTACATTTAAAGACACAATTGGAAAAATCTACAGCAATAGGATATAATAACTGTAGGATACAAAACCCCTCCAGCAAGCTGAAGAGGATCCCATTGACAGATTTAGACAGATAGACTAACAAACAGAATAAGGGGAAAAAGAAGACGCCCTTACACCAATGCTTAGATAAATAATAATATTTTAACTGAAATCTTTCAACATACTTCTTTTTATCATACAGCTCTCATCATTCTAAAAGTAATGGACTAAGCCTATGAAGGAATATAAGTTTTTAACTTCCTGCTTTTGATTCTAAAAACCAAACCAAGAGAAAAATATGACATGCTAATTAGCAATTAGGCAATACAGATGAGTTTCAAATAAATGCAAGAGAAAAATGTTTCATCAAACATACAACTCTAAAATATGAGATCCAAAGAGAGTAACAGACAAGACATTTGACCACTGAAATATGCGTTGATGAATGGTATTAGGAAAAACTTCTAGGATGAACCCTTCTCAGAGAGGTACACTTTTATTGGGAGCAGCGTACCCCAATTTTACAGCAAACTTCAATTCCTCGCTAAACTAAACCACTACGAACATACCAGTATGAATTAATATAGAAAGCCACCTAAACAAGTACTAAAATCAACCAAAATAGAGCAAGACAACAGAAACTATTAGTGGATAAATTAATATAGAAAGCCACTAAAACAAGTAATAAAATCAACCAAAACAGAGCAAGACAACTTCTAATTAAACTAATAATATTTAGAATCACTTGAACATAAACGGTATGAAGTATTCAACAACTGAAGAGAGCATGAAGCTACTGAGCTAATTATCAGGACATATTTAACTACGTTTACACGCTCTGGAATCAAGATTAAGATGAGTGCTAAGGAGCAACTGTAACATTATTCTTTAAGAGATCAACATTTTTAACTTAAATCAACTACTTTTACCTACATTTTTAATTTAAATCAACCACCTTTACCTTTACTCAATTAAAACGGCATGTGTTGGTAAATAAATTTTGATTAGCAGAGGGTAACAAGTATAATTTATGATTCCCAACAATTAGGCCACTGATCTGATGCCTGTATGCAAGTGAAGTAAAAACTTTCTTATCAAATTAAGGATCTCAAAAAGGAGAGGAACTTTAGCAACTTATATTCTTGGAAAAATATATGTTCGAATTACTAACATGCACTGAAAAACATAAATTATGAAGGACATTTTAAGATAAAATTCGAATTATTGACATCACCGAAAAACATAAATTATAAAGGACTTTTTAAGATCAAATTGTAAAAAGTTGTGATCTCATACATGTTTTCTTTTCAAGTTCCAATCATGTCTCCTTTAATTGTTTCAAAAGCAGCTTTAAGTTTAGCTGCTTCACCAGTGGAAGTGCTTCTATCTCTACAATCTTAGAATTCTTCTCTAAAATCAAAGTCTATAAGGAACAAGGTTTTAGAAGATAGAAAGTACATTAGTCAACACACAAGTTCTATTTAATATTTCACCAAAGATATACACATCTGAAACTCATGCAGTTCTATTTAACATTTCACCAAAGATATACACATCTGAGACTCATGTATGCATCTGAAAAAAGAAGGTTAACCACATATACCTTAAATTCGTGAACACAAAAACAAAATTAAACTCACAAAATAGATACATAAAACCACATATCAAAAAATAGCTTCAATTCTCAGTTAATCGAAGCAAATAATGACTAATGACGGAAAATCTCACCTTGGATCTGAACATCAAGAGACAAAGCTTTAAAGAGTAATGTAGAACTTCATCGGGAATTTCAAGATTATAAACCCAAAATGAATTAATTTTTTACCTCAATAAAAGAGCTCAAAATAGCTCATCTTCTTAGAGTAATCCAGAAACAATATCACAAAGGCCTCTCTATATATGAAGCTTGGAACAACAATGAAGCTTTGAAAGAAAAAAAGAAGCAAATTAAGCCTAATTTTACTGTGAAAATGAAGTTTATTGTGAAGTAAAGCAAATGAAAAATTGACTATCACTATGCGGACAAAACAAGAAGATGATGGATAAACAATTGTGATCAGACAAAATAACAAAGTACAAAAATATCTCTACTTTCCTAAATGATTTTTGTCTTTTTTTTTAATTTTTTTTAATTTTGCAATAACTATTTATTTCTTTGTAAAGTTACCGCGCCTAATCCACACCCCTCTACAATTGGTATCAGAGCCCTGTTATTTAAAAAATACGGAAGTCGTATATATATGGATTTATTTGATTAATTTATTAATTATGGATTTACTTGATTAATTTATTAATTATGATTCATTTTATAAAACTAGATGTAGATATTCCTCAAAATATTATTTAAATGAATAACGTACAAAAATATAAAGAATTAAAGCAAATAATATCTGAAAAGCGTAAAGAATTAAAAATAAGGATAGAAAGACTACAATATAACATAATTGTCGGAGTTAGTAAAAACTCAATAAATACACAAAAAGAAGAAATAACAAATTTAGAATCAACAATAGATAGTCTAGAATATACATACCAGCATGATCTATTAGCAATTAAATAAAAAATGAACAAAGAAGAATTTATAATAGACGAAAAAACATATGAAAATCACGAAGGATTAAAAATAAAAATAGTATTTTCTAATTTAGGTAGAAGGTATAAGAAAATAGGTAACATTTATATTTAATGTTAGAAAAACGAAGAATTAAAATTAGAAGATAAATTGACAGCTATGGTGAGAATAGAAAAAGAAAACGAAGAAATAGATAGAAAAAAGGAAATAGAAAAAATAAAACAACAAACTACAGAAGAAATATGAAAAATAGAAGAAACTAAAAATAGTAGGATTGTTGAATTAGAAAAAGAACTACAAATGCTAAAATATCTGTATGAAAAAAGACAGAAAGAAAAAGAAGAAAAAGATAAAGAACAAAAATTATTAAATGAGACAAATCAATTTAAAGAAAAATTAGAAATAAACAATAAAGAAATAGAAACAAAGGAATTAGAAATTAATACAATAGATGTTGAAGAAATAGATAATTATGATTCTAAAGATAGTGAAACATATACAGAAATCTTAACAAATACAAAAAATTTAGGAATCAATGGAAAACAAGAAGTAATTAATGAAGAAAATTTAGAAAATATAAACACAGAAATAAACACTCTTGATAAAAAAGAAGATGAAAATATAATACCAAGAATATCAGAAATAAGAAAACCTACATATCATAAGAATAAGTTTAAAAGATATAATCTAAAGAATGAATATGACAAATGGACACCAAAACAAATAGTTAATAAAAATTATAACTTTTTAGACTTAGATTGTGTAATAGATACAGAAAAAATAATACAATTGTGGATAGGATATATGACAAAACAATTATTAGATAATAATATAAATGTAATAGATGCACCAGAATATATAGAAAGAACACTAATAGGAAAAGTGAAATTATAGTTTTTAAATCTAACTGAAAATAGTAAAAGAGTATTAATAACTGACAAACCCACAGAAGGAACATCATCAACAACTAAATTAACACCTATAGAATTATTAAAAAAATATGAAATAGCTATAAAAGACGAATTTAGTAGCATGACAACAACAGAAGAAGAACAAAATGAAGAGAAAGATACAAATAGGAATTTAATGTTAAAATTAGCAATATGTAATATGTGCTACATAGATGAATATACTTGCGCATTTAAAGAATATTATTATAAAGGAGCATATAATACAGAAGAAAGTAAAGAAATAAGAAAATTATATTTTAGTAAATTACCTAGACCATTTAGTTCAAAAATAATAAAGAATTGGGATGAAGCAAAAATAGTAGATACTCTAGGAGCAAGAACAAAATTTTTACAATAATGGTATAGAAATCTATGTGAAAAATATAGAGAAGAAATAAAAATGGAAAAAACATTAATAAGAAATTTAGCATGCTGCAAAGATAAAATAGCACCTCAATTTGGATGCGAAGAAAGATATTATAAGAAAAGAAAAAGACATAAGAAATATAAGAAATACAAAAAATCAAAATATAAGTATAAGAAACCAAGAAAAAGATATTATGTAAAAAATTATAAACATAAAAGACCATATAGGAAAAAGAAATCTATAAAGGAATGTACTTGTTATAATTGCGGAAAATTAGGACATCTAGCTAGAGATTGTAAATTACCTAAAAACCCCAAAAATAAACAAATATCAGAAATAAAAATAGAAAATACAGAATATATGCAAATAGATTATATAGATTACGAATTAGAAAGTCAAGACAGTATATATGAAATTTCAGAGAATGAAACAGATAATGAAATAGAAGATAATAAAATAGATAGTGAACTAGACGAATTAAATGACTGAAGAAGATATATAAATAAACCAAATGACTGAAGAAGATATAAAAATAATAACAAAAGAAGAATATTTAAAGGACGAAGGAACAGATCAAAAAATAATGTTTGATAACAATATATTTGATGAAATAAAAGGAAAAGAGTTAGACTTAAGTGTAGAAAAAATATTTAAAATACCAACAATAAAAAATATATTTACTAGGAAAAAGGAAGAATATTATGTAGTAAGCCAAAAAGAACATGTAATAGACTGCAGATATGCAAAAGGTAAAGCTAGTATACCACTAGTAACAAAAAGAATAATAAATAAAGAAATAAACGATATAAAAAGTAGAGACCCAATAAAATATGTACACCTTGGAGGTACAGAGATACTGATAAAAGCATGTTTTAGAGAAGGAATAGACATACCAATAGAACTGTATTTAGCAGATGATAGGATTATAAAACCTATAGAAAAAAGTATAATAACTGCCATAAAAGGAAATTTAATATACCAAAAATTTAAATTTATAATAAGTGCAAATTATTCAATAGCAATAATAGATGAAAATATAGATAAATCATTGGTATTATATTGGAAAATATCAGGAATAGAACTAACCCCAGGAAGTAAAATATTTACAGCAAGATGTAAAAATCTATATGTATTAACTACAAAACACAAAATAACAGGAAAAAATAAAATTAATAAAATACAAATAGAAAGTCCTTTTGAACAATTCGTAAAAACAATTGATAATAATGATTATAGTTACAAAAATATAGACATAGAAGAAGATTTAGAAATAATAAATGATAGAATAAGTACAACAAAAAGAATAGTTTATGAAAGACCAGAATCATCAAGTTCATCAAAAAGAACAAGTTATGAAACAAGTTCAATAGTTAATTTAAATCAATATTACATAACAGGAACAATAAATGAAAAGAAATATTTAATACTTTTAAATACAGGACAAGAAGAAAATTATATAGCAAAATATCTAGTAAAAAATGAGGAAATAAAATCTGATAATAATATATGCCCAAATCTACCAAGAAGCTTAATAAACACTAAAAATATAGCAGAAAAAAAAATAGGAGTTAGAAAAATGAAAATAGAATTTGAAATAAAGGAAGAAATGCAAAAAGCAGACATAATATTAGGAATTAAATGGCTAGAATAAGTAAAACCATACAATATAGAACATACACAATTATCTATAACATATAATAGAGAAAGATTATTCCTACGAAGAGCTTTAACATGATATGAAAATATATGTATTAATGAAGATAGTAGTAGAAGGATATTACAGTAGATATTATACGCCTATGATAGATACAGGAGCAGAAGCTAATTTATGTAGATATAATCGTTTACCAGAAAGTAAATGGGATAAATTAAAAACACCAATAATAGTTAAATGATTTAATAACGAAGGAAGCTTAATTACTTATAAAGCTAAGAATGTAAAAACACAAGTATGAGATAAAATATTAACAATAGAAGAAATCTATAATTATGAGCTAACATCAAAAGATATACTTTTAGGAATGCCATTTTTAGACAAATTATACCCACATATAATAACTAGAACAGATTGGTGATTTACAACGCCATGTAAACAAAAAGTAAGAGCAAAAAGAGTTATTAATAAAATAAGAAAGAAAACTGATTGGATAAAAGGAAGTGAAAAAATTACACAAAAATTGGAAAATATAAAAAATACTGAAGATACAATAGAACTGGTCGTATTTTCAATAAATAAAAAGGAAATAACTATATTTTCAATAAATAAGATAGAAATAATTAAGAAAAAAAATAAAACAATTATATAGTGAAAATCCATTAAAAGGATGGGAAAAACATAAAACCACTATAAAAATTGAATTAATAGATAAAAATAGCATAATAACCCAGAAACCATTAACATATAATTTTGATGATTTAAAATGCATATAGAAGAATTATTAGAAAAACAATATATACAAAAAAGTAATAGTAAACATAATAGCCCCACATTTATAGTAAATAAACATAGTGAGCAAAAAAGAGGAAAAAGTAGAATGGTTATTGATTACAGAAATTTAAATGCAAAAACAATGACTTATAATTACCCAATACCAAATAAGATATTAAAAATAAGGCAAATACAAGAATATAATTATTTTAGTAAATTTGATTGTAAATCAGGATTTTACCATTTAAAGTTAGAAGAAGAATCTAAGGAATTAACCGCATTTACGGTACCATAAGGATTTTATGAATGGAATGTACTACCTTTTGGATATAAAAATGCATCAGGTAGATATCAACATTTTATGGATAGTTATTTTAAATAATTACCTAATTGTATAGTATACATAGATGATATACTATTGTATACAAAAACTTAAGAAGAACATTTAAAATTATTAGAATAATTTACAGATATAATAGAAAAATTAGGAATAAGTTTAAGTGAGAAGAAAGCAGAAATTATGAAAAGTCAGATAGAATTTTTAGGAATACAAATAGATAAAAGTGGAGTCAAAATGCAACAACACATAGTCCAAAAAATAATAAATTAAGAAGAAGAATTAGATACAAAAAAGAAATTACAATCATTTTTAGGATTAGTAAACCAAGTAACAGAATATATTCCTAAATTAGCAGAAAACTTAAAACCATTACAGAAAAAATTAAAAAAGGATGTAGAATATAGATATAATGAAGAAGACAAAAGACAGGTAGAGAAAATAAAATTACTTTGTAAAGAGTTACCAAAATTACAATTTCCAGATGAAAATAAAAAATTTACATATATAGTAGAAGCTGATGCAAGTGAATATAGTTATGGAGGAGTACTCAAATATAGGTATGAAGAAGAAAAATTAGAACATCATTGTAGATATTATTCAGGAACGTTTAACGAGACAAAAATAAAATGGGAAATAAATAGAAAAGAATTATGTTCTTTATATAAATGTCTAATAGCATTTGAACTATATATCGTGTATAACAAGTTTATTGTTAGAACAGATAATACATAGGTACGATGGTGGCTAACATTAACATTTTCTACTTCGGGTGTCTCACCAATATTTTCATCATTTTCGTCTAAATTAACCGCATCTACTTTATTTTCTTCTTCTATATCATAATTTTCCTGAGTTTCTACCTAATCCATATCGTGGGCACCTACACCTAAAGCTATGCCTACTTCTTCTTCAAAAGGTTGACTAAGCGGTGCCGGAGGTACACGGATATATCTACTACTTGAAGTACCTCTACCGCTAGTAATTCACTTTTTACTACCACTACCGCTTATGGGATAAAATTTTTTAACACCTTTAGTAGCGAGGTTTCTTAATTTATCAATAATATAAATTAAACTAAAAAAATTCAAAATACACAAATATAATAGAATTAAATATTCAACAATTAATACACTAAATAAAAATTAAACGTAAGAGATGGAACAACAATATCAAATTTTTGAAGTATCTGAAGGTTGCGACTTTAGAAACTTCCACTCTACTTTGTAATCACAAAATTAAAAAATTAAAGTGAGCACTTTAAAAAATTAAATATATAGAATGTTTGAGAATTGAGAATTGAGATTTGAGATTTGATAGAGAATGAGAATTGAGAGAATGAAAAATTGTGTGGAAAATGATTTGAAAGTGTAGGGTATTTATAGAATTTTTTTTGGGGTTAAAAAATAATTTTAAAGTAATTTTTTTTTAAACAAAAAAGGCCAAACTAGCCGTTTTTGGGTCCAAAAACGGCTATATAGCCATTGGGCCAACGGCTAGTTTGGGACCAACGGTCCAAAGACTAATTTTTTTCTTTTTAAAAAGTAAACCGGGCCGGTTCCGGGCCAGTTAACCGATGGGCCCAGACCGGGCTTGGGCCGACTGGGTCAACTGGGCTTAACCAAAAAAATAAATCGGCCTGGGACCCGGTACCTTACAGCCCATGGGCTAACCGGGCCGGTTCGGGCCGGATTAGGTCCAGTCAACCCAGCCCGTTTGACAGGCTTACCCCCCTCCGCTCCCCCCCTCCCCAAAAAAAAAAGAAAAAGGAAAACTAGCGGTTATACCCAATTCCCTAGGCATGACATATTACTTTTAACTTCTTAATTTCTTCTTTTGTTTAGTTTAATCTTTGTTTGACCATTTCAACTAGTTTAATATATGTTTGTATTTTCATAGAATAATCTCATTTAAATTATATTTTTTAAAAAAAATATTTAAACTTTAGATATTTATTATAAGATTTATGTCTAAACATAACTACAACCCTAATTTGAATTTTTCAAATAATTTATTTTATGATTTTCATAGTCGAACGCCTACTTAAATTTCTTGATTGTTGGATCATTGTAGAAGTGACCTTGGTATGACAAGGACGCTTGTACTCGTAATTCTTGACGTGTATGTTACAAAATCTGATTTTTTATTTTCTTAAAAAAGTATAAATTAGATTAGTTATTACCACAAGTAATTAGAATAGTCAAAAGACACTCTGTATGTCCACTTAAGTGACTAGTTATAGCATTTTAGGAAAAATAATTAAATTTTATTTGAAGAAGAGAGTGTCTTTTGATTCTCCGATCATAAAGAACCAATTACAAAGAGCACACTAATATTTAAGGCAACTAAATCCATGTCTATTTCTCTATAATCACAATTATTTTTCTGAAAAATATTTTTCACTTACCAACCAAACATTAGAAATATTTTCTAAAAATATTTTTCATTCACTAACCATCTGGTGATGGACTTAGTTATCAAGAAGGGCAAGAAGAGAAATGGTGGGAAGGGTCGACCCAGAATTAAGTAGGGTGGCTTGACCTCGGTTAGTGCGTTGGAGATAAGGAAGAAGATAGCGGGGATGGGGGCGTGGGAGTGTGGGCGGATGTGGATAGTATGTGGATAGGTCTGCCTGTTAAATCAAGGAGACTGCTATAGAGGTGTTGAGGGTCTCGAGAGGACGATCTGACTAGCATCGGGGGGAATGGTAGTGGAATGGAGATGTTAAAAAGAAGGTAGAGACAAAGAAGATGACTTACACTAAGTTAGTTGAAAGTAAGGATGAAAAGGAGTAACGGGTGAACATGGAGGAGTAAAAGTTAGCTAAAAAGAGGCTAAATTAGTAGTTACGACGGCTAAGACATCAACGTTTGAGAGCTTATATGTGGGATTAGAGGAGATAGCCGGGGAAAAGAGGTTGTATAGGCTAACTAAGGCTAAGGAGCATAAGGGTCGTGATCTTGATCAAGTGAAGTGTATTAAGGGGAAGGATGACAGAGTATTGGTGGATGATGTTTATATTAAGAGAAGATAGCAGTCGTATTTTTATAGACTCTTGAACGAAGAGGGGGATAGAGACATTGTGTTAGGGGAGTTGGACACTCACAAAAGTGTTGCGATTTTGGTTATTGTTGGAATTTTAAGGTGGAGTATGTCAGAGAGGCTATTCGCAAGATGCATAGGGGTAGGGCGACAAGGCCTGATGAGATTCTAGAAGATTTTGGAAGTTTACTGACGGGGCAGGTTTAAGGTGGCTGATCGAATTATTTAACGATATTTTCAAGATGGCAAAGATGCCCGAAACGTGGAGATGGAGTACTATGATTCCTCTGTATAAAAACAAGAGTGACATTCAGTGTTACAACAAAAATTGGGGTATTAAGTTGTTGAGTCACACGATGAAGATTTGGGAGAGGATGGTTAAGTGAAGGTTGAGGAGGATCGTGTCTATTTTTGAAAATCAATTTGGATTTATGCCTGGTCACTCAACGACAAAGACAATTCACCTGGTGCGGAGACTGGTGGAGCAGTATAGGGAGAGGAAGAAGGACTTTCACATGGAGTTCATCGACCTAGAAAAGGCGTACAACAAAGTCCTTAGGGAGGTTCTATGGTGATGCTTGGAGACGAGAGGGGTACCGATAGTATACATCAGATCAATTAAGGACATATATGATAGCGCGAAGACTCAGGTGAGGACAGTGAGCATAGATTCATATTATTTCCCTTTCTTGACAGGGTTGCACCAGGGATCAACTCTTAGCCCATCATTATTCGCCCTTGGTGATGGATGTGTTGACGTGACATATACAAGGAAAGATGTCTTGGTGTATGCTATTTGCAGATGATGTAGTTTTAATTGATAAGACGCGATGAAGTGTTAGTGATAAATTAGAAGTTTGGAGACAAACCCTGGAGTCTAAAGGGTTCAGGTTGAGTAGGACCAAGATAGAGTACTTGGAATGAAAGTTTAATGAATCGAGGAGGGTGGACGAGATGGTAGTGAAGTTGGATTCCCAGGTGCTTCGTAAGAGGGATAGTTTTAAGTATCTTGGGGCTATAATTTAGAAAAAGGGAGAGATTAATGAGGATGTCAGTCACTACCCAAACCAGGGCCTGGCTATGACGGATATCTCTAGTCCACTAAGGACCGGAGACCAACCCCGTTGCCTAACCAAACAGAACATAACACACCCAGCAATGGCTGAAATCCAAACATATAACAAGATAGCATACTTAATAACTTAAAAGATATTTAAGGTTTTTCAGCAAGTGATAATCGATAACTGGTAACCAATAACTAATAACCAATAACCAATACCCAAGTCCACAATAATATCCACAAAGCCTCTACTAATCTGAAAAATAATCAAGGTCGGGACATGCCCCTGACCCTGATAATGGCAATAACAATGACAATGAAAATGTTAATGCGAACTCTTTAATTCTAGTTTATAGAAGGAGACTGATGGAATGATCAAGTATACCATAGAATGGAATCCCACTATTTCACCGCAAACGACCAACGAACTAAGCCAATCTACCTAACACTACACAGAAAAAGTAGAAGTATCTCCTGTGCCTGCATCGCGTGGGATACAACATCTGAAGACGGTTAGTAGGTTGAGCACTAACATATAACTCAGGAATAGGGGATAAAATAATGCCATGATCCACAGTTCAAAAGTCATTCTAAGCCAATGCACATAATCATATAAATATATAAACATGTCATGCCGGGAAAGGGAACAAAGATTATCATGAAGTAAAACTTTATCCTAGATATATAGCTCAATCATCATAAACAGGCACCCATAGGCTATATGGGTTCATCTATCCATGCTAAAAAGGCCCTAGTGTGTGTGAGCCATATGAATCGGAGGTATAAAAGAAGACCAGAGAATGCCCCGACCCTGCGTCAATCTAAGATATAATCATATCAATAGTGTGAACCTTGCACACGGTCATCAAGACCAAACCTCACGTTCACAAACATGAGTTTCCAGTAAAAGTCATTCAAGACCCACACCTTCACGACTTAGCTACATAATCCCCATTAAGCCCAAATTAAAATAAGTTTCACATAACCCATTTATTTAACCGTTAAGGCACACCATGGGTATCGTCATACCCTTACACTTGTAAACGTAACTCTATGCCATAACAATCACATTTACTTAGGGGAATGCCTCGATCCCCTTTGTTCATTAAATCAAATTGGAGGAATGCCTCGACCTCCCTTGTTCATTAAATCAAACATAGCAACAAGGCCTTTAAAATTCATGTTCATTGTTTAACCATTTATACTTTGCAATAGTATAGGTGAGTGAGTCAAACCAAATGACAAATCATATTCCAAAAAAAATTTCACAAATGGGTTGAGGGAACATAATTATCCAAGATCAGTTTCAAGTCCAGAAACATCAATTTAGGGGAAAACCCTGATCCCCCCATTCCAATTCCCATACCTATGCACCCCATTAGTTCTACAATCAATTTCAAAGCATGAATAACTCATAAACCATGGAAAAATAATTCAAGGACCAAACATTTCAAAAACCTCAACCATATCAAAACCCACATTCAAATCCATACAAATTTTAACTTGTTTAAAACACATGTTTTTCATAAAATAAGAATTGGGAAAGAGCAACATTCCTGAAATACCATAATTTATGGAGAGAAATCAACCCTTGAGCCCTTGATGACCAACTTCTTGGAAAATCTAATTATCTTGACTTTGGAGGATTTAAAGAGCCTGAGAGAGTGCTTTTGTTGCTTAAGTGATGAAAATAACGTCCCAAGGGTGTTTTATGGTTGTGGGTATTAAGTGGGTAAAGAGAAAAATGTCCAAAGTACCCTTAATTAAAAAGCTGAAAAATTATCGCCAGTGACTATGGGTCACAATACAACTCATAAGGACTCAATACGGCTCGTCACCACGAGTCGAAGTCTGGACAGTAGCTGAGGGACCCCTTTTTGGTAACCCTATGACTTATTACAAAACCTTACAACTCACAGGGTCCAAGTCATACTCAGGATAGAATACTTTGGGAATCACACTAGTTTAGCTACGGATGGGACTATACGACTCGTTTTAAGTCTTTATGACTCATAACCCCTAGTCGTAGTTACAACAGAAACTCCAAACCAACATACTGAAAGGCTACTATTGGGTCCTTAAGACCCGCAATGACATATTATGACTTGTAAGGAGATTCGTAGTTTGGGCAGTAAGTCGAGAAACTCAGAAATTTTCAAGGACCAAAATTCAGGGTGTTTTATTCTCCCCACCTTTGGATAATTCTTCCTCAAATGATAAGACAATGCATCCCTTAGCATGATTTAATGTGGAATATAACCACACATATATTTAACAAAGACAAAAAACATAGATGTTAAGGAATACACATACCTCAAGCACGATTACCTGGAACGAGGAACAAACGGGTTTTGGACTTCATGTCCTCTTGGGCATCCCAAATAACTTCTTTAAACTTTTGGTTCCTCCATAGAACCTTCACCAAAGCCACCTCCTTTGTCTGTAACCTACAAACTTGCTGATCTAAGATCTCAACTGGGATCTCCTCATACGACAAGGAGTCCAAAATACCAACACTCTTTAAAGGAACGACCAAGGAAGGATCACCCACGCGCTTCCTCAACATCGAAATATGAAAAACCGGGTGAATGAAACCCAAACAAGGAGGCAACTCTAACTCATAAGCCACATTACCCATTCTCTTCAAAATTAATAGGGACCTACACAATATGGACTGAGCTTTCCCTTTTTCCAAATTACATCACTCCTTTCATGGGAGATACCTTCAAGAACACCCAATCGCCCACCTCAAATTCCAACTCCCTTTGCCTCACGTCCGCATAGGAATTTTGGAAACTTTGGGGGGTCTTAAACCTATCCCAAATCACCTTCACCTTCTCCATAACTTGATGAACCAGATCAGGACCGAACAAACTATCCTCGCCAACCAAAAACCACCTAATAGGAGAACAACATCTCCTACCATACAAAGCCTTAAACAGAGTCATCCAATGCTAGAGTGATGACTATTATTATAAGCAAATTCTATGAGAGGCAAGTGATCAACCCAACTACCACCAAAATCCATCACACAAGACTTTAGTATATCCTCCAATGTCAAAATGGTCCTCTTCGCTTGTCCATCCACTTAGGAATGGAAAGCAATGCTAAGGTTCACCTTAGTTCCCAAACCTCTCTTAAATAAATGTCAAAAATAAGATGAGAACCATGGGTCGCGATCAAATATAATAGAAATGGGTGAACAATGCAACTTGATGATTTTCTTAATGAACAACCTTGCATAATTCTCTACTGAATAATTGGTCTTCACTAGTAAGAAATAAGTGGACTTAGTAATCCTATCGATGATGACCCAAATCGAATCAATTAGATGGCTAGAACGCGGAAGACTGGTAATGAAATCCATATCAATCATTTCCCATTTCCTCATGGGAAACTCAATTTCCTGAAACAATCTACTAGGCCTCAAGTGATCCACCTTCACTTGTTAGTATACCATACATTTGGCCATAAAATTTGCCACATTCTGCTTTATTTTATTCCATCCATAGATCTCTTTCAAGTCATGGTACATCTTCGTAGAACCAGGATGAATAGTGTACTTTGACTCATGAGCCTCATCCAAGATCCTCTCTCACAGCCCATCAATATCAAATAAACAGAACCGACTTTGGTATCTGAAGATACCATCGCTACCAATCTAAAAAACCATCACTTTTTTCTGGCATACATCGTCCTTAATTCACACCAATATTATATCCAAAACCTGTTTATCTTTCACCTCAGTACCAAGGTATGACTTTACCACCTCTTGGATAATCACACCTCCATTCTCAAAGTCCAAGAGACGTATTCCAAGATTTGACAAATGGTGAGTATCCTTCACCAAACCTCGCTTTTTCTCTTAAACATGAGAGCTCCCCATGGACAACCTGCTAAGAGCATCAACAACCACGTTAGCTTTGCCTGGGTAATAATGGAGACTCATATCATAGTCCTTGAGAAATTCAAGCCATCTTCTTTGCTTAAGATTCAACTCCTTCTGGGTGAACTATGTTACAAACTTTTATGGTGTGATGAGATGTCAATATAAACCCCAGACAGGTAATATCGCCAAATCTTCAAAGCAAAGACTACCACCAACAACTCTAAGTCATGAGTCAGATAGTTCTTCTCATGCATTTTCAGTATCCTAGAAGCATATGCTATTACCCTACCATGCTGCATTAACACACAACCAAATCCCACACAAGATGTATCTCAGTAAACCATGAAGCCATCAGTACCCTCGGGCAGAACCAAAATAGGAGTAGAAGTTAACTTATCCTTCAACTTCTCAAAACTACCCTTGTAAGCATCGTACCATAGAAACTTCACCTTCTCCTAAGTTAGTCTAGTCAACAGAGAAGTAATCAAAGAGAAACTCTCCACAAACCTCCTATAATATTCGGCCAAGCCCAAGAAGCTCTAAATATCGATTGGAGTCATGGGACTAGGCCACTTCTTAACCACCACAGCTTTTTTTGGATCCACCATGATCCCCTCACTAGAAAAACCATGACCCAAAAAGTAACTGCATTCAACTAGAACTCATAATTAGAAAATTTAACATATAACCGCTGATCCTTGAGAGTCTGCAACACTATACAGAGGTGATCGGCATAATCCGCCTCACTCTTGGAATAGACCAAAATATCATCAATAAACACAATAATGAACAAATTAAGAAACTAATAAAATACCCAGTTCATCAAATCTATAAATGCCATCGGGGCATTAGCCAAACCAAAAGACATGACCGAGAACTCATAATGGCCATATCGAGTGCGGAAAGAAATCTTAGAGACATCTACTTCCCTAATCTTTATTTGATGATAACCTGATTAAAGATCAATCTTAGAAAAGTACTTGGCTTCCTGAAGCTGATCAAATAGGTCACCAATCCTAGGAAGAAGATACTTATTCTTCACAGTCACCTTATTCAACCAACAGTACTCTATACATATCCAAAAGGACCCATCTTTATCCAAAAGGACCCATCTTTCTTACGCACGAAGAGTACTAGAGCACCACACAAAGAAACAGTAAAGTGAATAAAACCCTTGTCAAGAAGATCTTTCAACTGCTCTTCGAGTTCTTTCAGATTAGCCTAAGCCATTCTATATAGAGGGGTAAAAATAGGAGGAGAGTTCGAAAAAAGATCAATCCCAAAATTGAGAGAAACACCAAGAAGGTCATCAGGGAAAACCTCAAGAAATTCATTAACCACGAGAACAGACTGTAATGAAGGACCCTCCGAGTTAGAATCTTTAACCCAGACCAAATGATAAAGACACCCCTTGAAATTAATTTTTGGGCTCTAAGATATGAAATGAATCTTTCCTTAGGCACTAGGAAACTCCATTCCCACTTAATCACGGGCTTATTTGGGAATTGGAACTGACCTTTCGAGTCCTACAATCAAGAGACGCATAGCACGAGTGTAATAAATCCATCCCCAAAATCACATTAAAATCTAACGTGTCTATCATGACTCGAGGATACCCCCTAGTCGTGACACGGTGCTTAAGGCCACAAGTGACCCCAAGCTAAGCCATGATGTAGTACCTGTTATGATCACTAAATGAAATGGAAGTAAAATAACATATGTGGAAAATAAACCAATGAGGTACGGTCAATTTGAATACTGAAATATATAAAAGACAAGTCTGAAGTATCTGATAAAGTACTGAAATGCTAAACTGTATGTCTAAAACAACTGTTAAGAACTGAGAACTGAATGACTATCTGCTGTCTAAAAGCGTCTAAGAATCATAAGGAGTTGATAGGAAAAATCTCAAACTAAATTCGAATAACTAAATCATAATGAAATTCGATAATAGCTATAATAACATATCATGTCCTCGATGGATGAGGACTCACCACTACAGCTGCGGGGAACTGCTGAGCTGTCTAAAGATGGTCAGAAAACTGTGCGCCTGAACCTATGTTATTAGACAACATAATGCATGAGAAAGGTATGAGACCAGTACTTTGAATGTACTGGTACTTGAGGTTAGGACTAACTGAAATACATGCAAAAATTGAATATAATTACACGAACATGTAAAACTGAATATGCAAGACCAAGATTTTAACACACTGGTAATATCTAAATAACTGGTGTAGTTTTTATAGCTGACTAAGTAGATGCTGAATACTGACTACTTGGTCTAGCAAAACTATCATGCCTCAAATCCAATTGGGGCGGACAGGCACCCGTAGCCATGAAGACCCAAGAGAATCGATCCATAACCTAGTAATTCTCATTCATGTAACTATAATAACCAAAGGTTTTCCCATACATGGATATAATGCATTGATGGGAAATAAATGACAAGACCAGAACTATATATACCAAACTTGGTCGTTGGAGGCATAACATCTTAAAAGATAAGGCACTATCATGCTTAACTTTACATTGGTCTACAAAGCCTTTAAAAGATATATAGATACTCAGTTAAGGTCGGGACAAACCCCCGATTTACTCTTAACTACTGTACAGTACCAAAATATATGAAACGAACTCAAAAATCCCCTAATCAAACTGGAGCTCACCAATAGTCACTGGATATCCCTGCTCCTACTGGGGAGGTGTATGAGCTGAAGTACCTGTTACTGCAACATGAAATACAGGTTCCCCGTGAGGAATGTCAGTACAAAAATATGTACAGAATATGTAAGGCTGAAGGTAGTACACATAATACGAAAGCTCTATAGAAATCAGGTACAAGTGAATAAATAGTGCTAGTAGACCACCTTAATATATATTTGTAGGATCAGGTACATTACATTCCTTTCGTTATTTTACCTTTCTTACTTTATAATCTTTGGAAGTCAGATAATATAAATGACCAGCTGATCAGTGGTAAATAGACAAATTGGGATCAGCCCATTCTAGGCTTACACCCCTGAGCTACCACCCATAAATAAACGTTGGGATTGGCCCATGCTAGGCTTATGCCCTTGAGCTTCCACCCACATATAAAGGTATCGAGATTGGACCATGCTAGGCTTATTCCCCTGAGTTGCCACTCATTTTACAGATTATGTTACTTAATTTACTTAACCTTTGAGGTTGTTACTTTGGTGGTCATAACATTATGGTACCTTAAAACAATAATCTACCAATAAGAGACATGTAAATGGGAACTTAATGCAACAACAAAGAGGTAGGGAGCTGTTGGCACACAAATAAAGTGTTTAGGAGCTGAAAATAACACATGGGTCTTATTTGAGTAAGCAGAGAACTCCTGAAATTTTTTAGTAAAAATAGACGTGTAGTTTAATAATAAGAATGTTTTGAGGTGTTTTAACACATTAGAGAGTGGGAACAAGGTCATTGGCTACATAGAATATAATACACTAGTATTATGCAGACATAGAATATAATACACTAGTATTGTGCATCACTTGTTATAGGATAACCTTGGAAGCTTACTTGATGGAACAAATGTCCGATTTCATGCCAAAGAGTACAAAATAAAGTATGCCTTATATACCTGGTTATATAACTCCGAAACTAACCCAACTTGACTTCACGCCTTTTAGATTACTTATCTATAATAGAATATATGGTAAATTAATATTAGCAACCAACCAACATATTTGAGCTACTTAACTTTACCAAAATAGTAATCGGGCAGAGTCTAGAATTCCATCTACACTATTAATATTCATATAACAAATCTCATCCATTACCTACCATAAGGCTATACCAAGTTACATATAAATAGAACAAGTACATGCAATGTATGGGGTGTCATAAAAACTGAACTGAAATAGACTGCCAATACTAATTGAAACTGTGGGAGCTATCATGTAGCCGACTTAAACCATAGATATTACCTTGGATTCCAACATCTGACCCATGTTTAGGAGGGATATTCCATACTTGCCATCGGAATGGAACCTAAAATGGAATGATCACTAAACTAAGCCCAATTTGGCAAAATGAGAAACGCTCTTTGTCGAGTCCCTAAATCCTATGTTGGCACATAGTTTCTGGGAAGTAGGTAGCACTGAACCCACACTTCACTATTGGTGCTAAATCCTACTCCCAACTAATAACACTGGTATTATTCATGGTTTAACATAACATAGTACTATACTGACAAGGATCAACTTGAACTTGAACATAGTAATGAAATCAAGGTCTGACTAACTTGTAATTTGAAAAGTATGAAATAGCAAGTAAACACATAGGTATTGGGTGTTCATATCCCGCTAACACTGAATAATTACAAAAATATGATAACAACTCTTAAATACTAATATGAGATCATAGTTCAGAGACCCAAAGCATTGGACAATTCAATTGATGAGTATAATATATGGATTTAAGCATGGGAACATATTAAAATTTATGAGAATAGAAAATTTTCATCAAAATATTGAAACTCAAGATAAAACATCAAACTTGTAGTTTAAAACATGAATAAGTACAACTCTTATGCTCTTTAGTCCCTTAAACCACATGATAATTCTATACGTTCAATACATGAGGATTTGGGAATGAAACCTAACTTAAAACATGTAAATTCAACTTGAAAATCATATATTTGGGAATAACGATGAAAGATTAATCTTGTTCAAAACCCCACATACCTCAATTTTGACAAATTCGTGAAGAAATCTTGAACTTGGAAGCTTGAACTCTTGGATTTTTGTTCTTGGGAAAGAAGAGGGTTTCTAATTAGTAATTTTGAGAGAAAGGGGCAAATAATACCTCTATGAATATCCCCAATCATGTTATGGATGACTTGGGTTGAGGAAAAAAGACTCGATTTCCCCTTGATCTCTTTAATCAAGAAGCTAAATGTATTACTACAATTCGCCGCGCCCCTTACTCCGGAGGAATGACCTAAGCGCGACGTCCCTCTCTTCGGTAGAGAAACCCCCACATCCCGGACCTCTTCACAATAGAAAAAACCAATGTGTCGTGGGCCTATTGCGAGGTCTCTCTACCTCCGCTATCCAAACACACCTCGAAAACCCCAAAACTCTCCCGAGACATACCAACCTCCCTAAACATAAATCAACTAAAAAACCAACGTCTCAAGGTCGGAAAGGCCAAAAATAAAAATTTGTTAAGTCTTAGGGTCTTGAAATGACTAAGTCCTCAATACTTAGTGAAAATTTTAAACCTTTAACCCCTTAAGCATGCAAATACAACTAAACTAAGCTTTGAACCTTACGGGGTATTACAATGTATAACTCTATCAGATCCTCTAGCGTCTCCTTACCATAGATAGATACCATACAACCCCTACAGACCCTTCTAGACATAATAGATTCACCCACTGGTGGACACAGAAGAGTGATCAGGAATACACGTAGGACCAAAACCAAAATAAATAGCCACATATGGGGACACATAAGAAAGGGTAGACTCAGGATAAAGCAGACAACATACATTATGAGATAAAAATTTAGTACCATTTACAACATCAGGAGACGCCTATGAATCCTCACAGGTAGAAAGAGCATTCAAACGATTCCAACCAATATCGGAGCCAGAAATAGCACCATTTTATGTAGTAGCTGAAAAGGAGACAATTGAGACCTTATTAGCCCAGTAGCAACATCGCCAGACAGTTCCTCTAAATATGGCCAGGTTGGACACATCTAAAATACTAATTTCTCCCCTCATCATAAAAGTCATGGAGCAACTATCCACAAAATCTATAAAGTGAATAGAATGGAGCTAATAGGGCCCCACTGGCCAGAGATTAGGCACCTTGTGCCTTAGAACCATTATTGCACCGAAAACAACAATCACCGAACAACCAAGGATATGGAGCACTAGCCCTGGAATACGAACCATAATTCCCCTACTTCTTCTTAGACCACTGCCTGTCATTTTTCCCATTATTCTGCTGGCCTCCACTCCGCTCAGAGTATCGAGATCTCTTACTTTGCCTCTCCCTATTTCAATTTGTTTTTTCTTCTTATCTTCAACCTGCTGCATATACACCACAAGCCTTGAGATATCTATGTCACTATTTAGGCGGCCTTACACTTTAACACCAAGTCTTGAGACAAACCTAAAGCAAACATCCTCATCTTAGCCCTCATGCTAGCCACTAGCTCAGGAGCATAGTGGCATAACTGATGAAATATTAGGGTATACTCTTTTATAGTCATCTTACCCTATTTCAAATTCACAAACTCCTTAGCTTTTGCCTCCCTTAACTCCTGAGGAAAGAATCGATCAAGAAAGGTACCTAAAAAATCATCCCATAATATTGACTCAGCATTATCACCCCTAGACTGATCCCACTCTTCATACCACTGGTATGCCATATTCTTCAACTGATAAGCAATGAACTCTACACCCTCTGTATCAGTAGCATGCATCACATGAAAATATTCTCTATTTCATTTAGGAGCCCCTGAGGTTCTTTCTCAACCTTAGAGCCAGTAAAGGTCGAAGGATTGAGCATCATAAACTTCCCAACTCAATTAACCTTAGAACAACTCACGGTAGTACCAACAGGACCCGACTGATGTTACTGAGATGCTACCAAATAGGTCAATAAATCAATGGACTAGAGGAACTCAACATTAGTAATATCTTCCCGAGGTGGCTGAGCAGGGATGCCACCAGCGAGAGAAGGATCAGTGGAACTTTATAAGTGCAATCAGAAGCAGCAACCCTAGATCAGGTCTGAACTCTATGAGTAGGAAGAGTTCTGTCCACATTGTTCTCAAGCGACACAAAGGAGTTGCCATAAGCATCAGATGTTCTGGGAGGCTTGATCTAAAAAATGAAAAATGGGAATTAGAGGAGATTTCAACACCCTAGACCCTACAACCCAAAATTAGATCACAAGAAAGAGAAATATTCCTAAATTCCACATAGCCTCACCCTTATAAATATGGTGCGCTACACACCCATAAAGAAGACTCTACTTGATACAACTTTGTGGACACCCATAGACACCAAACCTATCTCTGATACCAACTTTGTTATGACCCAAACCATGGCCTGACTGTGATGGGTATCTCAAGTCCACTGAGATCGGAGACCACCCCCGTTGCCTAACCAAACAGAATATAACATACTTAGAATTTGCTGAAATCTGAAGAAATTACAAGATAGCACACTTAGCAACTAAAAAGATGTTTAAGATTTATCAACAATCGACAACTGATAATCAGTAACCAATAACCAATAACCAATATCCAAGCCCACAGTAATATCCACAAAGCCTCTACTAATCCAAAAAATAATCTTAGTTGGGACATGCCCTCGAATCTAATAATGGAAATGACAATGACAATGACAATGTTAATACGAACTCTTTAATTCTAATTTATAGAAGGAGACCGATGGAATGATCAAGTTCTTTGGAGAATGGCCACTCACCACTTCACTGCAGATGATCAACGAACCCAGTCGATCCACCTAACACTGTATAGGAAAAGTAAAAGTATCTATAATTCCTGCATCGTGTGGGGATACAACATTCAAAGATGGCTAATGTGTTAAGCACTAATATATAACTCGGGGATAGGGGATAAAATAATATCATGATCCATAATTCAGAAGTCATTCAAAGCCAATGCACATAATTAAATAAATATATAAACATGTCATGCCGGGAAAGGTAACAAGGATTAACATGAAGTAAAACTTTATCCTGGAATATATATCTCAACTATCATAAACAGGCACCCATGGGCTATATGGATTCAGCTCCCCCTACTGAAAGGGACCAAGTACGTGTTAGCTTCACGAACTAGATGTATCAAGTAAGACCAGGGAAAACCTCGACCCCACGTTAGTCCAAAATATAATCATATCAATAATGTGAACTTTGCACATGGTCATTCAGACCAAACCTCACATTGGCAAACATGAGTTTACAGTATAAGTTATCCAAGACCCACACCTTCACGGCTTAGCTACATAACCTCCATTAAGCCTAAATTAAAACAAGTTTCACATAACCCATTTATTTAACCAAGGATTTAACCGTGAAGGAACATCATAGGTATTGCCATACCCTTACACTTTCAAGCTTAACTCTATTCCATAAAAATCACATTTACTTAGGGGAATGCCTCGACCCCCTTGTTCATTAGATCAAATTGGTGGAATGCCCCGACCTCCTTTGTTTATTATATCAAACATAGACAACAAGGCCTTCAAAATCCATGTTCATTATTCAACTATTGATGCAATGCAATAGTATAGGCAAGTGAGTCAAACCAAGTGACAAATCATATTCCAAAACTAATTTCACAAGTGGGTTGAGGGAACATAATTATCCAAGACCAATTTCAAGTACAAAACATTAATTTAGGGGAAAATCTTGAACCCTCATTCCAATTTCTATACCCACGCACCACATTAGTTCAAACATCAATTTCAAAGTATGAATAACCGCTAAGGCATGCCATGAGCATCGTTATACCCTTACACTTGCAACTTGAATCTATGCCATAAAAATTACATTTACTTGGGGGAATGCCTCGACCATTTTGTTCATTAAATAAAATTGGAGGAATGTCTCAACCTCTTTTGTTTATTAAATAAAAGATAGATGATAAGGACTTCAAAATTTGTATTCATTATTTAACCATTTATGCAATGCATTAGTATAGTTGAGTGACTCAAACCAAGTGGCAAATCATATTCCAAAACCAATTTCACAAGTGGGTTGAGGGAACACAATTATCCAAGACCAATTCCAAGTCCAAAAATATTAATTTGGGGGAAAACCTTGGCCCCCCATTCCAATTTTCATATAAATGAACCCCATTAGTTCAAACATCAATTTCAAAGCAAGAATAACTCATAAAAACCATGGGAAAATAATTCAAGGACCAAACCTTTCAAAACCCTCAACTATATCAAAACCCACATTCAAATCCATACAATTCAACTTGTTTAAAACACATGATTTTTATAAAGTAAGAATTAGGAAAGATTAACATGATTGAAATACCAAAATTTATAGAGAGAAACCAACCCTTAAGCCCTTAAATGACCAACTTCTTGAAAACCTTAAATATTTTGACTTTGGAGAATTTAGAGAGTTTGAGAGAGTGATTTGGATGCTAAAGTGTTAAAAAAATGCCCAAAGTGTGTTTTTTGGTCGTGGTTATTAAGTGGGTAAATAGGTAAATGTCCCAAGTTCCCTTAATTAAAAATCTAAAAACTTATCGCTAGTGACTGCGGGTCACTATACGACTTGTAAGGACTCACTACATTATGTCATCATAAGTTATAGTTTGGACAGTAGCTAATAGACCCCTTTCTGGTAACCCTACGACTCACACCCTATGACTCATTATGAGACCCTATGACTCGAAGGATCCAAGCCGTAGTCAAGACAGAATACTTTAGGTATCACACTGGTTTGGCTACTGGTGAGACTATATTACTCACTTTGATTCTTTACGACTCGTAGCCTCTAGTCGTAGTCATAAAAGAAACTCTAGGCCAACATATTGGCCAGGTTATGATTGGACACTTAAGACCCGCAATGACACGTTACGAGTTGTAGTCTGGGCAGTAAGTCTAGAAACTCAAAAATTTTCAAGAACCAAAATTTGGGGTGTTTTAATGTCTTTTTCTGTATTAGGGCAGGATAAATAAAATAGAAGCTCGACTCGTGAGTTTTATGTGATAAGAAGGTGCCTCCCAAGCTTAAAGGCATATTCTATAGAGTTGCAGTTTGCCCGGCCATGTTGTATGGCGCGGAGTGTTATCTGTCAAGAACTCTCATATCTAAAAATTAAAGGTGAAAAAAATAAGGATCTTGCGGTGGATGTATGAACTTACTAGGCGTGACAAGATTAGGAATAAGACTATTTGAGAGAAGGTAGGAGTGGCATTGGTGGAGGACAAAATGCAAAAAGTGAGGTTGAGATGGTTTGGTCATGTGATGAGTAGGGACACTGATGCTTCAATTCATAGGTGTGAGAGGTTGGCCTTGGATGGTTTCAGGTGAGGTAGAGGTAGGCTAAAGAAATATTGGAGAGAGGTGATTAAACATGACATGGAGAAGTTATAGCTTACTGAGGACATTATCCTAGATAGGAAGGTATGAAGTATGCATATTAGGATAAAGGGCTTGTGCATGTGGATGAGTCGTAGTCAGTTGTTAGGAGTGCTTTGGTATAGCTTGGCTAGTAGTCTTAGGGTTTTGTACATAGGATGGAGCTTCTAGTTAGGGGGGTTGGGGAGAGGTGTGTGCCTTTGGTTTGTTAGTATATATTATTTTTTTGTGGGTAATATATCTTTGTTATTACATCTTGTCTCATGTATTATGATGACTTTGTTTACTGTTATTTTTTTCGGAACCGGGGGTCTATCGGAAACAACCTCTCTACTTCTTCGGAGTTAGTGGTATGGACCACATACATTCTACCCTTTCCAGACCCCACTATGTGGGAATATACCGGGTTTGTTGTTGTTGTTGTTATATTTTTAATTCACTAACCAAACATGAGAAAATAGGTAAGAAACTCACTACTTTTTCAAAAAAACATTTTCCATGGAGAACATTTTCCAGAAATAAAATTAAATAGTTACTCAAAATATTACTTTGTATAAATCGCCCTACCATAAAGAGAAGAATAAGATGGGGTAAGCTACATAAATGACCCTTATAATGGGTAAATGTTTTTTTTTTATCCCTCATAACAATGGTCTTATAAAACTAGTCTCCCTTCTTTTTTTTATATAGCACAATTATCTATTTGTCGCTTAATATCTCAAATATTTCTAAACTACTTCATACTTATTTATTTTTCAACTTTTATTTTTTTCTCTTTTTTATTTTACTTTAATTTTTATCTTTTCTTTTCTCTCTCTCTCTCTCTCTCTTGCTTTTAAAATTTTTTCTCAATCCTTACTTTTTTTCTTTTTTAAAATATTCTCTTTTTTTATTTTAGTTTGATTTTTCTTTTTAGTTTTTCTCAACACTTACTTTTTTTTCTTTTTACCATCTCAGCTTCTATGTATTTTTTAAACTTTTCCTCTTTTTTTTATTTTTTTTATTTTTTGTCTTTTTTAATTTTTCTCAACCTTTATTTTTGTTTTCTCTCTTTTTTTTTCTCAACCTTTATTTTTTTTTTACTTTTCTTCCCTCAGCTTTTATATTTTTTTATTTTTCCTTTTTATTTTCTTTGATTTTTTTAATATTTTTCTTTTTTTACAATTTTTATTATTTTCATTATTTTCTTTGATTTCTTCCAATCAAGTTACGCCCCATGAGCAAACGTTGACACTATGACATTGTCGAGGCAAGACTTACAACTTTCTAATAAGAAGTTACATTTCATTGGCAAGAGTTGACACTATCACATTGTGTTTTGATTTATGAGATGTTCTATAACTCTTACCTTATGTCACGACTCATACCAGGGCCTGGCCATGATGGGTATCTCAAGTCCCACATGGACTAGAGATCACCCCTTGCATCTAACCAAGCCAAAAACAACATCCCCCACTGTCGGATGAATTACAAACATATAACAAGATAACATGCATTAAGCTTAAGAAAATTCAAGACAAGTCTATAGCCGACGACTTGCCAAACAATTGACAAACATCACCCAATATCCACAGTATCCCAAATAAAGCCTTTTAGCACAAGAACCAAAACCAGTCTTGGTCGGGATATGTCTCCAACTCTAACAGACGACAATAAGAATGAAAATAATAATGTTAACGATAATGAAACTCTAACTCTAGTCTATGATAAGAACTGTTGAAATGTCTAAGTCTTTTGAAGTATGAAATCTCACCGCTTCACCACGATAAATCAACAAGCCAAGCCGATCTGCCTAACTCTGCGCAGAAAATGTACACTTGCTATTGAACCCTGTAGTGTGTGGGATACAACGTTCAGAGATGGTTAGTAAGGTGAAAACTAGCATGAAGCTTTGGGATAAGGATAACATAATGTCGTGATCAACAGTTCAAAATCATTCAAAACCAATACATATAAGCAAATACATATACATATATATAATATATGCCAGGATAGGGAACAAGGCTTAGTATGCACTTTAAAATTTTAGCCTGGATTGTGTAGCTCAATCATCATAACATACAAAGGCACCTACGGGCTATGTAGGACCATCTCTCCCCCAGCTGGTAGGGCCCCAATCTATGTGGTCATACGAACCAGAGGGTATACACATATGCACTATGGGGGACTCAAACTTCCCTGCATATCAAGGTGACACGAGTACTAAATCATGTAATATAATATTAGGGACTCAAACCTCTCAATCATATGATAATAGTAATAAGGGGGACTCAAACCTCCCGGTCATATAGACTCTGCATCGGCTATCATGGTTTCCAGTGCTGGTCCCTCGGGATCTCCACTTTCACGACTTAGCTACACAACACTCGTTAGAGCCCAATTAAAACAAGTATCACATATTCTCATTCATTGAACCAGATTACACATTAAGGCATACATTGTTGGTATCATCATACCAACTACACTTGCAAAATATCATTAACATGCCAAACTAATTATCATCACTTGGGGAAATTCACAACCTCCTTGGATCAATTTTATAAATTCCCACATTTCTCATAATTAAAAACCAATTTCACAATATGGGGTTTGTGTCATAACTACTTCAAAAGTCACAAGTTTGGGGAAAATCACAATTCCCTATTTCCTTCACTATACCCTTGTACCCACAAGTTCAAAACCTTAATTAAAGCATGAATAATCATATGTAAATCCATGGGAAACATTGTTCAATCAATAAACATTCAAAACCTCAATCCTTGTTTCAAATCCAACATAAATATTTCATGATCAATACTTTAAAACATATTCTTTTAACAAATTAACAATGAGGGAAGAGTAACATTCCTGAAATAACAAGTTTCACGAAAAGAATTCAACCTTTGATCCCTTGGATGACCTATTTCTTAAAAACCCTAAGTATGGCTGCTTGAGAGAATTTGAGAGAGCCTTTAAAGTGTCTTAGTACGTTAAGGATGAAATATAACCCTCTTAAGTGCTTTATGGACGTGGAGTTTTAATTCAATAAGAAGAGAATTGTCTAATGTGCCCTTAATTTTAAAACTAAAATTTAGTCATAAGTGACTACGGGTCACTATATGACTCATATAGTCTCATTACGACTCATCACAAGGAGTCATAGTCAAGATAAAACCTCCAAGGCCCTACACTGACCTGTCTACGATTCTTACCACCAACTTGTAACCACACTTAACGATTTGTAACCATTTCTCATACTCAAGGCAGCAATAAATTGGGATGACACACTGTACACCCTACGATTGGGACATAACCACTTGTCATGAGTCTTTACGACTCGTGGCCTTCAGTCGTAATGAAAACAGTGTCTTGGTCCAAATTTTCTAGACACCTTACGACTTTATCCTTAAGACCCGTAAGAAGTCTTGATGACTAGCTAAGAGCTACTTATACTCAGAGCAGAATACTAAGCCAATTGTTCTAATTAAGTTGTAATTGAGTCCCTACGACCCATCAAGACCCCCTACGACTCTTTAGGGGAGTCGTAGTCAGGATAGTGAGGATAAATTTTAGAAATTTGTAAGGGCAAAAAACCTGGGGTGTTACATACTACCCCCTTAGAATCATTCATCCTTGAATGATATGAAAAGGTATTTACTAGCACGATTTGACTCCAAACACAACCACACTTACCTTTTAGCAAAGATAGAAAACAAAGATGTTAAGAAATACACATACCTCAAGAACCATTACCTAAAATAAGAAAATAGAATGGATACTTGGACTTCCTGTCATCTTCGGCTTCCTATATAGCTTTCTCAACCTTTTGGTTTCTCCAAAGAGCCTTTACCAAAGCCACATCCTTTGTCTGCTACCGAATAACTTGCCAATAAAATATCTCAACTGAGACCTCTTCGAAGGATAAAGAATCCAAAATACCTATCTACTCCAAGGGAACAATCGTCGAAGGATCACTCACACACTTTGTCAACATCGAAATATAAAACACCGGGTGAATGAAGTTCAAGATAGAAGGCAACTACAATTCATATGCAACATTACCAACCCTTTTCAAAACCAAGTACGGACCGACATAATAGGCTCTGATCTTTCCCTTCTTGCCAAACTGCATCACTTCCTTCATGGAAGATACCTTTAAGAACACCCAATCACTAACACTGAACTCCAACTCCCTTCACCTCACATCCGCGTAGGATTTTTGGTGACTTTGGGGGGCCTTAAGTCTGTCTCAAATCACCTTTACCTTTTCCATGGCTCGGTGAACTAAATCAGGTCCAAATAACTTATTTTCACCAATATTAAACCACCCAATAGGAGATCTACACCTCCTACCATATAAGACCTCAAACGGATCCATACAAATGCTAGAGTGATGACTATTGTTCTAGGCAAATTATATGAGAGGCAAATGGTCAACCCAACTACCACAAAAATAAAAAACCCATGCCTGAAGCATATCTTCCAAAATCTGAATTGTCCTTTCCACTTGCCCATTCATCTACGGGTGAAAAGTGGTACTAAGGGATAACTTAGTCCCCAAACCTCGTTAGAATGACCTTTAAAAGTGAGATGAGAACTGGGTACCCTGATCAGATATGATGGAGGATGGAGTACTATGTAACTTCAGTATCTCCTCAATGAATAACTTGGCATAATCCTCAGAAGAGCAATTAGTCCTCACGAGCAAGAAATAAGCAGACTTAGTTATCCTATCCATGATGACCGAAATCGAATCAAGCTGCTGACGAGACCGTGGAAGAACCATAACAAAATCTATATTGATTATCTCTCATTTCCATATTGGTAGCTCAATCTCTAGAGTTAACCCACAGGTCCTAAGTGCTCTACCTTCACTTGTTGACACATCATGCATTTAGCCACAAAATTTTCCATATCCTACCTCATGTTATTCAACTAATAAATCTCCTTAAGATCATGATACATTTTTATCGAACCAGGATAAATAGTATAATGTGACTTATGAGCTTCGACCAAAATTCTTTTTCGTAATTAATCAATATCAGGAACACATAATCTACTTTGGTATCTTAAGATACCATCACTACTTATCTAAAAAACCATCACTTTCTGCCTACCTACACCATTCTTGATTTGCATCAGAATGGGATCCAAAAATTGCTTCTCCTTTACTTCAGCACCAAGGGATGACCTTGCCACCTCTTGTACAATCACAACACTATCCTCGAAATCAAAGAGACAAACTCTAATATTAGCTAAATGGTGAATATCCTTCACCAAATATCGCTTCTCCTCATTTATATGAGACAAGCTTCCCATGGACAACCTGCTAAGAGCATCAGCCACCACGTTAGCTTTACCTGGATGATAGTGGAGAATCATGTCATAGTTCTTGAGCAACTTAACCCATTTTTTTTTCTCGAGTTCAACTTTTTCTGAGTGAACACGTATTGCTGGCTCCTATGATCAGAATAAATATAAACATAGACCTCATATAAATAATGCCACCATATCTTTAATTCAAACACCACAAACAACAATTCTAAATCATTAGTTGGATAATTCTTCTCATGAAATTTCAATTGTCTAGAAGCATAAGCAACCACCTTGCCATGTTGCATCAACACACAACCCAACACCGCCCAGGACCCATCATAATAGACAACAGAACCATCAGTGCCCTCAGGTAAAGTCAAGACTGGAACCGAAGTCAACTGATCCTTTAGCTTTTTGAAACTAGTCTCACAAGCATCAAGCCATAAGAGCTTTACCTTCTTTTGATTTAACTTAGTTAATAGGGCAGTGATAGAAGACAAAGTCTCTGTAAATCTTCTATAACAATCAGTTAAACCCAGGAAGCTCTGAATATCTGATGGAGTTGTAGGCCTAGACCACTTCTTAACCACCTCAACCTTCTGTGGGTCCACCATGATCACTTCACTAGAAAAAACATGTCCCAGATAAGTTACATATTCAACCAAAACTCACACTTAGAGAACTTTACATACAAACACTGATCCTTTAGGGTATGTAACACAAGGTAGGGGTGATTAGTGTAATTCACCTCCCTCTTAGAATATACCATAATATTATCGATAAAGACAATCATAAATAAATCCAACAACTGATGGAAAACCCAATTTATAAGATTCATAAATGCTGCTAGGGTTAAACCAAAAGACATCACCAAAAACTCAAAATGACCATACCGAGTTTGAAAGACAATCTTAGGGATATCTGCCTCCCTAATCATCAACTGATGGTACCCCAACCGAAGATCAATCTTAGAAAAGAACTTAGCGCCTTGAATCTAATCAAAGAGATTATCAATCCTTGGAAGTAGATACTGCTTTTTTACGGTCACCTTATTCAGTTTGTGGTAATCAATACATATTCGAAGGGACCCATCCTTATTATGCACAAAAAGAATAGGAACACCCACAGAGACACACTACGCTGGATAAAACCCTTTTCAAGAAGATTTTTTATCTACTCCATGAGTTTCTTTAACTTAGTCGGAACTATCCTATAGGGAGTGATGGAAATAGGTCAAGTGTCCAAAAGAAGATAGATTCCAAAATCAATTTCCCTATTTGGAGGAATACCAAGAAAATCATTAGGGAACACCTACAAAAATTCACAGACCACAGGGATAGTCTGCAAGGAAGAACCTTCGAATCTAGAATCCTTAACATGCCCTAAGTGATAGCGGCACCCTTTAGAAACCAATTTCTGGGATCTAAAACATGAGATGAACTTTCCCTTAGGTACTAGGGAACTACATTACCACTTGATCACTGGCTCATTAGGGAAATGAAACTGAACCTTCGGGTTTGACAATCAAGAGACGCATAGCACAAATGCAACAAATCCATCCTTAAAATTATTTTTAAGTCTAATATGTCTAAATTTATCAGATCTACCAAGGTCTCTCTACCATAGACCGACATTACACAACCCCTATAGACTCTTTTATCCATAATGGAGTCACCCACTGGGGTGGACATAGAGAAAGGGTTCAAAATAAATTCTGGATCAAATCCAAAATGGATAGCCATATAAGGGGTTATATAAGAGAGAGTAGGCACGAGATCAAGTGGATAATATACATCATGAGAGAAGAGTTTAAGCATACCAGTATCAATATCGGGGGATGCTCAGAATCCTAGAAAGTGAAAAGAACGTACAAACAGTTTCGTCTAATGTTGGAGCTAGAAGTAGAAGTAGAACCTTATGGTGCGGGAGCTTATGAAGTAGCAACAAGAATCTTATTTTCCCTAGACGCAACCTTTGAAGGACAATCCCTTTGCATATGACCAATATGACCATATTTAAAGTACTTATTCCTCATCTTTTTACAAATGCCATGGTGTGTCTAACCACAAAATCTACAAGGAGAATAAAATAGAGTCGACTGAACCCCATTAGCCTAAGGCTGGACTTGTGGTTCTCTAAACCCACTATTATAGTATGAATTACGATCACCCGATGACTTTGGATAAGGAGTACTAGCCGTAGAGTAGTAACCGGAATTGCCCCACTTCTTTATAGACTATTTTCTATCATATCTACCTTTTTACTACTTATCTCTACCCTAATCCGAATAGCAAAACTTCTTACTCCACCTTTGACTTATATCTGCTTGCTTATTCTTTTGCTCTTCCACTTATTATTGCATATACACCACAAGTCTAGAGATGTCCATATCCTAATTCAATAGGGCAACCTTTCTCTCCAAGATCAACTCACGAGATAAGCCAGAGGTAAACTTCCTCATTCTAGCCCTCATGCTATACATTAATTTTAGAGCATAATGTGGCAGATGATAAACCTTTAAGGCATACTCCTTTACTAATATCCTGTCTTGCTTCAGATTCATAAACTTCTTAGTTTTTACCTCCCTCAACTTCTGAGGAAGAAGCAATTAAGAAAAGTACTAAAGAAGTTATCCCACAAAGCTGACTCAACATCATTGCCCCTAAGCTGCTCTCACTCTTCATACCACTGGTATGCTATATCCTTCAACTGATAGTTATCAAACTCTATACCCTCTACATCAGTAGCATATATTACACAAAATATCTTTTCTATTTCTTCAATGAAATTTTAAGGATCTTTCTTAACTTTAGAACCAGTGAAAATAGAAGGATTCAACCTCATAAACTAGCAAGTTTTAGTGGCCTCAGATGATGGAGCAACAGAGACAACATGCTCAGTCTATAAGGCCACTAACTGGGTAAGCAAATAAATAAACTGCTGAAACTCGATATTTGACACGCCAGCCTAGGGTGTCTGAGGAGGGATAGGGGGAACCGGTGGAGTTCCATTAGGACAATCAAAAGCAGTGACCCTAGACTAGGTTTGAACTCCTAGAGTTGGATGAGCTCCATCCACATTATCCTCTAAAGGGACAAAAGGGTTCCCACGAGCATCAGATCTTCTGGGAGGCATAATCTGAAAAGTGAACATATAAGAATTAGATGAGATTCAAAACCTTAGACTCTATAGCTAGAAAATTGAACAACAAGAAATAGAAATATTCCTAAATGCCTTGTAACCTCTTCCTTATAAGTATGGTATGCTACACACCCATAAATGAGACTCTACTTGATATGAATTGTTTGGACACCCATTAATACCACAGCTAGGCTCTGATACCATCTCTGTCATGACCCAAATCAGGGCATGGCCTTGATGGATGATGATATCCAAGCAATACCTCCTTTTAGATGATGATAAAGTCACTGTCAAGATATAGTAACCCAACAAAGGTTAGGGTTCAATCCCAAGGGAACATCTGGTTTGTAGATCTTAGAAATTGTAGTCAATAGGAAAAATAGAAAAAGTAAATCAGGGGATTTGTTTATAGTAATAGAGAGACAAAAAGTGCATTAACTTGGTTGAAATTAGTATAGGTGTACACTAGGATTAGGTTTCCTTTGGCTTCTTAACTCCATAGTTTATTGTGTGTTATTAAACCAACCCAATACCTTTCATGCATAATTGATAAGTTATGTACCTTCTACAATTTTTTGGATGAGTAGAAGGATTTTACCCTTTACCTTTTGAGTCTCAGGATGACGCGTTACTAACCCTTATCTTGATCCCAGTTAACTATTACCTTTTGAGTCTTTACTTATTAGATGAAACTAACCATCTTACTAAGAGATAACCTATAATCACAAATTGATAATTAAACTCCAAATTACTGTTGTCCTTATCTTTTCCTAGTCACTACTCCTCTTTTGGAGTAAGTAGTAATATCTAAGCAGGATCCTAATGTGTGCACCAATTAAGAAATCTATTATAATAAAGATAAAGTAATGCATGCCATGGGTATTGGTTTAGATCAACAATCGCACTTCCCCTACTACATTAATTCGCTAGGGTTTCCATAACCCTAGCTATTGGTTTTTAGCCGCTCATAGTTGTGAAGAAATCATAATTGAAATCACAATGATAAGATGAATAGAAACCCACAACCATAACTTGATTAATCAACAAAAATTAATATAAGAAAACTCTAAGATCAAAGTCAGATTTGGAATCAAAATATATTTCTAAGTGTTAAAAGTGCGGAACTCCTACTAAAAAGTACATAAGGGGTATTTATAGTACAAGAGAAAACCCAAAAAATAAAACTCGAATAAAATAGGATAAAATTGGGTCGGAGGACACATATGGTTCATACTTGTGTTCTATCACTGGGTACAGGTACTACCTGTGGTCCTGGCATAGGGTGCAAGTAGCAGAAGCAAAAATCCTGTAATGTTCAGCTCTTGGGATTTTGGACTTATGGTACTTTATTTGCCTACATACGGTCTGTAGGTCCTATATGCAGCCATATATTAACTTAATAAGTGTCGGGAGTCATCTTTCAGCTTCTCAAATATACTTTGATCACAAACACACTAGATAACATCCTGAATCTCCATAATTGCTCCAAAAAGTAGCCAAGAACACTTTTTTCCTATTTTTCACAAACTTAGCATGCAAAATATGGTTTCTGCAAAACATACCCAAAATAGATCATATCTAACAAAACAACCTCAGAAACTTGCATATTTTTCTTGTTTAAAGAATCAAAAGTGCTATATTTCTATAGAACATCAACAGGTATCTCAATTCCTATGTGGATCGGAGATCACCACTGTATCTAATAGAATCACATAAAATATCTCTACTATTGAATACATTTCGAACATATAACATGATAACATGATAACATGCATCAAACTTAAAAAGTTCAAGACATGTCTATAGCCGACGATCAGTGATCGGCCAAACAACTAACCAACATTATCCAATATCCACAGTCATCCAAACAAAGCCTTATAACATAAGAACCAGAACCAGTCTTAGTCGGGATATGTCCCCGACTTTGATAAATGACAATCAGAATAAAAATAATAACATTAATGATAGTGAAACTCCTAACTCTAATCTATGATAAGAACAGATAAAATGTCTAAGTCTTCCACAGTATAGAAGCTCACCACTTCACCACTACAAACCAATGAATCGAGCTAATCCATCTAACTCTGTGCAAGAAAAGTACACTTGTCTTCGAATCCTGCATCGTGTGGGGATATTATATATGATTGTGTGGGGTATTATATGATATTGTTAGCCTAGTAATGATTTATATATGTTTGGTTACACTCTTTTTGTTTGAAAAAATGCCTAAATTTTGGGAATTATGTGGTATCAATGACATTTTCTTACATGTTTCACTTGGTGGTTTTTGTATTATATTGGATCATAGATGGTTGGTGAATTTGAGTGGAGTATGGCTCACTTGATTGGTATATTGGTTTGATATGAATATTATAATTTTGGTTGGTTGTGAGTATTACATCCTCATGTCATATTCTTTCATAAAACATTGGTACCACTATGGAAACGCTAAAAATACTGGCTTTTTCTAATAAAAACTATGACATCTTTAAAAACCCTCTACCGATGTAAGTATTGAAGAGGAGTTATAGATATATTAGATATTGGTTGTATACGGGTTGGCGAACCCCCCATGGGTCCTACTTCAGGAATCTTTAGCTCCATAGGTATATACGAAGGTTGTGTGATAACCTCGTGCATCACATTATCATCACTATCATTATCATCATATTCATTGTACTTCATATATTGTGAATATGCCATGATTGTATTTCTATCTTTGACTTGATATCTATCCATTTGTTTTATCTTTCTATACCTGAATTTTGATGTAGATGCATATTTTTTCTTTTTTCCTCTATATGTACTTATTATATGTATATATATTAGAACTAATTGTAGAGATAGTGTGGGCTATCGTTTGGGACATTTTCTGATTGCAAGTGACGTGTCTATAGTTTATGTTTATATGCTTTATTTTCTACTTTAATCAGTTGGCCTATGATACCTACAAGTACAAGTAGACCATACTCATCCCTACTAAACCTTTTTGGTGCTGATCTAGGTATGAGTGTGCCGCATAGATAGTTGATTCAGGCAATATTTGGAGCCCATTTAAGTTAGCGATTGATCTATGCATCGGGAGTTGACTTCTACCTTTTCTTATCTAGACTATGTCTTACTTGAATTCAAAGATAGAGTCTTACTCTTGTTGGATATCTTATGTATTTTTGACCTTGAGTTGTACTAGTTAGCTCTTACACTATGACACCAAGTTTTGGGATTCGGTTGGTCTCTTGATTTTATTCCTGCCTTTGCTATATATATATATATATATATATATATATATATATATATAAATATATTTTCTAGGGATCTATCCTTGGTTTGGTATTATTTTCTCATTTTATTTATATCTTGATTTTATTCCTGCCTTTACTTGTCAAGGCTTAATGCGACAAGTGCCATCATAACCCTTGATTTTTGTGTTATAATAAATTGGTATTAGAACAACCAGGTTCATTGGTCTTAATAGTATAAGAACGAGCTATCTAATAGAGTCTCGTGGATTGGTACAGTGACGTCCGTATCTATCTTTATAGGCTATCTAATGTCTTTAGAAGACTTTTTTCATTCAATATCGTGGGGTCTTTCATACCTTGTGTTTTAGGTTAAATTTCACTTTTTCTATGCAAATGGTAAGGACTAGATTTAGTGAGGTTAGAGATTTAGATCCTTTATTTGAGAAGAGAGCCTAGTCTAGAGGGTGAGTTACCAGTTGTGGTCGGGCTCGACATGAAGGATGGGCACTAGGATTTTCCCCATCCAAAGATAGACCTAGTGGACTCTTCCCTGATCTTCAAGATGAGCATATTGGAGATATGGGTCCTACTCTTGATTTACCAAGTACCTCAACCCTAGTCTTAGAGAAGTTACTAGTTCGCTTGTTGACTCGTTTGGAGGGTGATCCTTTTAGTGTACCTAGATTTTCTCCAGCTTTAAGTGTTATATCTCACTCTATACCAGAGTCAGCTTATGGTGTTGCTCTAATTTTGAGTATGGATCCTCCTTTCTACCAACATTAACTTATAGTACTCCACAGACTCCAAGTGCAGTTCCTCTTCCAGCACTTGTGTCTGAGTATGGTGTTCTGAGACCTATAGTTTAGACTTCTTTTATTATGCCTCGTCAGATAGGTTCTCATCTAGCTAGATTGACTATACCTCATATTATTGTGAGCACAACTATATCTTCTGTGGATTAAAAGTAGTTTGAGAGATTTACTCGTTTGGGTCTTCCTAGGTTCAGTGGTGTTCTAGGCGAGGATGCCTATGAGTTCTTGATGGATTGTGTCATGACCTGAGACGGCCCCTAGTCATAACACAGTACTTAGAACCACAAGTGATCCCAAGATAACCCATGTACTTGAATGATATTTAAGCAATTGATTTAATATATTTATAAAAGCTAAATAACTGAGCGGAAGCATAATCAACATAAGATAAGTTGTTTCAATACATAACTGATCAAAGTTCACAACGCTAAAATCAGAGAGAAAGAGAAACTTAAATTACAAATACTGACTCTGCCTGACTATTTATGAAGCCTCTACTATATTGACTATAGATAGTCAATATGCGATACCCAGCTAACCCTAATTAATACATAAGAATAATGGAAATAAAATACAGAAACTACAATTGACTTGAGTCCCAACATAAGAGAACCCATCACCTAATGGCTGAATGTTGATAACTATCTGACCCTGGTGTGTGGGCTACATCCAGTACCTATAATATGAAGGAATGTAGCAACAAATACATCTATGTGGTCAGTACTTTTGGAATGTACTGAGTATATGGGACATGCACTAAATGATGGAAAAACTTAATGTATGCTTTAAAATTGAGTACATAAGCTATTTGCTAAAATATACATTTAAATCATGGTTGTACGTAAAAGTTGTAAGACATAGTGAAATTTCTAAATCATGAGCTAAAAAATATTTCTATAAGTTGAGAAGCGGTAGAAACAAGAATGCTATATGTAAATCTTAAGTTAAAGATGAATAGGTTGCAAAACCGTACTAAGGATTATGTATAAATACTGATCATGAAAGCATGAACATGTAAAACGAATGCAAGACCAAGTAAAGTATGTACTGAAATAAGCTGTAAAAATAAATAACTGAATAACTGATAAACTAAACATTTGTTCATGCAAACCTAAGATGATGTGGTCTAAATACTGAACTGAGACTGTGGGAGCTAACTACAACCGACATGCCTTAATCTGAGCTAATCGGGATCCAACCTGTAACCCCAATTGGAAGAGAGTTGGTTCCTAGCTAGGGGTACCATCATATGATTGATGATGTGGATCCACCAGGCTGATGTCCCAAAGGATGAGGGTGTCATGCCTCTACTGGGGGGACCCTTCATAATCTACGGTAGTGCTATAGGTCTGTAACTTAGGGACTAATTCTAATGACTCATTCCTAACTGACGGGGGAGCCGCTATCCTTGCGTTCACTTGGTCCTAAGTGTTAATCTCAACCGAATAATACTGAAGTATAAACTAGTGCATTCACTGATACTGATGTGCTCAAACATGGTATTCTGAAAATAACAGTGCATGCCTAATCTGAAGTAATGATAAACATGTTAACTGATGTATTTAGCATGATACAATACTGGTGAGTACAAATTAAATAATTGTTACAAATTTCATGGTATAAACATGACATGAATAACTTGAAATCTTAAAAACTGTAGCGTGCATGATTATCTAGATATCAGGTGTTCATAACCTACCAACATTAAAAATATATAATTAAATACAAAAGTTTTAAAGTAATGACATGATAAGAAAGTTCATGAATTAAACTCAATAATCCAATAATATCATCAATGAAATGAATTATCAAGACTAAAGTATGGAAGAATACTTGAAATTATGAGGGGACACTATTTCATGGTAGAATTCAAAGAGTTACATGGAGGGATCATGGAATTTATGCTTTTGATAGAACCTTAAATCAAAAGGGGAATTAAACTTTAGGATTAAGAAATCTTAATATATAGGTATGTCATTTATAGCTTGATCATATGCTTTAAATTCAGAATAATAACAAGTAAATCATGCATGGACATGAGAATAACATGAATGATATGTTATGGGCCTAAGCAGTCATGAATAATCATTAAAATGATCTTATAAGTAAATTTTATATCATGGGAGATTGAATTCAAGTTTAGAATAACAATTGGGTAAAAGCCCCAGATTATGAAAATCATGAAATTCATGAAATAAAATCACAATTTGGGCATGAGGATGAAAGGAGAACCTAAATTAAATACCCACATATCTAAATTTCTTGACTTCTTGAAGGAAATCATGAATTTGGATCCTTGAAAGTTGAATTCTTGAAAAAGAACCCTTATTTGGTGTTCTTGAGGATTTGAGAGAAGATGGATTCTGTATTTTCTGTATTTGGGGTTATGGAATTATAAAATCATGTTTATATTAGTCATAAGGTAGTTTAGGATGATTTAGGGTGTAAATGACTAGTTTAACCTTGAAAAACTGAAGATAAATGCGTGTTTTAACTTTCCTGAACAAGGTATGTGACACGCTAAAAAACGCGGAGCACAAGGTCTGTGTCACGCTACAAAACGCAGAGCACAAGGTCCGTGCGATGATGAAAACATGGACCTTAATTGATTCCTCACAAAAATGCTCATAACTTTTTGCCCGTGTATCGAATTTAGGTGAAATTTAATGAGTTGGAAAGATGACTCAATTATATATAATTTGGTGGATCTTAAGATCCAAAATTCCATATATTCCAAAAGTTATACATGTTCAAAGTTGGCCCTAGAAGAATCAAATACAACAATTTGGTTGAATCAAAAGCTCTTAGCTCAACTTTGTTCTAAGTATTTACTATGAACATTTTTCAACTCAAAAGTAGTCTTAACACTAGGCTAATGATCATGGCACTTATATTTACATAGGGATCATTGTTTTTAAGTAAACACCCATGGGAACGAGGGTTCAAATTCTATCCCTAAAATGTGAGGTATTACATTATCTCCCCCTTGGAATTATTCATTCTCGGATGATGGGTAGGAAATTATTGAAGCTTTATAAGTATGCAATACTGTAGACATGACATGTCTGCTAATGAAGGATATAAGTAAGCCGAATCATTAAAATTTCTATAATGAAACTAATTTCTGCGCTAACATAATTGACTATAAAGAGCTGATTCATGCTGAGAGTTTAGATCTCACTTGAAATGTTCATGACACAATCATACATATAGGATTGCAACGTGATAACTGATGCAATAAAATTCCAAGAGTTACTAAGAATGGAACATAAGTTTTCTTAAACTCTACTTATCATAACTTCGAATAACAATTGAGGGAAAGAATTGTAGGAATGATCAGGTATGGAATTTGAGTAAGAAATCAACATTGATACGACTCTGTAACATGGAATATAGGCATATAGAACAGAAGCTATAATATGACTACTATGTCTTAGGTAATGCAACTACTAACTTTCAAGCTTAGCCCCACTTCTCAAATACTCCCTCAACTATGTTTTTCCTCTTAAATTCTAACCTTCTTTTGACCCTGCTTATAATATTCACATGGATATTGATAACTGTAACATCCCTTATTTTTCCTAGCTTAAAATTAGTTTCTACAATGTTAAGAGTGGGCTTAAAAAATGAATGACATTTATTTCATGCTAAAATTTCTAAATTTAGACCATTTATTGTGTGGTAAATTGAATAATCTTTCCATCAATACCAAATTCGCTTAAATCCGATACTTGGTGAAAAAGTTAGAGCATTTTTAGTAATGCAGTGTCCCACCTAGGCACTCACCGCGTCGCGGTGGATGCAAAAATAGTAATCATCACATTTCAGTGGACCTCAACCATATTGGTGCATTACAGAGAGGTCCAAATTTCCAATTTTCGATTTCCAGTGGTGTAGTACGATAGCAAAGCGTTGCGCCAGAGTACAAATTCATACTCGTCCTTTTCCAGTAGCTTAACGCGATTTCACCGCATCGTGGTGAAGGTATAATCACCATGTTCTTGATCCATAATTCGAATACTTGTTTCATGACTTTTATACTAAGTATATGAAGTTCTTATTAGGTGAATAATATTCAAAGAAGTCACTTAGAGGTAATTGGAGCTAAGAACATTAGATTCAGTCAAAGTTTGGTGTGCAATTCTACAAGGGTCAACTTTAAAAGTGTATAAATTTTTATGTATGTATAATTTACCATCTCAAGACCAACCAAATTGTATATAAATAAATTAGCTTTCCAACGATATCAATTTTGCCTAAAACCGATACTCGAGTGAAAAGTTGTAGCCATTTTTCTGTGAGATAGTAAGTTGCCACGATAGTACCGCGTCGCAGCAAGGAACAAAATCGGGATACGGGATACGAATTTATGCTTTAAACTAAGAAAGGGCAATGGAGTCTTTTCCCCCTCAAACCAGGTCATAATATCATGATATATAGCCACCATTGGGGCATTATTTTGCCCACATTATCCTACTTTACTCCCAAAAATAAACCCTAATCAATTCTCTTCAAGATTCATCCATTCTATCACCTCCCATTCAAGAAAACCATCAAGTATTAAGCTTTCTATTCCAAGAAGTTCAGGAAAATCATTCAAGAACATTCTTAAGAACATCAATTTGATTCATCTTCTTCAGGAAACAACCTTCAAGAACACAAATAGGGATTCAAGTCAAACTTATTCATCAATTCTCATTCAAAAGAAAACCCTAAAGCTCAAACTTACTCTCCAAGAAATCCAATTTTCCTCATCAATTCTCCAAGATAGTTCAAGTTTAAAAGTTTTCAATTCAAGAACTCATCTTCAAAAGTATCATAGGAATCCAAGATTCAAGTTTTTCATCTAAGATCATGGATTAAGATATGTGGAGTTATGAACAAAGCTAATCCTTTCATCCTTATGCCAAAAAAAACTTATTTTAATTATGAATTTAATAAATTTTATATGATTTTCCATGAAATTGAAGTTAGGGCTTATACGCATTAATGTTGTTTACAAGCTTATGAGATTTCCAATGATCTAGAAGTTGAATTACATCATTATGTTCATATTTTCATGCATATAGCTGAAATTTCAAGATTTTAAGTTGAGTTATGAATGTTTACATTATCAAGCATCAATATTATGATGTCTTAACATGAGATTGAAACATGAATTATTTTCCCAAGATTGATTTTATGATTTTAAGAAAGATGATGCTTTAAGCATCTTATGAGCAGGTTATTTATAGTTTTTCAAAAAAGCTTTGATCTTTTGATCACTGTGAGCTTTGGAATCTACTTTACAGATTATTACAGTTTACAAAACTAATATTAGCTTTATTTATAGATTTACTCATATAAATACATGATTGATTTTCCATATAAACCCTTATGTTAGTTTTAAAAAGTGGATTTCCAATGGTTTGAGAATACAGATTTAAAAAGGGAGTAGTATTTAGCACCGAGTGAGAAGTATGTGATTAGAGGGCCCTATCTTCCACAGAACTATGTAGTCAATGTAGGTACAGATTATCAGATTTTTCCATTTCTATATGGATGATAGTTTTAGCTTGTGATCAATCACATGGATTAGGTTATACTCCTAGGTAAGAGTATGACACCTCTCCCCAACATGAGGTTTTTTTCTTAGGAGGATAAGAAGTTGGACTCAATGTAGCTCGAATGGTTTATGTCGGTTAAGAGAACCTCCCTAGTAGTAAATACTTTCAGAATAGTTTTTAAAGTATTTTCCCTAAGATAAAGTATTTTTCAGATTTTAAAAACTAAGTGTAAAGGCTCACAAACTTACTCAGATATTATTTTACTTAAGATTTTAGTTACAGAATTAAAGCTCTTAGTTTTCAGACATAAAAAGGTGAGCTCTTTTTCACTTAGCCTATATGATTTGATAATAAGCACAGAATACAGATTTTAGAACTAAGTGTTGTGACTCACAAGATTTACATCATATGCTTTACTATTCATGACTTATGATTTTTAAATTTTATATTACTAAAGCCTATGTGAGTCATTACACTTAACATGCATTATTTGAAAATCTATGAATATATATACAGTTATTATTTTACTTATGCATTCACCCTCATATACTCAGTATATACTTAAAGTACTAATCCACATATACGTCTATGTGCTACATTATGTCATAATGTAGGTATGAGTTACAGCATGCATACCATATTCAGCCAGTAGCAGATTCCATCCAGCAGATGACGAGTCTTTCTACTTCAGGGACTTAAGTTAGATATTATTCATGTTCTTTACTTTCTTACTCCTATGTATTGATTAGTGGTAGTTGGGGTCACATCCTAGCTATCTGTAGTCAGTATAGTAGAGGCTTCACAGATGTTAGTCAGACTCAGTTATGTAATCTTTAATTTTGTTCTTCAGTTTTATCAGAATGTAAAATTGTATTAGAATTATATTTTTATAGATTTCATCATCATTATGTTTCTGCACAGTAAACTCAGTCATTTTATACATATTTTATCAGTTGCTTAACAGTATGTCAGTTCATGGGTTAGTTTGGGATCACTTGTGGTCCTAAGCATTATGTGACATCTTAGGATAGATTTTTGAGGCGTTAAAAACTTGGTATCAGAGCACAAGGCTCAAATGTCCTAGGGTGTCTATGAAGCCGTGTTTAGTAGAGTCTTGCAGAACAGTATGGAGACGTCTGTACTTTTGTTCGAGAGGCTATGAGGTATTTAGAAAAAGTTTTCTTTCTATCATACTCTATATCGTGCTGAAAAGTTGTTTCTTCAGAAAATTCTATCAATTCATGTGTTAATCCATACTTATTCATCTATGTTATATTCTTAAGATAGCATGATTAGTAATTTGAAGTTCCTCCCCAGATAATGCTCTTAATTTTCTAGCAGAAACTTCAAAAGTCACATAAGGGGCTTGAGAGAAGCTCCCTAGTGTGTTAAGTTCCTTGAGTTGAAAGTTTATGTTCTCATTCTTATGAGTTGTTCAGTTGAGACTGAATTAGATTTGTATTCAGATTGCCTATTGACCCTTTTAATACAAATAGTGCTCATGAGAGGAGATAGTATGAACCTAGATGGTTAAATATAGTGTGTATTTGAGGGATATTATGAACTTCAGTGTTATGATTTACGAATAGTTGAGCCTTATTATAGTTGGAAGTATAGGTATAAAAGAGTAGTGATAAGAAAAGTGGGAATGGTGATTGATAGAAAGTATAGAGATAAAATTATGCATGCTATAGATTTTATGTTAAGGTAATATGTTCTTGTGTGTTAGTTTGGTGGAGGATAGAGAGGGAGTTATTAGTTAAGGTGAATTATTGTTTGCTTGAAGTACGGAAGAAGTTATTGATGGTATTGTGATTGAAAAGTATAGGATATTAATGAAGTGTTTGGTGGTTTAATATCATTAATTTAGGCTTCCCTTGAGGTTTCAACAAGGAGCTTAGATGAAACTTATAGAGCTATGATAGTAATTTAGATGTATAGAAGGGTAAATAGTAATGATGTGTAGAAGAAAGATGTGTTAATGGATTATGATAAGATAGGTCATATGATTATGATCGATTATTGTTATTATAAAGTTCTACCGGACTAGTGTTTCTTGATGTTCATTTTTATAGCTTTCAAGTGAGAATTGTTTGTAAGATGGGTTGTTAAATCATGTCTAGCACTAGACATTTAGTTTGAACAGTTAAAGGTCATCAAGGTGGATGTAATGATTTCTTGGTTAGTTATGCTAGTTATATGGAAGTGATCTAGTAGGCTTGAACAGTGTATGCAAGAGCTTAAGTTTATTTATTCGTAATTTAGTATAATATTATAGGTATGATATAGAGGTGTGCCCAAGGTGATATGGGGCTTCATTATTTTTGAAATTTATTAAGTGATGTGTGGTTAGTAGTACCCTTGAATTGATAATTATGAATGAGTCTATGAGGTATATGATGTTCTTGTTAGTTAACTTATGAGTTATAGGTTGATGATGTTGGTGTGATATTAGTAGAGTATGAAGAAAGTTAATATGGTTTAGCAAGGGTTTGGAGATATCTACGCTAAGTGTTAGAATCTAAGTAGGTGAGTGTTTAAGTTGTTAGATGATGACTTTTGGGGCTATAGAAATCTAAGAATTGAATCTTAGAAGAAGGCATCAGCATTGGGAGTTACACGTTAAGATACAGTCCTTTAGGGTAAGTTTAGTTTTATGTGTATTGATTTTATGCTAGACTCTAGAGTAAAGTGATTTCAGTTTAGATTAGAGTTTATTCAGTGATCCATAGACTTAGAATGATGGCTTAAAGCTTAGGGGGAGATGATAGGATAAGTAACTAAGTCAAACTTTTGGATTCTAGTAGTGATGATGAATACTTGTGTAGATGGGAGGAAGTAAAAGTGTTATGTTTAGGAAGATTGTTGTATGCTTGTTTTATGTAGGTCTATAAATGAAAGAATATTGAGGTGAAGCTTTTTCTGTATGACTTGGTTAGTTGGGGAATATTTTATGTGTGTCTTCCTAAGAATAGAATAGTGCATAGAAGTTGTTATTGATAGAGGTATTGGAGAATATGAGAAAGATGCTCTTATGGGTATTTGTTTAGAAGCGCATATGTGGTTATAAAGATAGGATTGAACTTCACGTTGGTATATAAGGGGAAATTATAGTTAAGTGAGTCTTTGAGAAAGTGTTGCTAATCTTTGAAGTGAGAAGTTGCATTGCTTAAGGCCTAGTAATTCTATCCTAACTTAAGATTTATAGGTCTATGTTCCATGCTATATATTTGGGGCTATGTTGTAATTTCTTATTCTGAGGTCTTGTTCAGATCATGCCCGGAGTCCCTTACTTCCTAATATAGTTAGAACTTCCTGAAAGAGTGTTGAAGAAATACCCTATTTGGGTAAGAGCATTCAGTATGATTTAGTTCGTAAGTATCTTGTGTATCATCTCAGTCTTTTCCTAGTATTTCAACTAAATCAGTATCATTCGGTGATGAACAATCCCAAGGGGGAGATGTTGTAATACCCCAAATTTTCAATCATAAACCTCTCATTCTTTTTCTTACAAAATTAGGTCCATCCTAAAGTAATGGTTACTCATAAGTTGACGCTCTCGTTTCTATCCCAGTCATATAGCTATTTTCATGAGAATTCATGCACTTGCAACTCAGTTCAGTAGCTCATGATGTTTAAGATTCAGTTATTCAGTTTATTTTAGTTGTGCATGATAGATTATAACATCAGATTCCTCAGTATTTTCAGCTTAATTATCCACATTCGAGGACAAATGTTCCCAAGGGGGAGATATTATAACAACCCATGTTTTTCCTAGCTTAAAATTCACTTAGAATGTTAAGAGTGGGCTTAAAAAATGAATGAGATTTATTTCATGTGGAATTTCAAGATTTAGACCTTCCATTGTGTGGAAAATTGAATAAGCTTTCCATCAATACCAAATTCCCCTAAATCCGACACTCGGTGAAGAAGTAAGAGCATTTTTAGTAATGCAGTATCCCACCTGGGCACTCACCGCGTCGCGGTGGATGCCAAAACAGGAATCGTCATATTTCAATGGACCTCCATGATATTGGCACATCGCAGAGAGTTCCAAATTCCTAATTGTCAATTTCTAGTTGCGTATCGCAATAGCACCACGTCGCGCCAGAGTGCAAGTTCGCACTCGTCCTTTTTCAGTAGCTTAACGCGATTTCACCGCGTTGCGGTATAGGTGTAATTGCCATGGTCTTGATCCATAATTTGAATACTTGTTTCATGACTCTTATACTAAGTATGTGAAGTTATTATTTGGTGAATAATATTCATAGAAGTCACTTAGAGCCAAGTGGAGCTAAGAACATTAGATTTATTCAAAGTTTGGTGTTCAATTCTACAAGGATCAACTTTGAAAGTGTATAATTTTTGATGTATTTAGAATTTTCCATCTCAATACCCACCAAATTGTAGATAATTGAATTATCTTTCCAACGATACCAATTTTGCCTAAAACCAAAATCCGAGAGAAAAGTTATAGCCATTTTCGTGTGAGACAGTATGCTGCCGTGATGGTACCACGTCGTGGCAAGGAACAAAATCGGGATGGGGATTATGAATTTTTGCTTTAAATTAATAAGGGGCAATGGGGTCTTTTACCCCCTCAACCCAGGTCATAATATCATGATATATAGCCGCCATCGAGGCATTATTTTCTCCCTATTATCCTACTTTACTCCCAAGAATAAACCCTAATCAATTATCTTCAAGAAAACCATCAAGAATTAAGCTTTCTATTCCAAGAATTTCAAGAAAATCATTCAAGAACATTCCTAAGAACGTCAATTTGATTCATCTTCTTCAAGAAACAACCTTCAAGAACACAAATAGGAATTCAAGTCAAACTTATTCATCAATTCTCTTTCAAAAGAAAACCCTAAAGCTCAAACTTACTCTTCAGGAAATCAATTTTTCCTCATCAATTCTCCAAGATAGTTCAAGATTAAGAGTTCCCAATTCAAGAACTCCAAGAACTCATCTTCAAAAGCATCATAGGAATCCAAGATTCAAGCTTTTCATCTAAGATCATCGATTAAGGTATGTGGGGTTATGAACAAGGATACTCCTTTCATCCTTGTGCCCAAGAAAAATATTATTTTAATTACAAATTTATTGGATTTTATATGTGTTTTCATGAAATTAAAGTTAGGGTTTATACCCATTATTATTGTTTACAAACTTATGAGATTTTCAATGATTTAGAAGTTGAATTACATGATTATGTTCATATTTTCATGCATATTGTTGAAATTTCCAGATTTTAAGTTGAGTTATGAATATTTACATTACCAAGCATGAATATTATGATGTCTTAACATGAGATTGAAGCATGAATTATTTTCCAAAGATTGATGCTTTAAGCATCTTATGAGTAGGTTATTTATAGTTTTTCAGAAAAACTTTGATCTTTCGATCACTGGTTGAGCTATGGAATCCACTTTACAGATTATTACAGTTTATAGAACTCATATTAGCTTTATTTACAATTTACTCATATAAATACATGATTGGTTTTTCATTTATATTGGTTTTAAAAAGTGGATTTTCAATGGTGTGAACATACAGATTTAAAAAGGGAGTAGTATTTAGCACCGAGCGAGAAGTGTGGGATTAGCGGGCCCTATCTTCCACATGACTACCTAGCCAACGTAGGTACAGATTATCAGATTTTTCCATTTCTATATGGATGGTAGGTTTAGCTTGTGATCGATCACATGGATTAGGTTATACTCCCTGGCAAGAGTATGACACTCTCCCCAACGTAAGGTTTCTTCCTTAGGAGGACATGGTTTATGTCGGTTAAGAGAACCTCCTTAGTAATAAATACTTTCAGAATAGTTTTTAAAGTATTTTTCCTAAGATAAAGTATTTTCCAGATTTTAGAAACTAAGTGTAAAGGCTCACACACTTACTCAGATATTATTTTACTTAAGATTTCAGTTAAAGAATTACAGCTTTTAGTTTTCAGAAATAAAAAAGTGAGCCCTTTTTCACTTATCCTATATGATTTGAGAATAAGAACAGAATACAGATTTTAGAACTAAGTGTTGTGACTCATAAGATTTACATTATATGCTTTACTATTCATGACTTATGATTTTTAGATTTTAGATTACTCAAGCCTCTGTGAGTCTTTTTATGGCAGACATTGTTGCTCTCTAGTTGGTTCGATGTTTCTAAGATCAGACCTTGAGGTACAAACTTAATTTATGAGACTTTGGATAGAGTTCGGGTCATTCAGGATAGACTTCGAGCTACTCAGAGTAGGTAGAATGTTATGTGAATCATAGGTTTCGTGCCTTGAAGTTTAATGTTGGTGATCATATCTTTCTTCATGTGTCATCCATGAAAGGCGTGTTTAGGTTTAGGAAGAGGGTCAAGATTAGCCCCAGGTATTTGGACCTTTTGAGATCCTTTGGTCTCTTGGTGATATGGTTTATGAGTTGGCTTTGTCCTAAGATTTATCAGTTGTTCATCTAGTTTTTTATGTTTTCACGCTTCGGCATTACATTTCAGATGAGTTCCATGTCATTCGTTAGGATTTAATTCATCTTGATGAGCGGTTTTCTATTATTGAGGAGCTCATCTCCATTTTAGCTAGAGATGTGAGACGATTGCTTTCTAGAGATATTCCAGTAGTTAAGGTCCAGTGGAGGCATCGACCTATAGATGAGTCTACTTGGGAGGTCGAGTCTGATATACATAGTAGTTATCCCCGATTTTTCTATGGTTCAGGTATTTTCTTACCTTTAGTTTGAGGACAAACTAGATTTTTGGTGGTGGATAATGTAACAACTTGATTTTGGTAATTTTTGTGAAATACTTAAATTTGTGTGATTTGACCATTTTACCCCTCTCCGTGGTTGTATTTTGGTACTTTTGGGGTGTGAGGATGTTTGGCACGATGTATTTTAGTGTGAAATATGTGGGATTGTGGTTTTTGGTGGCTTGAAAAGCCTTAGAGTTGACTTCGATCAACATTTATTGATCTTTGTATTGGATGGTAAAATGTGCTACGCCAACAGGTCCGAAACATCGAGTTTAGGTTGGTAACAAAGTCGTTTTGGTTTTATGGCTTTTATATCTCATTTCGACTCTTGTCTTGGAAATATGTAAAATTAGGTTTCGGGGGTCAACTCTGTGAAAATGATATCTTTTCAAAAATTTGATATCAGCATTGAGTCTGGAGCATTGATTTTGATAGGGTAGTATAGTCCGTTTGCGTTCTCGACATTCCAAATAAATTCTAAGGGGGTCGTGGAGACTCAAAATTCTCTAAGTCTCCAGCTGGTGCTCAGCTACTGGTGTGCTGGAATTCTCCAAGTCACCGATTACCTTTTAGCGCTAAAGCGGCCCTAGCCGCCTAACAGTTACCACTAAAGCGGTAACTTGTGTGCTTTAGCTCATTGCTAAAGCAGCCCAGGGTTCGTTTTCGTGGACTACACCTTGGCGTGGGTACCGTTTTAGTGGCACCTGGGCGCTTTAGCACCAACCGCTAAAGTGGCCCGTGGTCCGCTTTAGTGGCACTTGGTATATTTAAATACCTCATTTTTTGTCTTTTTCAATATTTTTGAGACTTGGAGCTTGGGGTTTCGATATTTTGAACAATTTCTTCCATTTCTAAGTTTGGGTAAGCTCTAAAACACCTATTTCAACTATTTTTCTTTAACTTTTATTTGAACTTGGATTTGAAGGTGAAATTTGGGGATTTTGGCCGGAAGTCCTAAGAAATTATATTTCTTTGATTTAATCCCCAATTTCAACCTATTTTCACCTGGGTTATCTTCTATGAGTTTCTTTAATTGTGAAAAATATATTTTTGAACAAAAATTTTGGTTTTACCCATCCTTTTCAAAAACTTATTTCGAGGGTCCGTTTTGACCCCAATTTGAAAGTGGTCAATGGGTATCAATGGCTTTCTATTGGCGCATAGATTTTATATCTGTATATTTAGTTGATTCCAGGTTTATACATGAAGTGAAAGATCAGCGAAAAAGGCTTATCATTTCGGTTTTGGCATTCAAGGTTGGTTATGACTTAACTTTCTTCACATTGGGTTGGGTAGTTAATAATAATGTAAAATCATGATATGGGTATGGGTTCGTATCATGAAAAATGTGTTTAGATAATTTATGTGCCCGTGTGGGTGCCTATGTGGATAATATTCAGTGATTTTGAAACATTAGTTACTATGTGTGACCGTGTGGGGTCTTATACGATATTATTCGCTTGGTAAAGATATAGTATGTTTGGTTACACTCTTTTTGGTTGGAAAATACCTAAGTTTTGGGAATTATGTGGTATTAATGATATTTTCTTGCATGTTTCACTAGGTGGGGTTTCTGTATTATTTGGATCATGGATGGTTGGTGGATTTGAGTGAAGTTTGGCTCACTTGGTTGGTATATTTGTTTGATATAGGATATTCTCATTTTGGTTGGTTGTGAGAATTATGTCCTCGTATCATATTCATTCATGAAATATTAGTACCACCGTAGACATACTGAAAATACTGAAAACACTGGCTTTTCTAACAGAAAATGTGACATCCTTAAAAACCCTCTACTGATGTATATATTGGAGAGGAGTTATGGATATTGATATTGGATATTGGCTGTATACGGATTGACGAACCCCCCTATGGTTCCTACATCGGAAAGCTTTATCACCGTAGGAGTATATGAGGTTGTGCAAAAACCTCATGCATCACATCATCATCATCTTTATTGCACTTATATATTATGTCTATGTCGTTATTGTATTTCTATATTCGACATGATATTTATCCATCTATTTATCTTCCTATACCTGAATTTGATGTATGTGTATATTTGTTTTTCTTTCCTCTACATGTACTTGTCATATATGTATATATTAGATCTGTTAGTAGAGACGGTGTGGGCTACTATTTGGGACATTTTTTGATTGCACGTGATGTGTCCATAGTTTGTGTTTATATGCTTTATTTTCTACTTTACTCAGTCGTACTATGATATATACTAAGTACAAGTAGACCGTACTCATCCCTACTGTGCCCTTTTGGTGCTAATCCAGGTATGAGTGCATCGCTCGGATATTTGATTCAGGCGATTTTGGAGCCCGTTCGAGGTAGCAGTTGATCTATATATCTGGAGTTGACTTCTACCTTTTTTTATTAGACTATGACTTACTTGTATTTGTAGATAGAGTTTTACTTCTGTTGGATATCTTATACATTTTTTACCTCGAGTTGTACTAGTTAGTTCTTACACTGTGACACCAGGTTTTGGAATTCGGTTGGTATCTTGATTTTATTTTTGCTTTTACTATATGTGTGTGTGTGTGTGTGGTTAGACTCCGTTCTAGGGATCTTGCCTTGGTTTTGTATTATTTTCTCACTTTATATTAGTTTGAGTGATAGGCTTACTTGTCAAGGCTTGTCTTAACAAGTGTCATCATGACCCCTGAATTTTGGGTCGTGACAAATGGCATCCTAGGTCGTTTACCTGAGGTGTTGAATGAAACCTATTTTTTAACTGTAGAAACTCCTAAGCATAAAAATGACTCTAAAACCAAACAAACTGCCTGGTAGCTGAAATGTCAATCCCAATAAGTCATAAATGACCTGGGGAAACTATAGGAAAGTTCTAAATATAAAAAAATGCATGAAAATGAAGGAAATGACCTGGAGGGTCATTATAGATACACATGAAGTTTGATGTTGAATCCTTTTAGGAATAAAATATTTTGACTGTGTTATGCCACTTCCTAACTCAAGAGCAATTTTAGATCTTACTATTTTTACCTTGGTTTGAAATTTTCTTTCGACCATAATTAAGGAAGCTTTGAGGATTGTGAAAGCAGTTGATTTATTGCTTAACAAGAAAGTCCATGTTCCCCTACTAAAATCATCCATAATGATAAGAAAAAATTTATATCCATCATGTGTTGGCTCTTTATATTATGCCCAGTATAAATGTGTATTAATTCAAAAAAACCTCTTGTTGAGATTTTATTTATATAAAAAGGTAGCTTGACTTGTGTTGCAATAGGACAAATTACACAAGGAGTATCAAAATTCTGACAAGAAAAGATGGAATGAAAAGGAACATTTTTCACATTACTCAAAGGCATATGCTCCAATCTATGATGTCACCGTTCTCCTTTATTTTGGAATCAAACAAAGAAAAACATGAACGAAAAGTTGAATTAAAATTGAAAATCCTATTACTAGAAACTGAATTGAAACCTAAACTAGGACTCAAGATTTTCTTGACTGGAACATTTGGAAGAAGATCTGATTGTCCTGATTTAAGTATGTAGAGCCTTCCTTTCCTCAATAAATTTCTAGTAGGCTCCTCAGATAAGCTCCATAAAACATGGACAAGATGTAGGAGTAAATAACACATAATTATTGAGTTGTTTACATAATTTCTATATAGACAGGTGATTGAACTTGAAAGAGGGTATATATAATACATTATGCAACACAAGATTTGGTAATGTACACACTGTTCCTGGATGGGTTACCCTAACTTTGTATAAATTAGGAAGACCCACCATTTGAGCTTTAAGTAAAGATTTAATTTTTGACAAAATTGATTTATTGTGAGTCATATGATAAGTAGTTCCACTATCTAATATCCAAAAATTATTGTCAATGTTAACTCTCTATGCATAAGAATTTAAAAACTTAGTCTTACCTACTAAACTCATGATAACAAAAACTTCAGGAGTATTTCCATCCTTTTTTACAGCTTGAGATACTGAAGAAGCTCCAACAGTTATTCCATACTTTTCTGCATCAAAGACCTGATGTGTGGACCATTACTGCCTACCTATTCCTCAGCAGTATCAAAACTGTTGTTGAGTTGAGCAGTTTCTTAAAATTTTCTCTACTTTGTGAACTTAAAATCAGTAGGAAACCTATGAATTCTGTAGTATTTGTTCACTGTATTACCCATTTTCTTATAGTAACTACAATTTAGATTATTTTTCTTACAATTAAAACTAGATTTCCGTGCCTTATAATCATTAAATTTTCTTCCTCCAGGTTGATTGGAGGGAAGAAACGATGATGAATCACCAGGATAGACTGTTGGAACATGATTTTTTATTTTATTTTCATCCTTAATTATGAGTGAATAAGCATGGGCAAAAGAAGGCAAAGGAGAAAATAACATTATATTGCTTCTCACACATATGAAAGCATCATTCAATCCCATCAAGAACTGGGAAAATCTTTCATCTTGATGTGCCTTTCAACCCCTTTCCTTTGCACCACACTCATAGAACAAGGGCAAATAGAAAATGTATTAAACACATCTAATTCACCCCATACACTTTTGAGTATAGTGAAATAAGTTGAAATACTTGTGTTTACTTAAGTCGTTTCACTTAACTATGTTAGAAGTTGAAATAACTTTCCTTCATTTGTCTGATCAAATCTTTTTTCAAGGTTTTTTCACAGATCCCTTGCACTACTAGAATATAGCATGATTTCTATAATTTCATTTGAGAGGGATTTTAGCAGCCATGACAGAACCATGTCATTACACCTGTTCCAAGAACTGTACATATTGGAATCTAGAGAAGGAGAAACCAACTATCCATTAACGAATTTTAATTTATTTTTGACTGAAAGACCTATTATTATTGACCTCCTCCAATCTCCATAGCATTTTTCATCAAAAGTAGTTGAAACGAGATTCATCTCGGGGTAGTATGAGGGATGGAGATAGTAACATTGACTTTGACCAACTATCTTAATTGTAGAAGATTTAGTAGTTAGAGCAAAACCATCGAACAATGTGGTCTATGCTGTTTCATCAAATAGTTGAGCAATGTTAGTCATGATGAAAAAATAAAAATTGGATACAAGATGATTAAAAATAAGGAACAATGATGAAAATTTGAGACAAGGTGATTGGAATCTACCTTGCTCTGATACCATGTAAGAATTGAAAAAAATTATGAAAAAGAAATACAAAAGAAACTTTGGAAAATTTTCTTCTCCTTTTTCATGAATGAGTAATAACTTGGTACAATATCCTATAGATACAAATAAAGGAACCGACCTAAAGACTCCTAAATAAGGTACAAAATAACTATGGGGATACATTGTAAAATAAAGTAGGAAATACTACTTAATAAGGATACTAAAAAAATTATCTAGGGTGTACAAAAGGAATAAAATAATATATACAAGAGTTTGCTGAAGTTGGGATGAAATCAACATGTTAAGGAAGGACTAAGACATATACTCCATTACCAAATAATGTTAAGGTTGGTCCATGTCATGTACTATAGCAGGTAAATGATGAAACGGGTGAACCAACCCGATCCAATGAATAAAATATAGTATTATCTCGATAATCATCCCTCTCCAATACTTCTTCGGCCTACCTCTACCTCTTCTCGTATCTACAATACGCAACCTCTCACATCTCCTCACTAGGGCATCTGTACCCTGCCTTTTCACACGTTGAAACCATCTCAATCTTGCTTTCTCATCTTGTCAACCCGGAGCCTATTTCCATTTTATCTCGAATAACCTCATTCCTAATTGTATCGCAACTAGTATGCCTAAACATCCACCTCAACATCTCCTCAACATGTATCTTCTGAACATTGAAGTTTTTGACTGGCCAACATTTCATCCCATACAACAATACCTGTCCAACCATCACTCAATAAAATTATCTTTAAGATTTGGTGGTATCTTCTTATCACACCAAACTTCGAAGGCAAGCCTCCACTTCATCCATATTTCATTAATACGATGTATATTATCGTTGATGTCTCCACTTTCTTGGATTATAGACCAAAAATACTTGAAACTATCTCTTTTGAGGATAGCTAGTGCGTCAAGCCTCACTTTCGCACCAGCCTCTTGCAACCCCTCACTGAATTTGCACTTCAAATACTCTATTTTAGGGCTTCTCAACCTGAACCCTTTAGCTTTCATAGTTTGTCTCCACTTCCAACATAACGTTAACTCCGCTACATTTCTCAAAGATCAGTACAATGTTATTCATAAATAATATACACCAAGATAATTCATCTTGAATATACCACGTCAATTCATCCATAACCAAGGCGTAGAGGAACACACTAAAATATGTTCAAAATCATAAGATTTAAAGGATGTTTTGATATGTTATCATACTTAACTAAAAATCACATAATTCAAAAATCTCCCCAACTTCCTTAAGTTTTGATTCAATTAAAAATAAGATACATAAAATAATGTAATTATATCCCCTAATACTTATGTATTTCAATGAAGAAGAGAAAAATTAAAATGTGACATTGGTGTTTGTATGTAAGGTAGTAAGGCCCGTTTGGCCATAGAATTTTTTTACTTTTTTTTTATTTTTATTTTACTTTTTCCATTTTTCCGGAAATGGTGGTGTTTGGCCATGAAAATTCAAAAAATTATTCCGGAGTTGGATTCCAAAAAGTGAAAACAACTTTTTGTTGTTTTCACAATTTTTCACTTCCATTTTCAACTTTCATTATTATTACATATAACCCCAATCTTTAAATTTTTACACAAACCCCTCTTATAACTACAACCAACCACCAAGAAAAAAATTATTATTTACTTTCTATGGTACAACATCATTTTTAATTGTTACAGATATTCTAATATCTTTTTCTTCTTTTAACCAAAATTTACTAATGTGAAGTAAAAAATAATAAATGTCAATCTATGGTGGAAATATATCAATTTTTGTTTTGAATGAACTATATTATAGAAATATAAGGCCTAATACATTATGTTATTTAAAAATGAGAAATTTAATATTTTTTTCTTGCCATTCTAATTTTATGTATATGTCATATAATGGCTATTATGATTTTAATAAATTATTATAAAGTGGTCAATAAAGTCGCATATCAAACATAACGTAACGATCCATATTTATGATACAATAATATTCAAGAAAAATCAATATCATCAATAAAGAAAAAGTAAAAAATTAGCACTAATCTATTCAGAAATAATTCATCCGTAATTTTTTTAAAAAAAGATCAAATTCAATAAAATAATTAATTCAAGTGAAATTAATTAAATAATTTTTATCAACAAATTTAAGAATGTATAAAATATATTTATATCCATCAATCATATTTATCAAAATATATTTTCTCTATTCAATAGATTATGGTTAGATAAACTTATTTAGCTCGTGTTTGTGATATTTTTATTCAAATTTTAGAAGAATAACAATCATAATAATTATTTTATCAATTGAAGACATATAAATTATTTTCTCAAACATTTGGTTGTATGTTAGTAGGTAAATTAGTAGTTGAGTGATTTTAATAATTTTTAAAAGTTAAGGGCATAAAATCATATTTAAATTTTTTTTTGCAAAAGTCTAAAAAAAATTTTCAAAAAGACATGGTCAAACACAACTCCAACTGCAACTTCATCTTTAACTCCAACTCCAACTCCGAAAAGAAGCACTCCCTCCGTCCCAAATTATGTTTCATCATTTTCTTTTTAATTCGTCTCAAAATAAGTGTCGTCTTTCCTTATTTGACAACTTTTTAAAAACACAATTACCCTTTTATTCTTATTGGTCGCACTTAATTAAAAAATAAAAATATTGACACGTTTTTTGATAAAGGATAATTTGATAAACTTTATCAAGTCTTTTCTTATTTCTTAAACTATGTACTCGATCAAATGGCGACGCATAAAATGAGATGGGGGGAGTAGTTTTTATGTCCAAACAGCTAGTAATTGTATGTGGCTTTTTTGAAGATGAGAGTTACACACAAATGTAGATGAGCTATTGGTCCATTCAATTTTGATGGATTTTGTGGGGCCTCCTTACTCAGAAAAAACATTTTAAAAAATATATGAAAGTCTAAAAAATTCCATCCTTTCTCCATATCCACAAATCCTCTCCTGTCTCTCTGTCACATACACATACACATACACAATAGTAATTTTGCCATTGTTGAAATAGAAAGAAACAAAAAAGAAAAATAAATGGTTGTGAAATGTTTAAGGGGATAGAAGATAGTAGTAGGGAGAAGAGGAGAGGATGAGTTTGTCATGCAGTCCATGGCCAGTCGCTTTACTACCCATTATCCTTCTTCTCCTTCTTCTTCTTACGTTCATAGTTGTCAAGTTAAGCATTCAACAACACCTGCTGTTCTCCTTTCTTCTTTTAGTAACAGAAAACCCCCTTACAACACCCTTGTCTTTCAGGTTCTTTTTTCTCCTCTTTCTCTCTCTCTTTTTTGGTGCAAATGTTGTCAATATATATTCTGTAGTTTGCTTGGTAAATACTAGGTGTTTCCTGGATATGGGTTCATCCCATCTTTGTGATAAAAATTCTGTGGACTGTGGTTCATTCCCTATTGTACAACCTTTTGCTATGTAATGTTGATCCACAATTGTTGCGATTTATTGAATGAAATATAACTTTCTTGCAAGTGAGTTCATTAATGTATTTTATATTGATCTGTTTGAATGCTGTTGCGCTGCTCTGTCAAGTGCAACTGAACAGTACATTGATAGCTTCATACAATTTGCTTCTTGGCAGAGAAACTGAACAGTTAATTGAGGAACTAGTACATTTGACTTTTTTTTTTCTATTGTTTACTATTGCAATTTTGAACTCGCTTACTTTTTCAATCTCTTGGATAAGTGTGCACGTAGAACATCCCATTTCAGTAATATAATTGGGATATTTTGATTTCGCCATTGACATGTTCCTTTTTGCCTCTCAAGTAGTTGCACTTATATTATTTTTCCCCTTTATTTCTTTATAACCGTGGTGTTTGGGCCAGCTTGTGTGCACCTAACTAATTTCACACTATATCTGCCACCTCTCACTAGCAACGGTACCACATAACTCTATCCACCAAAGCTAGAACACATAAGAAATCACCAAATTGATGTCTTTACTGGGATTTGAACCTGAGACCTCATGATGATCAATCGACTTGAGTGACCACTAGGGCACATCCTTGGATACTTTTCCCTTCTTTTTATGGGGTTGGGAATTGGCTAGGTGGAGTAGATTATGTATTTCGCATATGAGAGGAATGGAGCATTATGCTAGTCTTTTAAAAGTTCGACTTTCAAATGATGTTTCTTTTTTTAAATAGATTTTGAGATGAAAAACAAAGCTATTGGTTCTTTTTCAGCAGATTGTTTAACAAATGCGAGGAACTTATGGGTGCTAATTTTTGTTTGTTGTCTATTTGATCAACATGCTGGTTTGCCACATTGTAACTAATTTACTGTTCTCAGAGCAAGCGGTTTGGCATTGTCCAGTAGTTTTGATATACAGAAATCTGTGGAACCCGAGCTCGAGAAGTTAGTATAACTTACTGAAAGCAAGGCATAATGAATCAGGATTCTGTTAAACCTAATAAAGATGGCTTTTTAATAAAGACAGTTTCTTTATGCAGAATAGATTTCCAACTAGCTAACTATCCTGCAGAATTAGAATATAATGCAAAGCAAAGGCTGGGAAACTTTTTCTTCCTGGCAAAAATCACTGGAGATCCTCTCTTTCAAATTATTCATTATGTTCATCTGCACATTCGGCATTATCATCTTCCTTCTTCTCCTTATAAAATTTCACTTTTACTGTGCCAACTGAGGCGGTATTTCTAACATGACATGATAGTCCATGACTTAAAAGACCAAAAATGCAATGATAGATCTCTTCTCCGATGCAAATTTCAAGCGAAGTTGATCCATCATGACAACTATGTAGCTAAACCCATACAATTGTCTTTTGTCCTCTAATTCTAAATCTCTGTAGCTCTTTTTTCTAAATTTATTTGTTAAATAGTAAATACTGTTTTTGTCTTCATATGCAGGCTGTTAGGCTCTTGGGTCCGCCAGCAAGATTTGAAGCTTCAAAGCTGGAAGTCCTGTTAAAAGGGGAAGAAGTTGATACATACTCTAGTATTGTTCCAAGGACGTATACTCTATCCCATTGTGATTTTACTGCTAATCTCACATTAACCATCTCAAATAATATCCAATACGATCAGGTAATTAAATTTTGCACTTTTAAATGAGCAATGTTTATCCTTAAGCTGCATCTATGTCTTCTCTTCTGAAAAATGATTTTCCCACTGACTCAACATTTTATTATGAAAATTTGTAATTTGAATTCAATCTTTGTACCCTTTTTTTCTATGGTAGTTGAAAGGGTGGTATAATAAGGATGACGTGGTTGCTGAATGGACAGAAGTGAAAGGCAATTCGTTTCTTGATGTCCACTGTTATGTGAGTGGACCGAATCCTCTACAAGAGCTGGCTGCCGAGTTCAGATACCATATATTCTCCAAGGAATTGCCACTGGTAAATTCAAAAAATCTGGGCCCTCCTATTTTGTGCCTTATGTAGGAAAGACCCCGTAAATTTAGAAGATCAGTTACTATGCTTTTACTTGGAGAAAAAGAAAGAAAAGCTTCGATTTGGAAAATGTTTTCCACCAAATTGAAATTTGTCTTGCATAGCTGCAACAAGTTGCACCCTGTAAGTCTGCAAGTCACATTGATAAGCTCATTTCATTTGTCAATCATTATTCTGATCTTTGAGTTATATAAACTCGCCCTGAAAGGGACGAACATTAAGGGTGTGTTTGGTATGAAGAAAAATATTTTACTAGAAAATATTTTCTTGAAAAATACGTTAGTTTCTTACTTATTTTCTTATGTTTGGTTGGCGGATGAAAAATATTTTCTCGAAAATGTTTTTCAGTGTTTGTTTGGTAAATGAAAAAATACTTTTCAGAAAATGCATTTTAGTGTTTAGCTAAATAGTAAAAATCCATTTTAAAAAATTATTTTTGACCCTAAAAAATATTTCTTTTAGGGGTGTTCGATATGAAGGAGGAAAAATATTTTCTAGAAAAATAAGTTATATCTTACGTATATTCTTGTGTTCGTTATGTAAATTGGGTAAATATATGTTTTTTAGAAGTATTTGTATATGTTTAATAAAAATAATGAGAACAAATAGAATAAAAAAGGTGGGATAAGAAAAAATTTTTATTTTATTTTTAAATAAATGAAAAATTAATTGTTTTGGGAGCGGGTTGGTAGGTGGAGATTGAGGTTGTCAAAATAGGTAGTAAGGACGGGGTAAGATTTTTTTTTTTTTAAAATAAAATAATTTTCTTTGGGGAGGTTGGTAGGGGTGGGGTTGGGTAGCGGAGGGAAAGAAAAAAGTTTGAATTTTTTTTAAGAAAATTATTTTTGTTGAAGGGAGTAGGGGTTTGAGTTTCGGGTTAGGAGATGAGGTAAGAAAAAAAATTGTAATAGTTTTTTTGAATAGGGATTGGTAGGGGATGGGGGTTAGGGTAGGGGAGTAAGGGTGGGTCAAGGAAAAATTTTAAATTTTTTCAAAAAAAAAATTTTTTTTAAAATTTATTTATTTTAAGGGACGGGGTCAGGTAGAGGAAGGTAAGAAAAAGATCAAATTTTTTTAAATAATTAAATATTTTTTTTGGAAGGAGTGGTTGGTTGGGGGGAGGAGGAGTAGGGGTTTGAGTTTTGGGTAGGTGATGAGGTGATAAAAAAATTTGAAATATTTTTGAAGAAAAGTCATTTTTTTTAAATTTGAGAAAAATAAGTTAGATTTGGAAAATGTTTTCCTTCGTACCAAACACACCCTAAGAAGAATCGTATCTGCTTAGAAAGTACAACGCTTGTCCAATTTGTACTTATTCAATCATTTAGCTGGCTCTAGTATCAACTATTGAAAACTGTGTGGGTCAGTGCATATGAATTATGAGTCTCTTGAAACAGAAAAAGCCAGATACCTTACATTCAAGAATAAAATTATTGTGCTAACACTTTATATATTAGCTTTAGCACAAGGTTTGGGTAAAGTAATCTTCTCTGGGAAGTTAATTCAGAAAAAGGTGTAACTGAAAATAATTACCACATTGATGTTAGTCCCTAATCACATGAAGTTAATAGTTGAGCTCAAGAAAATGCTCTTCTTACCAAATTTCCTCGTATTTCTCAAATTTTCATCATCTTACATGAATTTCCTTTTGACTTCCAACAGTTCTAGTGCACAACTTGTAAAACAATTTTAGAATTTTGCAGCCACTTTTATGAGCTTAAGGACTTAATTTTTCATTCCTTTGTCGACGTGTTGTTTGGTTTTCACTGCTAAATTGGTCTACAGTTTGGTTACTCTGTTAAGATTAAGACTGATTTACCTCAGGTCCTTGAGGCTGTGCTCTATGGGGATTCAAATTTTTTCAAGGAGCATAACGAACTAATGAATGCAATCGTTCGAGTCTATTTCCACTCAAGCTCAAAGAAGTACAACCGTGTAGAATGCTGGGGTCCTCTAAAAGATGCAGCTAAGGTAGCACAGAATTATTACAATGTCATCGGCTACTTCTTGAAACCTTTTTGTCTGAAAGAACCAATTTTTCATAATCAAAAGTCATTGTGATCGTTCAACAGACAAAAAAGAATTGAAAAGGATATCTTTTATGTGGGGAGTATTAGAAAAAATCTCTCGTTTCTTACATTTTTATGTGCCAAACTTACTAGTTTGCTAGCCTAACCAACCTTTTGTATGATCATTGTTTTCTTAAGCATGTTCTTATCATTCCAAGTTTTAAAATCTGTGATTTATGGAACAGTTTTAAGATGTTCAGTTTTATTTTTAAAGAAACGTTATATAGTTGGTGCTTGAAGTCAAACTAAAAGATTTATAGTTTTGATCATCCAAATGAACATTTGGACGAGGGAGTGCTATTGAATCGAGAACTGTATTCAAAGTTATACTTTAGATTAATACAACTCACTCTTGTTTTCCAGGGAAGACAAGGGGATAGTATCAATGGCCTGTTATCGACAAGCAAGGGAGATTTTCACCCTCCGAAAATCCAGGGAAGTGCAAAATCAATCTTCCAAGCTCTTTTCACCTTCCTTCTCTAATCTAATACACTAAGGTGAGAGGCTAAAGAGTTCATGGATTTTGGAGGCTTCAAGTTGGGCTACCTAATAAGTCTTACCTTTTGCAGTTGGAAGGATCTCTCTTGAAACACATTTTAGAGTCATGGGATCCTACATTTCGTTGACTTGTAAAGACGAGAATTGTTTGCAAGGTCATTAGATTCTTTGTATGTATGTAATTGCATTCTTTCGAATGAGCTCTTGACTGACAATTCTTGTAAAAACCAAAGACTATTTTCCCTTTCATATGATCAATCAGTAATTGTTCCATATGCTCCTGTTTCATACATGCTCCATGAATATCTTCATATACAAGTTTGACTTGTTCACTTTGTTTCTTTAGAATCGGTCTCACTTGTCAAAAATTAAATGTCCTTTTATGAGAACCCTTTCGGAAATATTGCTTTATATTCACAAACTGCCCGATGGATCACTCAGATGTGACATTTGACCATAGTACAATATCATATTTTCTCATTTACTTTCTTAATCGTTTTATTTTTGAATAATATCTTGCTATCAGATTAATAAAGTACACAAGAAAATACTACCGAGGATATTGAACTCACATCCTTTTTGCCTTGTGGCATACCCAGGATTTTCTGGGCAACATTTTTATCAGTGTCACTTCTACATATTTGTGTCTCTGAACTTGCTATCTTATAAGGAAAATGAGAATGAAAAGTAGAAGCAAAACTAAAGCTGCATATGACTACTAAGTATTTTCGATCGGGGATTAATGTTAAAAACTGACAATATTCAAAAAGTTACATTTTATAGCTTACGCCTTGTTCCTTATAAAGTAAAAAGTCACCTTGCACCCACACCTTTAAAAACACTGATCTCCTATAAGACAAATTCAGCATAACCAACTTTAAGAATGAGAATAACAAACTACAATCTTAATCAAAGTGATATGTCACACCAAATAGGTAGTCCTAAACATACATAACGTAACTGTGGATTGGAAATAATTCTGAGTTAATATCCCAAATGGTATTTGGTCACTCAACTAATGAATATTATCTTAAAAAGTCACACAACTTTGATTTTTACTTAAAAATCACTCAACTAAGTCCTAAACATACGTAACCTAACTCTATGTTGGAAATAATTCCGAGTTAATATCCCAAATAGTTAGTCAGCTAATGAGTATTATCTCAGAAAGTCATACAACTTTGATTTTTACTTAAAAGTCACTCAACTAAGGCTTCAAAAGTCATTCAACTATATGTATTTTGCTTATAAGTCGCTCAACTTTTTTTAAAAAAAAAATTAAAATTGGGCTCAAGGCCCTTTTATTAAAAACCGAAAATGAGTTTAAATTACAAGACCGGGCCCAAAAGTGACCCGGTCCTAATAATAACCGATGAAACAAAGTAAACCATTCTTTAGATTAGGAAAGTTGGAAAGTTGTTGAAGCTTCCAGAATACTAATCAACCAACAATGCTGCTACTTCTATAGGAAAGGCGTCGACTTGTTCTCCTTGGCATCACAATCTTCTTCAATGACCAACGATCAACGAAGGTGCTGCTGTGATGGTGTTAGTGTCGCCTTACCAATACAAATCGACCATTCTCATTTGACCAACGATGTTGATGCTGATATGGTGTCGCCTTGTGAACCTCTTGTTGCCTTTTCATCTTTATCTCCGCAGCTCCTCTGTCCACCACTGCTGAGATTCACCAATCACGATTATCTTCTTCTCAGCCACCTAAGTTAAGTTTTAAATTCTAATCTTACCTTCTTTACTTTCATAGCTCAATGGATTGAGATTCTTAAGAATCGAATACCAATATCTTAACTGAAACATAAATTCCAGTAAGTTACAATTTGAAAACTTTGTCATTGTATAAGGTTGTTCTTAATCATTTGTAGGGACCTATTTTGGATCTGATTTAGCTGTTGTTTGAGTATTTAGCAAAGGAAATCACTTCCAACAACAAGTATCATCATCTCCTTAAAACATCCCCAAATCAATTATTCCCAACCAATTTGCACTTTATTGGTCGAGGTTAATCCTCTCTGATTTCTATCTTAATTCAAAGTTATGAGCTGCTCTAATTATCTACATATCCCATGTTACCTTTTGCTCCTCCGACATGTTCATTGTATGAACCTTATTATCCTGCCCTATTTCTTGTGTTACTGTTCTGCTGTTGCAAATTTTTTGTATGAGTTGGTGTTGTTGTTTGTTCACTCTTTCTTTGAGGTTCTTCTAATATTAGGAGTTCCCTTTTTGTCTAGATTAATGATAGCCTTTCCTTTCACTGGCACCTCTTCAAGACAATTGGACTGAAAATCATCTGCAAAATCAAAAACCAAGTTAGTAAAAAAATCAGCTAGAATGTTGCCTTCCCGAAGGGAATGCACCACTCTAACTGATAAATTCTCCATCATAGACTTTATGGAGTTGACCACAATTGGCATACTCCATGGGGCTTCTCAATTTAGATTTAAAATCTGCACCATTGCCCATGAATCACTTTTCACAATTATTTACTGAATAAAGTTATCACTACAGAACAGTAGGCATTCCCTGAACGCTATAGCTTCTGCTATCAAACTAGTAGTGTCTTTGATTCTAGATCCTTCATCTACCACTAGATCACCAAACTGATCTCTAATACAAAATGCAATAGAGCTAGGGCCTAGATTTCCTTTAGAGGCACCATCAATGTTACACTTTAGCCAACCAGTCTCAAAAGGAAACTATTTCACCAGTTTGAATGAATAATAGCTGCTATAACTCTAAAGATCATCAATTATACTATGCTATTTTTTATCTGCAACCTCCATTCTGAATCTAAGATTTATGAACTTTGCAATAGTATCATTCACTTCCAAGTAAATCTTTCTTTCTTGATAATTTCCCCAATTCAAAATAGTGTTTCTTCTCTTTCATGAAAACCCAAGAATAATTATAGGAACAACACTGAAACAACCCTCAATCTATAATTACCAGCTTGAGTTCTCCATATCCTAACACTTTGTTTCACATTTAGTCTCTGCTAAACTAATCCAGCTGCACCACAGTAATGGTTCCACACCCTTCTAGCAATTTCACCATTAAGAAATAGGTGATTAATAGTTTCCCTTTTTGGATTACTACAACAAATACATTTCTATGAAATCTCAGAGTTCCAGTTATTCATCAAACCAACAACTTGGATTATGCCTTTCCAAATTCTCCAGGTTAAAGAACGATAATTTAAAGGCAATCCATTATGCCAGGTTGCTTTTAAATCTTCATTTTCATCAGCTCTTTGTCTAATAAGTTTCAAGCACTTTTGGTAGTAAACTTTCCTGTGCTATTCAAGGCCCACCGGGGTTTATCCATAGAATCTTCATAGCAAACCAAGTCCATACTGTCTCTGTTATGACCTATTACATGCGCTGAGACTTTATCCAGCATAACCTCATTATTCCAACCTTCTGTATCTAGAAATTCTGAAATATCAGTCAAAGGATAACAAGTTTGTACCTCAGATTGCTGCATAAATAATGGACCAGTATTTGTCCAATTGTCAAACCAAGTAGTAGAAGTCCCACCTCTAGGTTCCCACCATAAATACTATTCTAACTTGTCTCTATTATTCAACATAGATTTCCACACTTGAGAACCACCTGTCCATTGCACTAATGATGTCACCTATTTTTTACAATAGTTATTCCACATAAAATTTGACCACAGGTTGCCTTGAGTCCTAAACCTCCACCATAACTTGGTATGCATAGCTTGAGACATATCTTCTATAGATCTAAACCCCATTCCCCTCTCCTTTTGGGATACAAAGTTTATTCCAAGCCACCTTGTGTTTACTTTTTCCTGTTTCTTTGTTCTGCCAAAAGAATTTGGCAAAGATTCTCTACACTTCTTTTAGAACACTCTTTGGTTGGATTACTGCTGACAAAACATAAAGTGGTGCACTCTGTAATACTGTTTTAATAAGAACTTTTTTGCCACCATAAGATAGTAATCTGCCCTTCCATGCTTGAAGCTTACCTCTGATCTTGTCTATCAACTCAACATAATGCTCTTTCTTCTTCTTGGAATGAGTTAAGGGACATCCAAGGTATTTTAGAGAGAAAAAACCTTTATTCATCCTTGTAATCTGCTCAACCTAAATCACCATATTGGAGGGGGTATTTTGATGTATATAAAAAAAAAACTCCTTGTCCGTGTTCATCTTTTGGCCAGACTCAAGCTCATATTCCTGCAAGACACTCATAATCCTACTCATAGAGTAATTATTAGAAAAAGTAATATGATGGTATCATCTGCATAAGCAAGGTGGTTCAGGTTAGAACTCCACTTTGGCATACCATACCCTACATAAGAAATATCATCAAATAACTGATTAAGAGCTATTTTCATCACTTTAGAAGATATAATAAAAACTGTAGGGGACAAGGGATCCCCTTGTTTCACCCCCCTTGTAGAGTGAAAAAGGCCAACTGATTGACCATTTAAAATTATAGAGTAATAATTATTAGAGATTAATCTCCAAATCACATCTACTACTTTTTTAGAGAAACTCATTTTCCTCATCACTTTCATTAAAAAAAAAAAACAATATACCCTATCATAGGATTTTGCCATGTCCTACTTTAATGCCACATTAGAAGGTTTTCCTCTTTTTCTTATATCGATAATTAGTTTTTGAGTAAGGAGAACATTTTCCACAATACTCCTATCTTTAACAAAACCCGATTGATTAGGAGAAATCAATCTAGGCAAAATACTTTCCAACCTATCATGCACAATCCTAGAAAGGATTTTATTCACAAAGTTACTCAGACTAATTGGTCTTGAATCAGAAAAGGATTGCACATTATTCTTTTTAGGAAGGAGAACCAAAATAGTATGAGTAATGAATTTAGGAAGAGTGTTACCTGCAAAGAAGTCCAAAACTAGTCTCCTCAAATCTCCACCAACAATGTCCCAGCAAACCTGATAAAACCTGTAAGTCCATCAGGTCCTCTACTGTTATCCCTATTTAATATAAACACAGCCTGCTTAATTTCGTCCTCATCTGGTGTAGCCTCTAGGACCCTATTATCTGCTTCAGTAATTAAATCAGGAATGTGATCTAGAAGAGGGAATTCTAAAGCATCTCTACCTGTGCATTGTTGTTGATAAAAAGATATTGCCTCACTTGTCGTCTGAGTTTCATCTTCTAACCAACAACTAGATTCACTAAGAATCCTAGAGATTTTTAACCTGTTCCCCCTTCCTTCGACAATGCTATGAAAGAATTTGGTATTTTTATCCCCATTCTCAAATCAGTCATACCCAGCTTTTTGTTGCCAATAATGCTCCTCTAGTTGAAGATACCTGATATATTCAACCCTTGCTTTCTGCATAACAAATCTATTTTCTTGTGAAGGTGAATCTTCAAATAGTTTTTCCTTAACCTTAGCTATTTCCTCCCTGATTATTAACTGTTGGAAGATATCCCCAAAAGTATGTCTGCTGTACTTAGAAAGAGCTCTTTTCACTTTCTTAATCTTCCTTTTGAAATCAAGAAATGGGTTATCAGTGTTATCCACATCCCAGTTTCTTATGACTACCTTTTTAAACTCACCATGGTCAGTCCATAAGTTTAAAAATTTAAAAGGCTTCTGAAACTTAAATTCAATATTTACACATCTTAGAAAAAGAGGAGCATGATCAGAATCATCTCTTGCCAAATGTAACACCTCCACCAAATTAAAAATATCTAGAAAATCAGAATTACAAAATAATCTATCCAACTTCTCAAAAATGCAATCATCACCTGCTCTCCCATTCCACCAGGTAAAAGGACTACCCTTGTGCTGAATTTGGGAAAGATCACATGATTCAGCAGAGTCTCTGAAATCCTCTATTTTTGTAGTAGTTACAGACAAACCTCTAATCTTATCTAAAGCACTAAGGAGTGAATTAAAATCACCTCCTATGAGCCAAGCCTCAGAGTTCCCATTAGTTATAGAAAAGATACTATCCCAACGATCTAATCTTGACTTTTGTCACATTTAGTATAGATTAAAGTCACAAGAAAAGATGAACCAAGGGACTGATCTTGTATTTGCAGATATAGGAATTGCTATGTATCACTCTTTATTATATAGTAAAACCATGATTTACAATACACCAAATTTTACCATTACAATTATGAAACATGAAATGCATTTGGAATCTCCTTCTGTATTTATTAATGTATTGAGGCTGCTAAAATGGTTCCATAAGGGCTATAAAAGAAAATTTATTCAACCTATTCAGTAATTGAACTCTCTCAAAAGTTCTTTTGAGATTTGACGGACCTGATATTCCAAATCAATGCTTTCATAATTGCTTAGAGTATTGACTTCCACCCCCTCTTTTAGGTTGAAATCTGCTAGGCAGATTCTTTTCCCTATTGCTCTATTTTTTTTCCTTTCTTAGCTTGCTTTGCAGACTGGATGGCTCTGTGTGATAAGTCTACTTCCCTATGAATTTACTCTTTTTAATTCTGGTAGGATGATGTCTCCTTTACCCCTTCTAACAATCCACCAATTTCATACACTGCTTTTGCATTATGAGAAAGTATAGCATGTAACACTTTGTTAGGTGATTCTGAATCATCACTCCATTCTTGTTCAGTATCGCAATTGGGATGTCAACTATGGCAAGAATGTTCTTATCTTGCTCTTGATTAAAACTCTTTTTTTAGCTAGATTCCCCTTCTATGCAGCATTTACTTTTATTGGAGAATTAAGCTGTGCTTTCTTTATGTTGTCAGCAGATAGCTGCTTATCGTGGGCCAACTCTTTGATTTCTTGTATTGGACTGTTATCTCTTCTATCAGGTACACTGTGAGTTTTTGCTGCATTCCCTCTTTGATAATGAATTAAATTCTCAACTTTTTGCTGCGCAGATTTGTCATGGTGGGTAGCTGGCACCATATTTTTATTCTCCTGGCAGTGGAATAACTTATAAACCCATTCATTATTAGATATCTCCCCTTCCCCCTTCCTTGATTCTTTAAAAATCTGAGAAGAATATGATGTACTAATATAATTAAAGAATTGATTTCTTTCATCCTTCACCTCTGATAGCTCATGGAATTGGTTTTCACTACATGTTTTCTCAAGCGTAATTGCCCTCTCATCCTGGTATCCTTTGTGTGGAAATTTTCTTCTAGTAGGATTCCACTTTTGTTCTTGGCCATACTTTCCTCTACCATATCCTATTTGTAAGTTAGATTACTCACCTTTGTTTTTTTTTCATTACTGAGAGATGAACTTTCTTGCTTGTCTAAATCAACATGTAGTTGATTTAGTTCCGAATGCAGAATTCTACATTCTTGCTCATTATGCCTTATGCCTTTGAGGCATACACCTTTTACAATATTTAGGTAGGAAGTCATATTGGATTTTCACTTTCTCCACTCTTGCCTCCTTCGTTGTTGAATTCTCAATCTCTATCTTAACATATTTAGAAAGATCAACCATAATATCCACTTGCCCCTTAACCCTAGCATAACTAGGTCTTGTCTTGTTCACAGTAGCCATATCTAAGTGAATAGGTTTTCCAATTGCAGATGCTAATGCAAAAAGATATTCTTTCACAAAATGTGTCTATTTAAGATCAGGAAAATATATCCAAGCCATTGCTTGTGTTGTTTCCACCTTAGCATTAAATTTAGCATCATAGATTAGTGGCCTCATTTGATATGAATATCCATCCTTTGCGTCAATGTAATATACCATTGTTTATATTACATTAACAAATTCTTCAACCTTGTCAAATCTCATAAGTATATGCCAGTTTCTTAATAATCCAATGTTACATCCACCTTTCACATTGAGCTTATTAGGGAGTTGAAGTCTGAGATCCTCTAAATCCGGCCGACCATTTGAAATTTCTCAATAACTGCATATTGCAATCCTTCAATCACGTTTATTCTATCAACCTCATTCTCAGTCCATATGTCATGGGGAATTCCATTAATAAATTGCGGCTTCTTAATGGGGATAAGTTCAACCTTACGATTTACATTATTGATTCTTTGAAAATCACTTTTGGATTTAAAAACATTTGCATATTTCGAGGTGATGGGGGTGGCAAAACTCTTGGTACCATATTTTGTGAGGGAAGTAATGGAAAATTATTAATGTCCATATCAAGAGGGGGTTGGCCAGCCATAGAAATTGGATGAACAGTGGCCATATTGGCCATTTCAATGTTTTTTTCGTTGAAACTGTTGACGAAAATCTAGGGTTATACTGTAGGGAATAAGAGCTGTTCTTAGGGCTCAATTATGTTAGGTCACTTAACCTAGTTAATTAATTTTTCATTATAATTTACTTATATAAAATTTTTATTCAAAATCAAAATTCTAATATTTAAAATATATCCACTTAACTATTTAATAACCTGCTCCACTTGACTCGACCCACTAAAAATATAATATTTTTCCTTAGCCGTGATTTGTTTTTGATAGAAAAATAGGAGCAAAATCAGTGTGTATCTTGGTATGTCCCAGTGGAGGGATTTGATTTTTCTACCAAAATAATTTTCTCCAAGTCTGCTTTGAATCTCTTGGAATCGAAGTGTGATTATCACAAATTAAATGCCTTCTTTTGGTGTTTATTTCTTGATTTGCATTTTAGTACTCAAGAAATTTCTTTATTTTCACCCATGTTTTGTCTGAAAAAAAAGCAGTAATATTTATAGTGAAATTGGGTGGATAAACAGTTGTTGAGTAACTGTTCGCCCCCCCCCCCCCCCCCCCCCCCCCCTTTCTTTTTTATAAATCCGTTGGTTACTCTCTTCTTATTTTTTTTTAGATAATCAAAACAAAAAATGGGGCGGGTCGGGTCGGGGTCAGGTCGGTCTACATGGGTGATCCATGATCCATAATCCTGCACATAGTGGATAAGACTTGAACCAATACTACATCAAGAAGGCACCAATTCATACGACAAATAGTTTGTGCGACCCGTGAACATCACGAGCTTTACCTCTAAGGTTTTACAAGCTTCATTTAGGAATCCAATCATATGTTGAAAATTCTCTACTAATATGAGAATACTAATATTGACAATACCTAGACATTATACACTACTTTAGTAGTTACTTATCCAATCCCTCATCCTCACAAAGAGGTGAACTCGAGTTCATGATTATCTTTATATACACAATTACACTCGACTCCAATATGATTAGTGTAATAGCCGGTTTGTGTAGACAAGTTAAATTATTTATTTAATTGTCTTCCTTTTCTACTCGAATCTATCTGTTCCAAATCAACTGTTTTTTTAGACATGTACATCATTGTCGAATCTCTCGTGGCTATTAGTAATATGCTACAGTAGAATCATCGATCGAAACTTCAAGAAGCAGTCAAAGGTCTAAGGGTATTTCAATGAAAAGTTAAAATAACTTTTAGGGTCTCACAGAATGAAGAATCAGGGATTCATTCTTTCATTAACCCCATTGGTCGCTAAGCACACATAGTATGAAACACGTTCTACAATGTTCTCACCATATATTGGTGTGTGTGTCTCATTCTTTTTATTCATTCAACATCATAAAGATCTAGGTCTAGACACCCCTAAATATTTAACCTGAGTTTCTTTCTTTAATAATTCTCAAATACATATTCTCAAAGAAACATCCGATTTTACAAAAAAAGTCATAATCTAATGGCGGAACTTATCTCTTCACATTTCTTAACGTAAGAGGCGATTGCTCGTGTGAGAGCGTCAATCTCGCTACTTGTTCGACACACTATATCAATAAAACATATTTTCACATGTATATGAGATTGAACATAAGTTCAAGACTCTTATATTGATAATAATTACAATCAAGTTATTTTACAACACAGAAATATGATTATATCCTACATAATCCTTGAACCATAACATATTTTTCAAATAAGTCTCTAGATATCGCCTTTGTAAAGGTATCAGCTATCATTTCTCGTGTAGGAATGTATTGTAAATTTATTTCTCCACTTGCTACTATATCTCTTACAAAGTTATACTTAATGTCAATGTGCTTGGTCTTACTGTGATATTTAGGATCCTTCGTATATGTGATAGCCACTTGACTATCATAATTTAAAATCATGAGACCTTTAGAATTATTTGCTATGTTCAAATGCTTAAAGAATCTCTTCAACCAAACAACTTCTTGTATTGCAGTTATATAAGCCACAAATTTAGATTCCATAGTTGACGCGGTTGTGCAAGTTTGTTTCTTATTTTTTCATAAAATTGCACCTCCATATAGTATGAAGGTATAACCAGAGGTTGATTTTCTATCATACCGGTCACCAGCCTAATCAACATTTATATAACCTCTTATGGATAAATCAGATCCACTATAGCATAGTGAATAATCAGCAGTTTCCTTCAGGTATTGAAAAATTCTCTTTATTGCTTTCCAATGATCGCTTCCATGATTGGATTGATATCTGCTAACCAGACCTATGACATAACAAATGTCTAGGCGAGTACACATCATAACATACATCAAACTCCCAACTGCACTAGACTATGATACTCGAGACATGTCTTTCTTTACCTTTTTCAGTTTTTGGACACATTTCAAGGCTTAAAGTTTCACCGCTTGCTATAGAAATATCCATGGATTTGAAAGCATTCATTCGAGAGCGTTCCAGAATTTTCTCTATGTTTCTTGAGAATCAAAATTTTTCTGAAACGATCTCTTTGAATTTTAACATCCAATATATAGTCTAATTCACCCATATCTTTCATGTCAAATGACTTTGAAAGCCAAGACTTAACAGTTTTCACATACACAAATTATTTTCTGCTAATAAAATATCATTCACGTAAAGTGAAAGAATCACAAACATTTCATTAGAATTTTTCACATAGATGCAATGGTCTTGATCGATCATGGTGAAATAAAATAATTTTAACATCCAATATATAGTCTAATTCACCCATATCTTTCATGTCAAATGACTTTGAAAGCCAAGACTTAACAGTTTTCACATACTCTAAATTATTTTCTGCTAATAAAATATCATTCACGTAAAGTGAAAGAATCACAAACATTTCATTAGAATTTTTCACATAGATGCAATGGTCTTGATCGATCATGGTGAAATAAAATGAAATCACTTCCTTATGAAATCTCAGGTACCACTGCCTTGAAGAATTCTTTAGGCCATATATTGATTTGTTTAATTTACAAACCTTTTTTTTTTGTAATTCTAAATTTAAATGTGCAAATATATTCAAAAACAAGCAAATTAAGGTAAATTTCACAACTGGTGAAAAACTTTTCTCATAATCTATTCCAGCTTCTTGAGTAAAATTTGCCACTAATCGTGCTTTGTGCCTTTATATTGACCCATCTGATTTGCATTTAACTTTGAGAATCCATTTGTCCCTAATGGCTTTACGCATGAAGAAAGGTCAATTAGATCTCATACTTTATTGGTTTTCATGAACTCTAATTCTTCTTTCATCACTTTTATCCATTCATCTTTTTCAGCGCTCAACAAAGGCTCAGTTATAGAATTAGATTCATCCAATTTTGTGGGAGATACCAAGAAAATATAATCCTCGATCTCATAAGATCGTTTAGGTACACCCTTTCTGGCACTCTTACATAATTGAAGTTCAGATTCGTCAATAGAATTTTGGGATTCACAACTCCCACTTGGACCAAGAATCATTTGATTTATTAAATTATCAAGTTTGTCCGGCGATATTATTTAATCATCTGAATTCAACATTTCGTAAAAAGTCTCATTTTTTTTATTTCACCCTTTTTGAAAAAATTATTTTTTAGAAATGTGACATCTCGTGATTCAATCTCAGTAGTACTTTCATCTTCTAATTCACCAATGAACACATATACTTTGAAGTGTTCTGAGTATCTTATAAATATATATATATATATTTTTTTTGGACTTAGTTTTTCAAACTTACCAGAACGGTCTTTAATATATGCAACACAATCCAAGATCATAGATCGTTAAAGTTTGATTTATTAGCAATCCATAGTTCATAAGGAGTTGAAGATACTGATTTCGAAGGAACTTTATTTAATATGAAGGCCGCAGTTAATAATGCATCTCCCTAGAAAGAGATTGATAAATTTGTCTGTGTCATCATGGACCTTGTCATATCCAACAATATTTTATTCCTTCTTTCGGCTACACCATTTTGTTGAGGTGTATAAGGAGTAGTTAATTGTCTAGTAATGTCTTTTTTCAATACACAGTTCTTCAAACTATTTTGACAAATATTCACGGCCTCTATCGGTTCTTAATGCCTTAAAACTTGTCTTATTGATTCTCAACTTTATTCACATATTTTTTAAAGTAATCAAGTTCTTCAAATTTATGAGATATCAAATAGACATAACCAAAGCGTGTGAAATCATCAATAAATATAATGAAATATAAAGCATCAGACCTTGCCCTCACATTCATTGGACCACAGATATCATAATGGATTAATTGCAATGGGAATTCAGCTCTTTTAGCCTTCCCAAATGGTTTACGTGTAATCTTTCCAGCAAGATAATTTTCACAAGTTGGCATTTCAATTTTGGAGAAAGAACCTAGATGTCCTTTCTTTGCCAATCTATTCATTCGATCTTGCCCTATGTGACCCAATCAAACATGCTGTGTAAGTGTATTAACATCATTATTACTAGAATAACATGACATTACACAATGATCAACATAATAGTCATAAGTTGAAGGATTACAATCTAAAATTATAAAGCGATCATAACGATGTCCAAAATCATAAAAAACATTATCTAGAGTTATTCTTACACAATTGGGACTAAAAAATAAATGAAAACCAACATCTAAAAGATCGGCCTCCACGCAGGTCTACTTTGTAAGTGTCAATCCCTTTGACTTCAAGTCTTGCATTATTTCCTAAATAAATCCACCTTGATCTAAGAGAAACTCAATGGAACTCCACAAACGCTTCTCGATCTCGGCTCACATAGTCGATGGCTCCTGAGTGTACAATCCACATAGGATAAGATCCAGTTAATACAGTAGTGCTAGAAACATATGTAGCATTTAGAGTTGTGTTTAGAAATGATACCTTTTTCTGCTCAGGACATTTATGAGAAAAATGCCCCAGAACTTAAAAATCGTAGCACTTCATCTTGCTCTTGTCTTTCTTCTTGAAAAATCTTTTTCCCTTCTTGAAATTTGTCTTGTTCTTTTTCTCAAAGGGTCCTTCTTCGGTCTCTTTATCCTTTCCGCTCTTTTTCCAATTTTGCTTACTCTTGAAGCCTGAAGACTTCTTTTCACTTGATTCTGTCATAAAGACATTAGTAGCAACTTTAGTAGCACCAAGCTGCTCATCTTCAAGTTCAACATGATGGGCAACATCAAAAAAAGTTTTGATGCTATTATTGTGTGTTAAGTTGACTTTCAAGTGTTCCCAACTGTTGGGAAGAAATTGAATCACTGCCTGAACCTTCTGCTCACCCGAGAGAACATGACCAATACTTTTGAGCTGAGTTATTATATTGGACATCACCCTAAGCTGTTTTTGATGTTTTGATCGTGACGTTTCTGGAAGTGTCAAACTTGATAGTCAGTTGTCTGAGGTGGGTGATAGAAGTACCCCCATATGTTTCTCGTAAGTGTGTCTAGATAGCATTAGCAGTAGGAAATTCCTCACATGAGTGAGGTCATCAACCAAAGAACTCACAATGATTCCACGTGCAATGAAATCAACCTTTTTTCAAGCCTTATAAGCTTTAACATCTCTTTTGTATTGTGCAGTATTACCCTCTTCTGGTAGCCATAAAACCTGGTTAATACCTTTAAGAGCATTTTGCTCTTCCAGTACATGCCATATTTTACGACTCCAAATGTCGTAGTTATCTTCATTTAGTTTTTCTCTTTTGTTCAAGTCAGCAATTATGCTTTTTGATGTCATGTCTGTTATTGAGAGATAATCACGCAAGTATGTTATCAATTATGCATGCAAGTTATACATTCAAGTAAATCATTTCACATAAAGGTTTCATGTTTAGTGTATAATCTAAAGGACACTTAAGAATTCGATCATCATCTATGAATTAAATATTTGACCAAAATTAGAAATTAATTTGTTAATGTGTATTAGAATGATAATTTTTAATTAAGTCGTAAACTCAAATAAATGAATGAAATTCATACAAAAGGAGATAAACAACTTAATATATTTATAATATAAAGTTAATAAGCAACTTCAAGTTACAAATCAATTTAAAGATAAAAATCACCCCACAAATATTCGATACGATTTATATACACCCTAAAAGGCTCGTTAGGCCAAATCTCGTGGTAAACATTAATTAATCTCTCACCCCAAGGATCACGGAGAGAATTTGCTAAAATAACTAATGCTTTCAAATCTGAGTCCAGTTCTACACGTTTTAATTCATATAAATGAATAAAATTTACAACTGTAATACTAGGGGACATCTTAAAAGACTTGAACTCTTTTAGTTTATTCAGTATTTTCCTTCGTTTAGCTCTTTCATTCCATAACAGATTTGTGTTGACCTGAGGATACCATTTCGTATAATCTCACGACCTCAAAAATATGTCCTTTGGCGCCGTGCTCTTCCACTTTGTCTCTTTGCTCGACAGCCAGAACTCCCATTTATAGTGATTCGAGTTTGTTCCCGTTCAGCCATTTCTGAAATAAGAACCAAAAAACAATAAGAATGGTTGAACCACTCAATGTGACATCTTATGTCACAATTTATCATAGAAGGCAAATTTTTTTTTTTTTTTTAAATTATGGACAAATTAAGACAAAAAATATCAAGTTTAATTCAAATACTTGATTTACCAAAATTATTAAGAGTCATTTTTAATTTCTTAAAAGGAATACATACCATTCATAAAGTAATGAATAAACAAAATAGTAGGCCTAGTCCTAATACTTTCTTCATTTAAATAAATTAGTGGTAGTACTTTCCTTCACCTTTTCTTTTTCCTTTAATTGAAAATATGAGGACCACAGTAAAAGTAAAGGCTATTCCTCCGCATAACTCGTTTCTTCACAAATCCCAAATTGATATTTCGATTTACGTCGGGTTCATATTCCCCGATATTGCTCTGGACATATTTGTTCTCTAACAGGTATGTACAGAATTCTTAACGATTAATTTTAAGAATTTTCACACCGATTTAAAAAATTGATAATAATAAAAAATCAATAATTTATATAAAAAAATTACTATTCAAAGATGGAGCATTTAAACCTGAATCTGAAGTCATTGATAGAAAAATATGAGCAAAATCAATGTATAGCTTGATATGTTACAATGGAAGGAGTTGATTTTGCTATCGAAAGAATTTGTCCCAAGCCTGCTTTGAATCTCTTGGAATCAAAGTGTGATTATGACAAACCAAATGCCTTTTTTTGGTGCTTATTTCTTGATTTGCATTTTACTACTCAAGAAATTTCTTTATTTTCTTCCATGTTTTGTCTGAAGAAGAAGCAGTAATATGTATAGGGGAATTGGGCGGATAAACAGTTGAGTAACTGTCCCCCCTCCCCCTATTTTTTTTTTTAAATTCGTTGGTTAATCCCCTCTTATCCTTTTTTTTTATAATCAAAATAAAAAATAAAAAACGGATTAGATCGATCCACATAGGAGATTCATGATCTGTAATCCAATATTTTTTAAATTACGAATTGACTAACTAAAAATTTGCCAAAAAATAAATTTGATTAACCAAAAGTGATGAACAATTTGTATCACTCTTTTTAATGGCTTTTCAAATTGTTATCATGCCATTTATCTCTGAAAGCCGCCCATAAAGAATGATAAAAAAAATACTAACATGTTGTAAATATTATTATTATGCACCAACCGAAATAGAAAAGAATTTTAAATAGTTTAATGACTGTATGGACTCTTTTACCCAAACAAGGTGCCTGTCAGAGATTTAAGAACCTTATGTTAAACCTATGTGTCTAGAAGTTCTAATTGTGCAGAATTCGCCCTTTTCGTAACAGTACAACGGGCTAGAGAGGCACAACTTACTAGACGAAGTCACAGAGACAAGGCTAACATAAGTGTATTGAACTTGACTGTACCTCCATTTTGAAACCAAGTCAAGAAACTAGAAAGATTTTTTATATTTTGATAGAGTCTGGAGCTTTCATAATTAACATGTCAGCGAAGTTAGATCTTAAACATAAATATAAAAAGTCTTTCAGTTGGACATAGTCACGGCTGGGTTAGGGTCGAAATTGAATTAAATGCACGCAAATAAGAAAGAGATATGTACCTTAATAGCCGAAAACCAGACTGAAATAGTAGTAAACAGTAGCTTCTTCTTTATTTAATCTTTAAATATGTTACAAAGAGATATAGAGAGGGAGAGTTTTAGAGAAACAAAAGGAGAGAACTTTAGAATTTCTGCCTCTCTTAACGAGAATGAGGCGTCTATAAAGAAAGAGAATCTTGCACAGTAATGGATGGGTTCCTGTGCACAATGATTTTATTATTACATAAGACTTTATTATAAAAAGCAGAGGGGTCTTATCAAACAGTCATATCTTGTCTTTGTAGTCATATCTTGTCTTTGCCTTTCCATTTCTTGATGAATGCTTCAGCTTTTTCAATTTCTTCCTCTTCTATCAGAATTTTCGGAGGTTGGGAATCTGTAATATCTTTAGTATTTGCTTCGGTACTATTCATTGAGATGTCTGAATTTTGCTCAACAGTTTGAAGTAATTTATCTCTTACTTTTGATAAATATTCTTTTATCATTTGCATTTTATTCCCGTCATGTGCAGATATTCTTCTAGAAATATAGTTAAGACTTTTCTTCAACCAAAATTGATTTCTTGGAAGTTTTTTCATATTCAGCAATTTTCTTGATTATTTCCTCCCTTTGATCATGACCATAAGTGAGTTTAGTATCTGGATCTTTTTGAAGCAATTTGTCCCAAAAATTACAATAGAATATTTGATACAAGGCAGAAATTTGTTGGGTGTCATAGCCTATTTCTACTGACCATCGATAGATCCAAGGGATGGAGAATTCTATGTAGAAATATATTTGATCAATAGTATTGATCTTACAAATATGCTCTGAAAGATATAATTCTGTTGAGAAAGGGGAGGATTTTTTCCATGAATGGTATAGAGAGGAATATTCTGGAGGTAATATTTGAATGTGGATCCATGTTGAGTCCACCATTGAATAAACCAATTTGGAATAGTCTTTTCAAATACTTTTGCACAAAATTTTATAAACTAAGTGTGTTTGTGCTTATAATTATTATAATATAATACTTGAGAAAAGGCTTTAATATAATCCAGTAGGTGAAATTGGCAAGTGTTTGTCCCATTGGCCCCATTGGTATAGATCGTTGAGTCATTGATGAAATACCCCATTCTTCAATAGGAATAAGTTTTTTAATTACCATTTTGGAGTATCCATGTACTCCGGGGTAGTTTCTCCGAGGGGTCTGTGATCAAAAGTTGCACTGAATGTTTGCACTAATATATGTTCATAATAAGTCCGGATTTTATATGATTCGCCAGTAAAATATACGTTGGCAGTAAGATAATTTTTAAGTATTCGCCATGCTTCTTCAGAATTTTCTTGACCAGGAATATATTGATTTTCAATATATAATATAAGTTCTCTAGCATTCAATTTTTCGTATGAAGGTTTATCTTCAGAATTTTCTTGAACTATGAACGCAAAAGAATCTGCAGTTTTTTGTTGATCTGATAGATAAGATTGCAGTTGTTTATATAACGGATGGTTTTCAGGAATGTCTTCTAAATGTACGGAAGAGCCAATATTCAGAGTTTTTGATGATGATGATTAATCTTAAAGAATTTTTGAATTAATTTAAGTTCTATTTCCTCGTTGTAATACAGGAAAATTAGAACTTGCAGAGCTATATGCAGAATTTCTTCGATCAAAATATGAAGGGTTTGTTCGTCCTCCTTGATATGAAGAGTTTTGACTCCTTCTACCCGTTCCTCTTCCTTTGGCTATTTGCCAAGGAGGATCCATACTGCATCAATAATCAGGAATTTGATCAGTTTACCATGACATATATTCAAAGAGATCTTCATAAAGTGTGTCCTTTGTGATAAGATCATTAATGACTTTTCGAAGTATGAGCATGTGCATGTTCATATTCAGAGTAGCTGCCTTTATAAAGGTGATTAAGAACTTTTGAGAGAAAAAGTGTAGAAAGAACTTCATTGTATCTGTAAATATTAATCACTTAAGTCAATATCAAATCAATAAATTTCATTATCAAGAACTTCGTCGTGGTTAAGGAATACATCTTCTTCTATTAGGCCACGAACTAAATTTTCTAGGATAAGAAAATGAATATCTTCGTTTAAAGGAATGCATTTGATAATAGTAATTATAGTTTTCTCATGGAGGAAGTACGTGTAAAAATTCATGTTAGATATTCCCGAGATAAAATCAGGCAAAGAATTTTCACTACCGTTCTTATATTGTATTTCATAATCAAAAGGGGTTAATTGAGCCTGTCATCTTGCAAATATTAATTTAGAGGCATTATGTTTAAAGTCTTGTTAAACATAAATTTAACGGATTGAGTATCAGTTCTGATTATAAATTTTTGATTATACAAATCATCTTGAAATTTTAAAACACATTTTACAATAGCTAACATTTCATGGGCTACTGTGGCGTATTTTTTCTGGCTTTTAGTCCATTTACCAGAATAAAATCTAATCAAACATTCTGTTTTTGTCTAGGGATTAACTTGTTTAAGTATTCCGCCATACCCAATATTGGAAGCATCAATTTCAACGATTTTTAACCAGTTAGGGTTTGCAAGAGATGTACAAGGAAGAGTTTGAACTCGATTTTTAATTAATTTTACTAAATCAGTGTGGACTTGAATCTAAGAAGTTTTGTAATCCTTTTTTAGTCTATCATACAAAGGAGCTAAATCTCTAGAAAGATTTTTATAAAAAGGGAAAATATAATTAAGACTACCGAGGAACCTTTGAAGCTGTTTTTTATCAGTAATAATATCAGGGAATTTTTTAGCAAATTCTAGAACTCGTTGTATAGGCTCAATAGAACCTTGAGAAATATTATGTCCTAAAAATCTAATATTTATCTGGAATAAACTTATTTTTGGTTTGGAGATGACCAAGCCATTTTGTATAATTATTTGCTTAAACGTATGCAGATGTTTAAATGAGATTCAAGGGTTTTTGAAAATACTAAAATATCATCAATATAGACAATGATAAAATTCATATAGGGATTGAAAATGTCATTCATAATTTTTTGAAATTCAGAAGGAGCATTTTTGAAACCGAATAGCATAACATTTCATTCATACTGTCCAAAAGGGACATTAAAATCAGTTCTATAAATATGTTCTTTATCAATTTGAATTTGCCAATATCCAGATTTTAAATCAAATTTAGAGAATATATTAGCATCATATAATCTAGAAAGTAAGTCTTTTTTATTCGCTATAGGATATCGGATCCATTTTAAAACTTTATTTACAGGTTTATAGTTTATGACTAGTCGAGGCACTCCTTGTTCTTTTTCAGCAGCATTATTGACATAAAAAGCAGTACAAGACCAAGGGGATTTTGAATGTTTTATAAGACCCTTTTGCAGAAGACTATCAATCTCTGTCTTACAGAATTCTACTAACTCTGTATTCATTTGACAGGATCGAGATTTTGTTGGAATTTTTTCTTCACTGAAGTCATTTTCATAAGGAAGAGAAACAATATGCTTCTTTCGGTTCCAGAAAGCATTTGGATGATCCGCACAAATATCAACAATCAATTGATTAAAAATTATTTTTATTTTTTTTGGACCTTTACTGATTTTAAAGTATCAAAAATATTAATACTCATTAGTTCTAATTGTAAAAAATTAATTTGCTTTTGTTTCATACTGATAAGAGCATTTATATCTCTTGTTACAGGATTAGTAACAAAAGGATAAGAGATTTGTTTATTCTAATAAGTACCCTTAAAACTATTCACATCAATATGTGTATAAGGATAAATAGCATTTATAAAAGGTGTTCCTAAGATAGTAGGAGGATATAACTGGTTTTTTTACCAAAAAGAAGAAATATGAAATGCAGATTTTATCTTGACATATATGAGTATTTGGTAATTTATAGTTGATGTCAAGAGTATGACCAGATGAAGACTTAACTATGTGAGTAGTTTTTTCAAATTATCTGATTGGAATTAATCCTTCTTGAATACAACTGACATCAGCACCACTATCAATCATAACAATATTAGTGATAGAAAATTTCTTATTTATCAGAATAGTGCAATTTATATACCATTTATGAGCAGTAACTATTTGCATCATTCCCCGGAAATAATTCCTTTTTAAATCTTTTTTTGGACTAAGTTTATCAATTTCGGAATTTTCAGAGTATTCAAAATCCTTTTCTTTTCCTTTTGAAGTAATAAAAATTTCAGGGATGTCAGGAATCTTTTCTTCAATTTTCAAAATTCTATGATCGGAGATCATTTGATTTTGTTTTAAGGAAACAATTTCTTTCTTTAATTGTTCAACTTCGATTTTTAAATCATTAAAGGAAGTATCTCTACCTTGAGTTTGACTCAATGCAAGACGTCGATTAACCTCGGCTAAAGAATACGACATGTGATAATTATCATAAGAATTATCTTTAGAAATACTAGTATTAGTAGAAGTTTTTTGAGTAGCAAAATTAATGATTTTTTCACGAAGTTTTTCATCAGTAACTTCTTTCAGCAATTCAAGGACATTATCAGCAGTAAGAGTTTGAATATTTAAATCAAGATCTTCAAATTATGTTTGAAGTTTATACATCATTTCATCACAATTACAAATATCATTATCACAATCATTGCATTTATCAATCTGATTGAGTTCACTATCAGAATTAGGTAATTCAAAATCATTTTTAGATGTAGAATCAGATTCAGAATCAGAGGTATATAATAAATTATAAACTTGGTCATGAACTTCTTCAGAAAGTCCTAAGGACTTGAGTTTTTGTAATTTGCAGTTTGGAGCTATATGACCATATTGGTTGCACTTATAACACTTAATTTTTGCTAACTCTCTTTTTGATCTATTTTTCGTGAATCTGGTAGACTTACGAAAGGATTTTCTAGTTTCACGCTTTTCTTTGGTTCTATGCCTAAAACGTTTATTTCTATAGGATTTATCAGGCTTGGAATATCTTTGAGTTTTTCTTGCTAAGGGTTTATCCATACCAAATTGTTCACAAAAATCTCTTAATTGGAATTTTTCTCTGAGTTTGTCAAGCTTAATCTGTCTGGCTAATTTTAACTCGTTGCAAAGGGCTAAGCCTTCTTGAGTACAAGCTACAATAAGCTGACCATAAGTTTTTTCTGAATACTGGACTTCGCCATAAGATCCTCTAAGTGATTTTCTAACTCTTTCAGCAAATAAAGGTGGAAGGTCATCAATGAATTTAGCTTTTCAATGGTCATACTTACTTTCGGGTAAATCTATAACCCTACTAAGAAAGGTGTCTTTATACCATCTAAATTCTCCTAAATATTTGCATTTTAAAACATTAAGAAGAGTTCTAATGTTTTCATACTGATTGGTAAATCTTCCTTCAAAATTTTCAATAATTGTAAGCATAAGGGTATTAGACAGCATCTGGTCATCCTGCCCGAAGTGGTCGTCCTAGATTGTCTTTTCGAGGTTTATCATTGGTGACATTAAAAATAGCCTCGCGTTTATCATCGTCTAGAAAATTATCCCACCAGCCTCGAAGTTGGCCAGTAAATCCCGTAACAATCATCTTACAAATTGTTGGGTCAGTACGATTGGCCCGATTCTCTGCTGATGCAGTAGCTGTGGTAATAATAGAATACATGGATATCCGATGGATAAAAATAGAGATTTGTCTATCTGATAATCCATCAATATTCCATTCATAAATAGCTTCTCCACTATAAGAAGTATTTGTTTGATTCCAATCTCTTTCCTCTATCAGAACATCTTGAGAAGTTGAACGTGGATAATATGCAGTAGACATACGGGGAATGTCAGCGTATTTTTTTTTGATTATTTTTTAATCATACCTTTTAGCTTATTTAGCTCGGAAGAGATTATATCTTCAGTATTTTGAGTAGATTCGATATTATCAGCAAAATTAGACTCGAGTTTTTGTACAAAATCATCAGAAATATTAAGAGGTTGAATGTTTAAACGAGAGAACTTTTTATCTAAGAGTTTTTCTAATTGGCCTAATTGAGAAACTTTTTCAAATCCTTCTATATCAGGAGATCATTTATAGGAATTTATCTACCATTTATGAGCAGTAACTATTTGTATCATCCCCAAGAAATAATTCCTTTTTAAATCTTCTAATTGGTCTAATTGAGAAACTTTTTTAAATTCTTCTATTTCAGGAGGTCTTTGGATACAAGGTTTAGATAAAATATATCCTTCTTCTTTTTTGTTTTCGGAAGTTGAAGGAATGTTAGAGGAATGCATCTGCGGGCTAAGTTTGTTAACTAACTCAATTAATTCGTCAAGTTTTTTATCAAGAGATGAAATATGTTCTCCCAAAACTTTAACATAAAGACTCAAATAATTATTTTGGGCGATAAGGTTATTTATTTCAGAAACAGTAATTTTTTCAACATCTTCATTTACAAATTTTTTTAAAAGCAGAAAAAGTCATTTCAGTATTATTGGGTAATATAAAGGAAGACTGAGGAGGATACAGTGCCTGAGTAATTGTACCATCAGAACTTTGATAAGATCTTTCAATTATTTTGATATAGGACGGCAAATATGCAGACATAAATCATGGTACAAAAAAAATAATTTTATTATGTAAGACACATATTTCATAGAATTCTTTGGAATTATTTCGTAATTCATCAGGATTATAAGTTTCAAAAAATCATGTCCTAAAGGTTTTTCATTTTTCAGAAAAAAATTCTTTCTGAATATATTTTCTTGCCTAAGAACTAGGACTAAAATCAATAAGTTGTGTCATCATAGTTAAACAGAATTGATATCAAAATCCATCTCAGATGGGGTAGGATTTTCATTATCAAAATCTTGAACTATATTAGTTTTAGAGTTGATTTTAATCTTTTCTACACCTTTAGGTGTAACATGCGAATCTGTAGAATTAATAGTATGCAACGATGCCGCTCGATTCCTAGCTGGACCATAATCAGGTTCTATAGGAGACATATGATGTATAGAAGGAAGTCTTCTTGGTAGTGAAAAAGAATTTCTATCGACTGGAGGATTATTATCAAATTGTAGACAAATTCGTCCATCTGAATTTTGAGTCTTCGGGTAGTAACCCTAGATTTTATAAAGTTGGTTTCAATAAGCATAGTGCAATCAGAAGTATCATCTATTAATTTACATCGAGGATTTAAGGTTGATAATAAACGATAATATATGCGGTAAGATAATCCTATAAGCTCAGATCCAGGGGCATAATCATCACCATGAGTTTTCACATCTAAGGTTAAAACATGAAGAATATTTACATCAGTCAGAGATAATTGTAAATTTGGCTGAGTATTAAAATATACAGGACCATATGCAAGAGTAGATTCAATAGATCCCATTAACAATTTTTTAAAATTTAAATTTCTTGCATCACGCAAAGCAGCTAAAAATGTTTCAGGGAGACCTTTTAGCGTTAAGGGTAGAAAGACAATTTGTACTAGACCAATATGCATATAATTATAATTACGTTTAAAAATATCAATATCATGCTTATTTAGGAGTTGAATAGTCTGTTCATCAGCCTTTAAAGCAAGAGATTGCTCAGTTGTTTTAATAATTTGTTTATGTTTTATTTTATCAAGAAATCCGTACTCATATATGATTTTTAATTCAACGTTTATTATCAACCTTAAATCCTCGATGTAAATTCATAGATAATATTTCTGATTGCAAAATGCTTATTGAAACATTTTTTGCATTTCTTCCTTTACTTCAAATTCTATTTTTATTTTTCTAATTCCTATTATTATTTCTTTTTCTGCTATATTTTTACTATTTATTAAACTTCTTGGTGGATCTGGGCATGTATCATTATCAGTTTTTATTTCTTCATTTTTAACTAGATATTTTGCTATATAATTTTCTTCTTGTCCTGTATTTAAGAGTATTAGATATTCTTTTTCATTTATCTTTCCTGTTATGTAATATTGATTTAAATTATTTGTTGAATTTATTTCATAACTTGTTCTTTTTGACGAACTTGATGATTCTGATTTTTCATCAGCTATTTTTTTCGTTGTACTTATTCTATCATTTCTTATTTCTAAATTTTCTTCTATATCTATGTCTCTATAGCTATAATCATTATAATCTATTGTTTTTACAATTTGTTCGAATGGACTTTCTATTCATATTTTGTTAATCTTTTTTTTTTCCTGTTATTTTATGTTTTGTTGTTAATACATATAAATTTTCGCATCTTGCTGTAAATATTTTACTTCCTGGGGTTAATTCTATTCCTGATATTTTCCAATATAATACTAATGATTTATCTATATTTTTATCTGTTACCGCTACTGAATAATTTGCACTTATTATAAATTTAAATTTTTGGTATATTAAGTTTCTTTTATGGCAGTTATTGTGCTTTTTTCTATAGGTTTTATAATTCTATCATCTGCTAAATATAATTCTATTGGTGTATCTATTCCTTCTCTAAAATATGTTTTTATTAATATCTATGTACCTCCAAGGTGTACATATTTTATTGGGTCTCTACTTTTTATATCATTTATCTCTTTATTAATTATTCTTTTTGTTACTAGTGGTATACTAGCTTTACCTTTTGCATATCTACAGTCTATTACATGTTCCTTTTGACATACTACATAATATTCTTCTTTTTTTCTAGTAAACATATTTTTTATTGTTGGTATTTTAAATTTTTTTTCTACACTTAAGTCTAATTATTTTGCTTTTATTTCATCAAATATGTTACTGTCAAATATTATTTTTTGGCCTGTTCCTTCATCATTTAAATATTCTTCCTTTGTTATTATTGTTATATCTTTTTCAGTCATTTGATTCATCTATTTCACTATCTATTTCATTATCTGTTTCATTTTCTGAAATTTCATATATACTATTCTCACTTTCTAATTCATAATCTATATAATCTATCTGCATATATTCTGTATTTTTCTATTTTTATTTTTGATATTTGTTTATTTTTTGAACTTTTAGGTAATTTACAATCTCTAGCTAAATGTCCTAATTTTCCACAATTATAACAAGTACATTCTACAAGTACATTCTTTTATAGATTTCTTTTTTCTATATGGTCTTTTGTATTTATAATTTTTTACATAATATTTTTTTCTTGGTTTCTTGTATTTATATTTTGAGTTTTTATATGTCTTATATTTTTTGTCTTTTTCTTTTCTTATAATATCTTTCTTTACATCTGAATTGGGGTGCTATTTTATTTTTGCAACATGCTAAATTTCTTATCAATGTTTTTTCCATTTTTAATTCTTCTCTATATTTTTCACATAAGTTTTTATTCCATTGTTATAAAAATTTTATTCCTGTTCCTAGAGTATCTACTATTTTTGCTTCTTTCCAACTCTTTATTATCTTTGAACTAAATGGTTCGGGTAATTTATTAAAATATAATTTTCTTATTTCTTTACTTTCTTCTATATTATATGGTCCTTTATAATAATATTCTTTAAATGCGCAAGTATATTCATCTATATAACACATATTACATATTGCTAATTTTAACATTAAATTCATATTTGTATCTTTGCCTTATCTTGTTCTTCTTCTATTGTTGTCATACTACCAAATTCATCTTTTATAGCTGTTTCATATTTTTTTAATAATTCTATAGGTGTTAGTTTAGTTGTTGTTGATGATGTTTATTCTGTAGGTTTGTTAGTTCTTAATACCTTCTTGCTATTTTCAGTTAAATTTGAAAACCATAATTTCATTGTTCCTATTAGTGTTCTTTCTATATATTCTGGTGCATCTGTTATGTTTATATTATTGTCTAATAATTATTTTGTCATATATCCTATCCATAATTGTATTATTTTTTCTGTATCTATTATACAGTCTAAGTCTAAAAAGATAATTTTTATTAACTATTTGTTTTGGTGTCCATTTGTCATATTCATTTTTTAGATTATATATTTTAAACTTATTCTTCTAATATGTAGGTTTTTTTTTATTTCTGATGTTCTAGGTATTATATTTTCATATTCTTTTTTATCAAGAGTATTTATTTCTGTGTTGATATTTTCTAAGTTTTCTTCATTAATTACTTCTTATTTTTCATTGATTTCTAAATTTTTTATATTTGTTAATATTTCTGTATATGTTTCACTATCTTCTGAATCATAATTATCTGTCTCTTCAACATCTATATTATTTATTTCTAATTTTTCTTTAAATTGATTTATCTCGTTTAGTAATTTTTGTTCTTTATCTTTTTCTTCTTTTCCTTTTGTCTTTCTTCATACAAATATTTTAACATTTGTAGTTCTTTTTCTAATTCAACAATCCTACTATTTTTAGTTTCTTCTATTTTTAGTATTTCTTCTGTAGTTTGTTGTTTTATTTTTTCTATTTCTTTTTTCCTATCTATTTCTTCATTTTCTCTTTCTATTCTAACCATAGCTGTCAATTTATCTTCTAATTTTAATTCTTCTTTTTCTAACATTAAATATAAATGTTCACCACTTTTCTTATATCTTCTTCCTAGATTAGAAAATAATATTTTTATTTTTAATCCTTCATGATTTTCATATATTTTTTCATCTATTATAAATTCTTCTTTGTTCATTTTATTGTGAATAGTTCATGTTGATATATATATGCTAAACTAGTAGGGGGTGCGGATACCTAACTTGTAAAGATAACTTGTAAAATAGATCTATTATATATAATGGATCTATTTTTTCTTTGTGATATTATTTCATCTATATTTTCTCTCCAATATTTTAAATATTTGTAGTCTATCATTTTATCTTGTAGTAATTGCAGAGTTACAGATTTCTGTATAATAATTTATCCTAATTGTACTGTAATGTATATCTAATTCTAGATTTTCAATGTTATTTATTATTTTTTGTTGTTCTTCTCTTAACGAGTTTTTTAAATTATATAAACTATCACATGTACTTTTTCTTAAATTTTTTAAAGTTTCTTTTATCCATATTAATTTTTCTTTTAGATTCTCCATTATTTTTCTAATTCGATTTCTATAATTAATTTCTTTATTTAGATTATCTTGATTTTCTCTAGTTTTTCTAATATATTATAACATCTCTTAATCTGAATAATATCCGTCTGGGTAATTATCCAGGTATAACTGTGTTATCCAATTTATAGTTTCAATTTCATAGTCTAATACTTTTTCTAATATTATTTTCTTAATATCTATAATTTCTATATCTCTAAGTATATATAAGATTAAGACTTCAAGATTATCTATCATTTAAAATTAACTAAATATTTTATTATAATATTTTGTAGTTGTTTGTTTTAGTCTTAGTAGTTCTTGCATATTTTCATTAAGAAATTCTATATATTTTATATCTTTAGTTTCCATGTATTTGTCTAAATTTACTTTCATCAGTTTTTCTATTAACTGTATGTTTCTCATATCTTTTTTCAAAAATTCTAGATATATGTAATTTATCATGGTAAGTATTTGTAAGAGTAGTTAGGTAGGTATGGTATGTAATTTATTCTAGTCATATAATATTTACCAAATGGTTTTTCTAATATGATTTTTCTTATATCTACTACTTTTATATCCTTAAGTGCATACAAAATAAGTATTTTAAATTTATCTACCATTACATTAGATAAATAATTATTCATTTTCATAAAATTGCTATTTTCAAAATATTCCCTTCAATCATGTACATAACAAAATATGGTCATCTTAGATTACTATATACTAGATTATTCTTAAATAACATGTTCTTCGGTCACTATTAACATGGTAATCTGGATATTTTTTCCTTAAACAGCGCCTCTACTCTGGTTACTCCCCACCACGGCTTCTTGCCTCATTGGTTTCACCATTTGGGTAAAGCAATTAGCTAAAGTGTTTCACCTTCAGTGAGTAGGGCGACCTGCTGGAGCTGCTAAAGTGTTGGACAGAGTCTACTGATGAGCATCTCTACCCTTCTGGATGGCACCTAGGTACTTCTTCAAATAATGCCTTAGCTTGCCGTACCCAAAATAATTCCCACAACCATCCATACACTCTCCTTGGTGATTCTTAACATATCTCTTACAAACTAAATTAGTATGTCCACTAATGGCAACACTCTGGGACTTAAGGCCTGGTTTACTATCCTGATAATCTTACTTGAACTTAGGCACTGGAGCACTAGCAGAAGATGGAGGTGGGGCTTAAGATTTTTGATAGAATTGAGAATGATTACCACCATCTTACCTCTACCGAGAGAAATTAAATCTATCTATTTTGGCACTCTTACTCTTTTTTTCCTTCTCTTTGATTTTCTCTTCTTCATTGTGTTGAGCCTGAACCATCAACCTAGAGATATCGATATCCATGGACAACATCCTAGTCCTACACTCCTTGTCCACATCCTTAAAAATACCTAACACTAACTTACTCATTTGGTCCATGGGGTAAGCAACCATAACCGGAGCATATTTTGAAAGTAGAGTAAACTTAAGAGAATACTACTTAACACTCATGTTACCCTACTTTAGATAAATGAATTCTTGAAACTTGGCCTCACTTAGCTCAAAAATAAAGAACATGTTAAAAAACGCAACAATAAACTCATCCCACTCTACAGGTCATGCATCTGCACCTCTATTATCTTTCCATTAGTTGTTCTAATTGTGAGCCACTCCTTGCAATTGATAAAAAACCAAGTTATCACTTCCAGTTGTAGTGAAACCTATGATCTCAGTAACTTTTTGAATATTATTCAAGAACTTATGTGGATCCTCTTCAGACTTAGACCCAAATAATAATAAAGGATTCATTCGAGTGAAGTCTCAAACTCTGGCTACTAGCGTGTTCACTACCAGGTTGGCTGGTACCACAACTTACTGGTTATTCTGGGTGGTCATGGATTTCGTAACCCTAAATTCAATGTTATAGACTTGTTTATTCGATGGTTCTACTGGAGTTGGTGGTGCTTGTTGATTTCTATTTTTGTTACCATTCCCATTTCTTCTTGTATTATTGAGAGACATTCTATAAATACGTAGAGCATGGGTTAGAAGAATGTTTTAATAGAGTCCACACTCTCTCACATGGTATAAACATGAAATAAGTGAATTTTTTCCTAAAATATTTTATAGCCTCTCATTCATAAGTATGGCATGCTTCACACCCATGAATAACTTGGCTTTTAGACACTTTAGGACACCTTATACCTAATGTTATGATATCAAATTTCTCATGATCGAAGACTACCTCATATTTGTAACACGATTCTTAGAGTCACAAGTGACCCTAAGCTAACCCATTCTCTGGCATAACACTAAGAAAAATAAAGCAAACTACTAAATACTGAGCAAAAACTGAGATTACAGATATAATCATAATAAATATAAAATCAATACAGAATTTCAAAAGCTATAATACATACAAAACCATCTTGCTGAAAGTCTAGATAATTTTATGAAAGCCTCTACAAATAAGAGTTTTTTGGAAAAGACCGAAGCTAACTCTAACTGTCTGAAACTACAATAAAATTAAAGGGAAATGTTGATGAATGGTCCTAGAAAAATAAGGACTCACCAAATACTACTGTTAGAGAGACTTCTAAATTAACTTAGCTAACCCCAATTGAGATGTTGAATGTATGAAACTATATTATAAGACAATATAGCACAAAAAGTATGTGGGTAGTCCTATGAATGTATTGAGCACGTAAGATATGCTCTACACTATGTAAGTAGAATGTGCTGAGATTTACATGATAAGCTAAAGGACTAAAATCTATAAACCGATGCAATGGCCAAGTAATAAATATGGAACAAGGTAATTCACTAAAATAACTGAGCGCAAGTGAAGTGAGGTTTGAGACTAAACTGTGGGAGCTACTATTAACCGATATACCCTATCTGAGCTAAATAGAGCCCAACTAGTAATCCCAATTAGATGGGTGTTTTGTGCTTTGCCAATAGTATGAACACTAGATGGAATGGATATATTAATTTGATGTCAAAAGTACTATAAGTTCAACCTAAAATGGCAACATAGTTCTATTACTTGGGTTATCTGAACCCGTGTCTTCTTGGTGATAAGTACTACTCCCAGCTAAAGGTAAACTGATATACTAAAATGCTTAACAATAATGATGTTCTGAACTGAAAGGTAAAAACTTTATTAGAAAATATTCTAAAGCATTGAAATTGAATAAACGAGTATTCAACTAACAATGCATGATATCCTAAGTCATCGGGTGTTCATAACCCACCATCTCAAAAGAATGCAACTAAATATGGCTGTACTACACCCTGACTTTAATAAGGAATTTCATAACTTAAAACCAAAATCTCGAATTTATAAATATAATAAGGGTGCATAGTCATGAGTACGTAATGTTTCTCTAATTTATGAAAAAATATACATTCATGATTTATCTAAAACAAGGAACTGAAAGATATTAGAATTCACTCTTTTTATGAAAACCCTAAACTTAAAGAAGGAATTAACTTGAGGAATTGAGTTACTGTTGGGACTCAATGGGTGACAAAACCCATTGATGGAATCTCATATATCTGGAGATGAAAAAACCTGAAGAAATCTCTAGAGTTGGAACTTGAAGAAGATGAACACTAGTTTGCCCTGAAGAAGAGAAATTATTTCTTTTCTCTTATTTTTGCTAAGTGTCAGTTGTTTTCTAAGAAATGAGGGACTTAGAAATTATTGACCTTAATAATCAACTGTTAGATAGATTAAATGAAGTATTTTAGGGGTTTAAAAAGTAGGAAAATAGTGGAATATCCCTTATAAAATCTATCTGAAAAAGTTACAGGGGAGGATGTACAACCCATCCCACAATCATGAGATCCACCAGCGATCTTAGGTGGAGTTTATGGTGGGTGGATAGTATGAAGGATTTTTGGACTCGATTATATAATCCTTGGTATGGTCGTGAGACCCACCTACGATTGTGCCTTGGTTCATAGGTTGAAAGTCCAAGACAAATGAGCTTTCCAAGTTAAGATCGTGCCCAAGATCAGGGTTTCTAATCATAGTTGTGGTTTGTTATCGTGGTTGGAAGGTATACATGTCAACTTTTAGACTCTTGAGACTGTTTTGATCAGACGAGAGCATTGTACAGTCTTACAATATCAACAAGACCTATGCTCATAGGTTCTTATTGCTGGATAGTATTTCACTAAAATGGCCATAACTCTTATCTCCAAAATTAGATGAAGGTAAAACTAGATGCGTAGGAAAGATGACTCAAACACCTTTAATTTTGTAGGTCTTGATCTAAAAAATACTCTAGAATCTAGGATTTCTATTTGTTGAAAGTTGACTATAGGGAGATTCTTCACAAGAAATCAATCGGTAAGGGATTTTTCAACTTGGATATGAACTATGAGCTAGGAGTTACTTGTGGCCTTAATACATATCTAAATCACTTCTCACCAAAACATGATGTTTGATTTTACATGTACTTGAATCATGGTTATAATCTAATATTGAATTTTTGGGGTGTTACAATAGTAGTGGTTCACCAAAGCTTCCATATACTTTAACTAGAATACGTGTCAAGTTGGATTTGGGGTGACGTCTTGAATTGGTAGTTCATCAAATGTGTGGTGGTTCACCAAAGCTTCCATCACTCCTAGGAAGAGTGTTGTCCAAGATTATTCCTTGTGGTGGGTTGGTTGGTGGTTCGTCAAATCTGTGGTGGTTCACCAAGGCTTCCATCACTCCTAGGAAAAACACTATCCAAGTTTGTTCCTTGTGGTGGGTTAGTTGGTGGTTCATCAAGTATATGGTTGTTCAAAAAGGCTTCATTCACCCCTAGGAAGAATAGGCGTGATTTGGACTCAAAGTTTTGAGGCTATAATCTTCAATTTCTTAACTTCTTGGGCCCACTTCACCTAGTATTTACCCTTTATATGTCCAAAAACACTTTTTCTCAAACTTGTACCAAGGGTTTTGGATCAAATTGTACTTTTTTGTTTCTTCTTCACCAAGAACATCAAGAACAAATATGAAGATTTTAAAAATGGAATTCTCTCATTTTAAGTTGTAATCACTCCAAATTTGAAATTCGAGCTCCTTTTGATAGAGGGAACAAGCCCCAATACTTTTCAACCCCTAATTTTCACTTCAATTTCTTTAGATTTGAAAACCCATTTCCATTTTCTTCAATGCTCAAAATCAATAATGGTAGATTCTTCAAATTAGCTCAATCAAATATAAATCATAGATTTAGACACAATAGGTATTAGAGAGCACGATTCTAGTGTCAAAAACAAAAACTCAAAATTTTGAAAAATAATCAAACATTTTTGACCTTTTTTTATAGTAACTAATCCCTAGACTAGAATCATTGGAATGATCCTAAGTTTGGCTTTGGTATCAAATGATACAACCCATGATATGGAAGACGAAATAATAAAAGCTAGAAGAAAATGATAGAATTGAAATACAAAAAATTAAAGGATAAAAGATTGAGATAGATAGATAGATACAAGTAGATAAAGAAAAGAGCAACCAATGGGTATTTCAAACCCAAATGTCATCAACACACATCTACCACTTACAATTACCAAAAAGGAATTGTAATGCCCTTGTAACTACTATTTCTAAGTGATAATCAACAAAAGTTTTTCTAAGATCTCATGCTCTCTCAAGCATATTATAATATCAAATGTCATAAAAAATAAACTAATAACATAAAAGATTAGCTATTTATAAAATTGGGCTAAGCTATTACAGATGGGCTCAAAGGTGGGCATTGAAAGCAATTAAGAGATATGGCCCATAAGCAGATTATTTGTCCTTGACTAATCACCAAGTGGGTTGTCAAGGCCTTGGTGGTTCACCAAGCCAGCCTTCAACAAAGTCCGAATGATCATTTGTATCCTCTCTTCTTGGTGAATTTCCAAGTGATCCATCAAGGCCTTGATGGTTCTACAAACCAGCTATCACACAAGGTAGAATGCCTTTTCCCTTCACTTGAGTCCCTAGCCCAATCATCATGACGTGAAGCCCTTTAGGAGAGATCAAAACATGCTCTAATACGTCCATCTTCATGAACAAACCTTGAAGGATTTGAAACTCTCAGGTTTGGCTTCTTGTGAATGTCTTTGAATTTTGCTTATATTATCCCACTATAGTGGCAAACTCCGACCTTTGCCAATATGACATGGTATTCTATCTCTGAGTACTTTAGAAGAGGTCGATTTCTGCAAATACCTTATAGTTTTTCCATTAACATGTAAATTAAAATGTAATGTTAAAGGATTAATAAGTCTATGTATAATAAGAAGGGTTCTTAACTAGTTAAATATATACTTAGTCTATTAAGTTAGTTAATACTGATGGTTAGGAAGGTAGTTATTGAAGCTAATTTAATTACTCTTAACTTAGTGAATAATTATGAAAGATGCATTCATTTCTATGCATAACAATTAATGAGAATTGAAGAGTTCATCTCTTCCTCTCTTCATAATTTTTATTTCTCTTCTCCAATTAACTGTTTCAATAATAGCATGTAGAATCCATATTACGCCACAGACAAGATAATTCCCTCTCTAACAATTGAAATCAATGAGGAATAACACAACATCTTTTTCCCTATAACTTTGAATAGAAAGGTGTCTCTATTTAATGCAGTAAAAGAAAGGTATTCTGTTTGCAGTATACCCATCTCATCAGATTAGACTGCCTGAATACAAACCAATATTGCCAACCACTTGTAAACTATATTTCAGGGCTGGTGGAATCATTAAAACACCCAAGTGAAGTAATTTTAATCAGATGTTGACCGAAGTTAATTCTGAACTTAGAAATCTCCAAATTTCCAAGGAAACAGTCAAAACTCATCCAATAGCCTCGATGTCACGACCCGAATCGAGGCCCTGACCGTGATAGGCACCCCAAGTAAACCAATTCATGAAATGGCCCCTTAGCCATACATCATAAGCATAGAATTATAAAGAAATTACAAAATCCAACCCATAAAATGAAAGAGTTTGATAGATAATCAATTTGAATTTGAATGTCAAATTCAAATCCAGAAAAACCACAACCTAATACTATCTACAAGCCACTATCCATAAAACATCTATCAAGTCAGGACATGACCTCAACTATTCAAAAAGAAAATAAAAAGAGTGAATATGACAAATTACTAAAAAGTAACGGGCCTTCCTAAAGATGGAGGGCGCATCACTTCTCACCAGCTGCTCAATAGAGTAAAGGACCTCCTAATGCTGCACATGGTGAAAAGGTATTCGAACCTACATCATGAAATAATGCAGTGTTCGGAGGTGATCAGGAAGTTGAGTATTGACATACAACCTAAGAAAGGGAATAAAATATGCAATTTGCCAAAAATCAGTCATAAAATAGAGTCCTTATCCATAATAAATATGAAATAGGGGCAGAAAACATAATGACATGACCATTCAAAAATGTACTCCTGAACTGTGTAGCTTGCACCGACCTTTAAACACCCATGGGCTAAATGGGTTTGGTTTCCTCCACCGAAAGATCCCCAGTCCATGTTAGTCATAAGAATAGACAATAACCTCCCAAAAAATAAGTGTGTACCACCGCTCAAAGTCGGTACACAATGGTCATAAACCCCCAACGTCGGCAAATATGGTTCCTAGTGTTGGTCACTCGGACTGCACCTTCTCGGTGAGTTACACAATTCCCATTAAGCCTAATTAAAATATTTTCGCATACCATTAATCACAAAGTTTTCCATTAACGCATTTCCAAATAGGTATCATCATACCAAGACTTGCAAGTCATCCATACAATGCCATATCATTTTTATTTAACCATTAAAAAACACCAAGTTCCAATTTCAAAAACCCAATATAGACCATTTTTCTATTGATGCATGACAATGTTCAAAAGATGAGTTAAATACTATAAAATCGTCTTTTAAATCCAATTATGCAATAGGTTGAGGTTCATATCTTTACCATGTCAAAACCATACCCATTATAAAATCAAGTTACTAAATTCATCCTTTGTAAGTCACAATTTAGTTTACAACATATCATTTAATCCATCAAGACTAGGAAAAACCAATGCAAGTATATATATCAACCAAAATCCTTAACCCTAGTTTTAAACAACCATTAAAATATATAATATCAAGTAATCTCATAATTTAAAGATAATTAAAATAAAGGAGTGTTCAACATGCCTTTATGACAGAAGAATTTTGAAAAGAACTTGAATTTAAAGCCCTGAAAGTTGAATCCTTAGGAATAACCTTAGTTGTTTCTCTTGAGAGTTGAAAGAAGGAAGAACGGTGTTCATCTTTGATAACTGATGGGTAATAAGGGTTAAGGTTTTTTCTAAAGTCGTTTAAATGGGTAACAGACCAAAAATACCTCGACCCAAACCAAAAATAATAAGAGTCTACATTTTGAACCCTTAGATGTGGTACTCTCTTATCGCACTAACCCAAGGGCATGGCACTCCCTTATCACAGGGTGACAAAAGCGTGACACAATTTTATCGCAGACCTTTACTAATTTCTATGACAAGGGTGTTCCTCCCATCCGTGGCACACCCTTATCATGGACCCTCACTATTTTAGGGTCCCAAAATATTCCAAAACATGATCAAAAATTTTTTGCAACGCATCCTATTGGTCCCAGTACCATCCCTTACTATAATTTCGCTCAAAAATCTCTACTAAACACTAAGGAGACATTCAATTAAATTCAATAAAAAAATCTGTGAGTTAACATACTTAGGCTTATGTTTTAACGTATTTTGGACCCAGTAACACTCGGAGTGTTACAATATCACCCCTTAGGATCATTCATCCCTAAATGAAAGATTAGGAAACCCTTAGCACGATATAAGAAAGACCATAGAGGGATTTAAGGATAACTCAAAATGCATTAAAAGAAGAAGTAAGATTCGTACCTCAAGCACCCTCATCCAATAATGGGAAAAAGAACGGATATTTAGCTTTTATGTCCTCCTTCTATTCCCACATAGCCTCTTCTACCTTTTGGTTCCTCCAAAGCATTTTCACCAAAGATATCTCCTTAGTTCTCAATTTCTGAACTTGTCTATCCAAGATTTCATTTGGGATTTCCTCATAAGACAATGAATCCTTAACACCAATATCTTAAACGGGAACCACTAAGAAAGGGTCACCTATTACTTTTTGAGAAAATACACATGAAAAAGGGGATGGATTGATGCCAATCTCACCAATAAGTCCAACCTATAAGAAATATTCCCAGCCCTCCTAAGGATTTGATAAAAACCAATGTAACGGGGATAGAGCTTTCCCTTTTCCCCGAATATCATAACTTCTTTCATAGGAAAAACCTTCAAGAACACCCAATCATCAACCTCAAACTCAAACTCTCTTTGCCTCACATTTGCATAAGACTTTTGGAAACTTTGAGTGGTCTTAAGCCTTTCTCGAATCACCTTTTCTTTCTCCATAGCTTTATGTACCAAGTCATGCCCAAACAATCTTGTCTTGCCTACCCCATACCACACAATTGGTAATCTACACCTTTAACCATAAAGGGCATCAAAAGAAGCCATTTGGATGTTAGAATGATAGATATTATTATACACAAATTTGATAAGCGACAAATGATCCATCCAACTTCCCTTAAAGTCAACTACACAATCTCTTAGCATATCTTCTAAAGTCTGGATAGTACACTCTGCTTGTCCATTCGTTTGAGGCTCGAAAGCGGTATAAAAATTCACCTGAGTGTCCAACCCCTTTTGAAAAGATCACAAAAAATAAGAAGAAAACCATGTATCTCGATCGAAAATAATAGATACCATAGTCCCATGCAATCTATGTATCTCCTAAATGAACAACTTCACATAATCCTCAGCTGGGTAATTAGTCCTTATAGGCAAGAAGTCAGCAAACTTGGTCATTCTGTCTATAATGGCCCAAATTGAATCATATTGATTCTGAGATCGTAGAAGGCCAGTGACAAAATCTATATTAATAATTTCCCACTTATACGTAGGTAGAGCTATCTCTTGAGAGGTGTCACATGGCCTCAAATTCTCAACCTTGACTTGTTTACAAATCATAGACTTGCTAAGAAAACTTGCTATATCTCTCTTCATGTTATTCCACCAATATATTTTTTTCAAGTCATGATACATCCTTGTCGAATTCGGATGAATCATATACCTATACACGTTGCTTCGATCGATATCCTCTCCCACAACCCATCCACATAAGGAACGCATAATCTCCCTTGGTATCTCAGAATGCCATCTCACCTAATTTTAAAAGTTGTAACTTTCTGCTGACCTACATCCTTTCTTATTTGTATAAGTATAGGATCATAAACCTATTTCTCCTTAACTTCAGCACCAAGAGATGACTTAGCCACTTCTTGCACAATCACTCCACCATCTTCAGAGTCCAAAAGGAGGCCTCCTAAATTTCCCAGCTGACGAATATCCTTTACAAATTTCTTTTTCTCTTCCTTGGCATGAGACAGAATCCATATGGACAACCTACTAATATCATCAACGACAATATTAGCTTTACCTGGGTGGTAGCATAGGCTCATGTCGTAATACTTAAGTAATTCAAACCACCGCCTCTGCCTGAGGTTTAATTCTTTTTGAGTGAACACATACTACAAACTTTTATGATCTGAGTAAATATCCATGTGTACTCCATACAAATAATGGCACTAATCTTCAACAGAAACACCATGGCCTCCAACTTTAAATCATGAGTTGGGTAATTTTTTTCATGCACCTTAAGTTGTCTATAAGCATAGGCCACAGCCTTACCATACTGCATCAACACACCTAAGTCCTACATGGGACACATCACAATACACCACAAACCCTTCAGTCCCATTAAGTAGGGTCAAAATAGGAGCAGACATTAATTAAATCTTTAATTTTACAAACTACCCTCACAAGCATTAAACCAAAGAAACTTTGCCTTCTTTTGAGTCAATCTCATAAGCGGTGCAACAATGGATGAAAAAATCTTCATAAATCTCTTATAATAACCTGCCAGGCCCAAAAAGCTCCTAATATTGGTTGGAGTCATAGTCCTAGGTCAGTTCTTTACCGCCTCAATATTTTGACGATCCATCTTAATCCCTTCACTAGAGACAATATGACCAAAATTCGCATGTAGAAAATTTTGCACATAATTTCTAATCCTGAAGAGTGAAGTATAATTCAGAGGTGATTTGCATGATCCTCATTTCTTTTGGAGTACACCAAGATATAATCAACAAAGACTATGACGAATAAGTCTAGAAATTGTCTAAACACTCAATTCATAAGGTCTGTAAAAGCAACTAGAGCATTAGTCAACCCAAATAACATAACCAATAATCCATAGTGTCTATAAAGGGTTCGAAAAAGAGTCTTAGGAGTATCAACCTCTCTAATCTTTAACTGATGGTAACCTGAATGAAGGTCTACTTTAGAGAAATAACTAGCTCTCAAAAGCTGGTAAAAAAGGTCATCAATCTCAGGAAGGGGGTACTTATTTTTCAGAGTGACCTTATTCAGTTGATGATAATATACATACATCCAGAGATACCTATATTTCTTTCACATAAAAAGTACAGGAGAGCTCCAAGGAGAAATACTAGGACAGATAAAACCCTTATCAAAGAGATCCTTTAATTTCTCCTTTAGTTCTTTCAACTGTTGAAGCCATCCTATAAGGAGGAATGAAAATAGGATGGGCATCTAATAGAAGAATTTTCCTATTTGGAGGGAACCCAAAAAGATTATCGAGAAAAAATTCAGGAAACTCATGAACTACGAGAACAGACTACAAGAAGGGACTTTCAGAGTTAGAATACTTTATCCTAACTAGATGATACAAACAACCTTTCGATATCAAATTTTAAGCTCTAAGATAAGAAATAAAGGTCCCCATAGGTACTAGGAACTCCCCTCCCATTCAATTATCGATTCATTAGGAAAATAAAAAGTGACCTTTTGGGTCCTACAATTCAGAGAAGTATAGCACAAATGAAGCCAATTCATTCCCAAAATTACATCAAAATCCACCATATCAAGCTCTATTAAATTTACCAATGTCTCCCTATGAAAGATAGACACAACACAACCCCTATAGATTATTTTGGGAACAACAGACTCACTCACCAGGGTGGAAACTAAAAAGGGGTCAAAAATACTTTTGGGACCAAAACTAAAGTTCACAGCCATATAAGGAGTCACATAGGATAGGGTGGAATCAAGATCAAGCAACATATAAACATCACGAGAAAAAAGTTGTAACATATTAGTGATGACATCGGATGGATGCCTCAAATTCTTGGCAAGTAAAAAGTCCATAAAGTTTTTGTTGTCCATTTCCTGACCTTGAAGTATCACCCTTAGTGACAGGAGATGATGAAGTGGGAATTGAAACCTTATTAGCCCAAAATATAACCCTAGGTTAGGGGCAATCTTGCTACATATGACCAGGCTGACCATATTTGAAGCATAAGTTCTTCCCCTCTTGATAGTATCCACGGTAAGTTTTCCCACAAAAATGAAAAGAAGGGCAAGGTAGGGCCCATTGAGCTACATTGGCCTATGACTGAGTGGTGTATGCTATAGGGCCATTACTAGATTGGAAATGCTGATCTCTAAAAGGCCTACAGACTGGAGCACTAGATGAGGGATAAAAATTTGCCCAAGTCTTCCTCTTGATCCAATGCCTGCCCCCTATCCCCATTATTCAATTGGCTTGCATCCTGTTCTATATATCTAGTCATCTTACTTTAACCTGCTCCCTTTCTATCTGCTTTCTTTTCTCATCTTACACTTGTTGCATATAAACCACCATTCTGGATATATCCATGTCACTGTTTAGCATAGCAGCCTTACATTCTAACACCAAATCACGAGAAAGACCCAAAGCAAACTTTCTCATCCTGGACCTTATTTTAGACACAAACTTTAGGGCATAATGGGATAGTTTGGTGAGCTTTAAGGAATACTTCTTAACACTCATCTTACGTTGCTTTAGATTCACAAACTTCTCAGCCTTAGCATCCCTCAACTCCTGAGAAAAGATGGGATCATAAAAAGTACCTGAGACCTCTTCTTATACCGTCAGTTCAGCATCTTCACCCCTCAAATCTTCCCACTCCTCATACCATCGGTAAGCTACCTCTTTGAATTGATAAGTTGCATACTCTACCCTCTTTATATCAGTAGCATAGATGACCCTGGAGATCTTTTCCATCTTATCCACAAACCCTTGAGGATCCTCCTCAACCTTAGAACCCATAAAATTTAGTAGATTTATCCTCATAAATTGACCAACTTGAGTGATCTCAGATAAGCTAGTGATAGGACCAATATGATTAGACCGGTGAGACTGCAATATCAAGACTCGAGCAAGCATGTGGATGGACTGATGGAACTCCGCATTAGAGACATCCCTTTGAGGAGACTGGGTGTGGTTAACACCATCTTGAGGAGCTCAAGGAGGACTAGTAGGGATCCATGGAACCCCGGGAGCAGCAGCATAGTTAGGAGTACGGACCCTATATTGAGTTTGTATTCCGTGAGTAGGGTGAACTTCCTTAGCATTTGCCCTAATTAGGACAGAGGTTCCAGCTGAATTCCTACAACCATTATATCTTCGTGAAGGCATGATCTAAAATGCAAGTAAGCTAAAAGTTAGAGGAAACTAATAGTAACTAAACTCTCTAGCACGAAATAGCACACAAAAATAAAAACATTCCTAAATGCCTTATAGCCTCCCTCTTATAAGTATGGCGTGCTATACAACCATAAATGGGACTCTACTCGACATAGGTTGTATACACCCAGTCACCCTAAACTGTAATTCGACACCAATCTTATCACTGCCTAAATTGGACCCTGGTCGTGACGGGCACCCCAAGCCAATCAAGCCATGAGATAGCCCCTTAACCTTATATCATAAGTATAATATTATAAAGAAATTGTGTAAGCCAACCCATAAAATAAAAGATTTTGATACACAACTAATGAAATTTGAAAGTCAAATTTAAATCCAGAAAAACCACAACCTAATACTATCTACAATCCTCCATAAGAGATCTACCAAGTCGGGACATGACCCCAACTATGCCAAAACAAAGTTAAAAGAGAGTATATGACCGATAATTGGAAAGTAAATAGGCTTTTCAAAAGATGGAGGGCTCACCACTTCTCAGTAATTATTCAATGGATTAACGAACCGCCTAATATTGCATAGTGTCATAAGAAAAGGTCTTGATGAGCTGCACAATTCTCATTAAGCCCAATTAAAATATTTTCATATACCATTAACCATAGATTTTTCCATTAAGGCATTTCCAGAATGGTATCATCACACCAAGAATTTCAAGCCATCTATATAATTCCATATCGTTTCTATTTAACCATTTATACTCCAAATTCCAATTCCAAAAACCCAATATAGACCATTTTTCCATTACTGCATGACAATGTTTTAAAAGATGAGTTAAATACTATAAAATCCTCTTTTAAATCCAATTATACAATAGGTTAAGGTTCATATCTTTACCATTCCAAAACCATACTCATTATGAAATCAAGTTACTAAATTCATGCTTTGTAAGTCACAGTTCAGTTGAAAATCTATCATTTAAACCATTAAGACAAGAAAAAACTAATGCAAGTATATATATCAACCAAAATCCCCAACCCTAGTTTCAAACAACCATTACAACATATGTATTAGGAGATCTCATATTTTAAAGATAATTAAAAATAAGGGAGTGTCCAACATGGCTTTATGATGAACAAATTTTGAGAAAAACTTGAATTTAGAGACCTGAAAGTTGAATCCTTGGGAAGAACCTTAGTTGTTTCTTTTGAGAGTTGAGAGGGTGAAGAATAGTGTTAATAGTTAAGAATTGATGTGTAATAAGGGTTAAGTTAGTGTTTAAAGTCATTTAAATTGGTACAGGACCAAAAAGACCTCAACCCAAACCAAAAAAAAGAAAAATCTATGTTTTGAACCTTTGGGCATGACAAACTCTTATCGCGTCAACCTAAGGTCATGGCACGCTCTTAGCACAGACTTCACTGGTTTTCACGACAAAGGTGTGCCTCCCCTCCATGGCACACCCTTATCACGGACCCCTACTATTTTGGGGATTCCAAAACATGATCAAAAATTTTCAAAATGCATCCAAATAGTCCCATTACCATCCCTTACCATAATTCCTCTAAAAAATCATTGTTAAACACTAAGGAGACATCAAATTAAGTTCATTGAAAATCTTGGAGTTAACATACTTAGGCTCATTTTTTAACGCATTTTGCGCCCCATAACATTGAGAACTAAATAAACCTTGAACTAGACTAAATATCACCCTTCAAACCTACTAGAGTCAATGAAACTTAATAATTACCTTTCTAACCTCAAACATTGGCTTTGGTCAACTCTCTTAAGTTTAGAACTAAATAAATGGTGAACTAGACTAAATATCACCCTTCATACCTACTGGAGTCAATGAAACTTAATAATTACCTTCTAACCTCAAACATTGACTTTGGTCAACTCTCTTAAGTTTTCAACTTATAAAACTCAAAAAACTCCTCTAAATACCTCGAGACTCGAACTAATAGTCCTAGTAATTCAAACTTTATGTTTCAAACTTGATGGCACTGACAAAATTTCGATATGTACTCAACTTCTATATATGTTGACTAAAGTTAACTATATCAACTTTCTAACCTTTAAAAATAAAATACTCACATTATACTTAGCCAACCACCTCGGAAGCCATTTCACCCACTCCTGCATACCAAAAATATCATAAGACAACAA
>NC_061114.1:166733955-166744105 GCF_002878395.1 Capsicum annuum | reverse complement strand
AATGAAATTTAATTAAATTGAATCAAAATTGACACGGAGGAATAGTTTTTAAAAGTATAAATTTAATTATATGAATTCAAAATAACTAATAAAGTGATATGATATAATTTTTTCAAAAAACTAATCAAACTGTACCACTGACACTTCTTCCACTAAGTATTTCATCCTTTTTATTTTTTTTTGAAATAGTTGATTTAATGGTCAAGTTTAAATAAAATTATAATACCCCAAATTTTCAAGCTCTAAACCCTTGAAAAGATAGACCACTAAGTTAACTTTCCAGCACTTCAAGTCTTATCTTAATCTAATGTCGTGGCAAAAAGTAATGGAAGATTTCCCTAAGGGCCGGACACACTGATGTGACAAAGACTCAGTCGTGATGAGTCATTACCATACGTGATGGGTCATCACGAGTGATTGTATCCATTCCAATGAAAGCCCCATATTTTTTCCTAGAGCCTACGACTCCTCCCTAAGACTTGTAATCAGTGGCAACGAGTCATTAAGAGAGACTCATAGTCACAATAGTATGTAACCAAGAATCCTTTTAAGTGGTTACAAGTCCAAGACACGACTCGTAGTCTTACCTTATGAGTCGTTGAGTGGCCCCATAGCCTGACCAGTAAAGGATCCAAGAATCAAGCCTCAAACTACAACTTCACCCAATGACTCGTAGTTAGTGGTAATGAGTCGTTAGGTGGCAAGTCATAGTCATAAAAAATGTATCTAGAATCCCAAGATCCTAGGTTATGACTCAGACCATGACTTGGAACCAGTCGTAACAAGTTGTAAGGTAAGTAGTAACAATTGGGAGCGTGTTTTTTTGCACATTTTCCAAGGATTTTTATGTCTTTTTCCACTCTCTTAAAATCCAAAACCACATAATTTTGGCTTCATAATGGATGGTATAAAATACCCCAAAACCCCAAATCATAACATAATTATCAATTTCACCCAAGAGGAATCAAAGAGACAATTTATTTCTCCCTTAAGAGCAAACTAGGGTTCTTCAAGCAAGTCCAATTCTCAAGACAATTTCTTCAAGGCTTCTACTTCAGATATGTGGGATATTCATCAAAGGGATCATTTCACCCATTAAGTTAAAAATTTCTCCAAATTCTTAAGTTTAATTTTCTTTTTGTCTGGAGTGCCATGAGAAGTATGAATTTCATAATTTATTCCATTAAATTCTCAAGTTCCTCCATTAAAATATATTCCCTCATGATAATTATGCTTCGATATGTTTGACAATGCATATTTCTACATCATGCTTAGTTATTGAAATAGTGGGTGTTAATCATGATTTTTCCCCATACAATGGATTGATCAATATTTGTCAAGATCAGTACGCATTAGATAGTTCTGATGGATTATAAACACTCGATACCTTTATATTCTATTCACATATGTCACAAATGTCAAGTTAAAAATTATTCATAACATACTTTTATCATTAAATTCAGAATACTATCAAGTTGAGCATATGTTAGCATCAGTCATGTTAAGCCTTTCATCAGTATCAGTGTCTGTTCAGTAGGGAGGAAGACTTAGCACCGAGAGAACATAGGGATGAAGGCTCACCCACTAGTAGAGGACTAAGACCTTTAGTAGAAGTCCCTAAGTTTTCAGAACTACATAGCCAACATATATATGAGAGGTCACCCGCCAACCGAGGACTGAAACTCTCTTAGGGGTCACCCGCCAATAGAGGACTGCCACCCTAGTCCTCTAGGTTACCAAATTGGTAGATTCACGTAGCTAGTATTAGTACCTGTGGAAAGGTACTGACACCCTTCCAGTTTGAGTTATAGGTTGGACCCTGAACAACTTAGATTGGGGTATGTCGGTTAAACAATAACTCCCAAAATTTCAGTTCAGTGTTCAAATTATATCAGTTCTAGTTTGCATGACCAAGTGTTCAGTTTACCAGTCATTCTGTCAGTAAGTTTTAAAGATTATTTCAATACATGCTTTACTTGGTCTTGCATTCATTTCACATGTTCATGAATTCACGCTCAGTATCTATATGTACTCCAATTAGTCCTTATCTCACGTTCTAGTACATTTAAATTACTAATCGCATACTCTCTTTTATGCTATGTTGTATTATAACATAGATTTGGATGCTCAGTTCCCTGATCACCCTTAGTCAGTTCAGTCCCACTCAGAAGCAGTTATGGTGAGTACTAATCCATCAAGGACAAATTATTTGCAGTTATTTTTTAGTACTTCTTATATTTTAGTCAGTAGGAGTTAGTTGGGTATTTGTCCTATCAACTTCCTATGTTTTAGAGGTTTTCAGACAGTCAGTATTGTTTTTAGTTATAATCAACAATACAGACATGTTATATATTATTTTAGTATTATATCTTAAAAGAATTTCACATTAGTTTAGATTTTACGTATGATGTTCTATTATTACTTTATTCAGTGCTCACCGAAGATACCAGATTCATGGCTTAGTTGGGGTCACTTGTGGCCTGAAGCACTATGTTACGACTAGGGGTAGTCACAGGTCGTGACAAACTTCGTATCATAGCCTAAGGTTTAAAGGTGTCCTAGTATGTCTAAAAGTCACGTTGAGTAGAGTCTTGTGCTTGGGTGTGAAGCGCGCCACACCTATGGGCAAAAGGCTACAAGATATTTTAGGAAAGTTTCCTTTCTTTCAGTATTCATGTCATACGAAAGAGCGTGAGCTCTATTGAATTCCCTTTTTAAACTCATCCTTCACCCATTTACAAAAAATGCCTCCCAAAGGAAATAACAAAAAAAAAATGGGGATTAGCCTGCTCCACTACCTATTCAGGAAGACCCTCTGAACGAACACATTTTCCATGCCAAATTAGGACCAATTTCACTGTTTTGGCCTAGACTATGGCTGCTCATAATAACTAATAGGTTGTTTCCCCAGCCAATCCAGTAGTGGACACAACAACTGCTAGAATCTAATACTTTACTTAGATGAATCCTCCTGTGTTCTCCAGATCCAAGTCTAAAGAGGATCTATGGGAGTTTTTAGATTATGTGTAGAAGGTAACAGACGTCATGGGTGTTACATTGAGTGAGATTACTATCTTAGCTGCTTACTAATTACAAGGAGTATCTCATACTTGGGTCAAGTAGTGGAAGGAGGATAAGGGTATCGATGCAGGGCTTGTAGAATGGGATTAATTTTCTACCATCTTCTTGGACAGGTTATTACCACTTGATTTGAGGGAGACTAAGGTTTAGGAATTCATTAATTTAAAGTAAGGTAGCATGAGCATAGAGGAGTATTCACTCAAATTTACCAAACTATTAAGGTATGCTCTGACCATGGTGGCTAATTCTAGGGCTAGAATAAGCAAGTTTGTAGATGGTGTATCAGATAAGGTAGTTAAGGAGTTTGGAATGGCAACATTGATTAAGGATATGGAACTTTCTAGGTAAATGGTCCATAATCAACAGATTGAGGAGGCTAAGCTCAGAGAGAAGGAAAAAGAAAATACGAGGCCAGAACCAGTAGCTTCAACTTCTCACACCAAAGGTATGATGGTGGGAATCATTATCATTTTTGTTAGAAATTTTTTGCTCTAGCCCTATCTTCAGCCAGTGCACCAGTGCCTAAGTTTAGGTAGGACAATCGGGATAAAGCGCTAGGCTCTAAGTCCTAGGATAGCTTGAGTAGTGGTCACACCAATCTGCTTTGTAGGAGATATGGTAAGAACCATTAAGGGGAATACAGGGCAGGCAGTGATGCATATTTTAGATATGACAAGCCAGGCCACAGGATCAGGGATTTCCCAGAGGTTGCCCAGAAGGGAAAGAATTTTTGTCACCAGGGTCAGTCTAATTTTTCATCAGCTCTAGTAGGTCACCCGACTCACCAGGGTGCCCCCCTAGTGCCACCAGTGGGTAGTGTCAAAATCAAATTTATGTTCTCCAAACTCAGTAGGATCAGTAAAGTTCCCCTGATATGGTTACGAGTATGTTATAAGTCTTTCACCTTCACGTTTATGCATTGTTGACCCCAGAGCTTCACTTTCTTTTGTAACTCCTTATATAGATATAGAATTTGGTTTCAGTTCTGACATATTAGCAGAACCTTTCTCAGTGTTTACCCCAGTAGGTAGATCAATCATAGTAAGATGGGTATACAGAAATTGCCCAATCATAGTATTCCAAATTACCCAATCATAGTGTCCTAAAAAGGGTCCTCTATAGACCTTGTATAATTAGATATGGCTGATTTTAATTTCATTATTAGCATGGATTGGCTTTACTTTTGTTATGCTTCAGCTTACTATAGAAATAAAACCATCTAGTTCTAGTTTTGTAATGATCCTATCATAGAATGGAGGGGTAGTACCTCAGTGCCAAAAGGTTGATTTGTTTCGTACTTTAAGGCAAAAAAGATGATTTCCAAGGGTTGTATCTATCATCTTGTCTGAGTCAAGGACTCAAGTACCAAAATTCTGAGTATAGAGTCAGTTCTAGTAGTAAATGAGTTTCCAAAAGTATTTCCTGAAGATCTTCCAAGAATTCCTCTCGAGCGGGAAATCAACTTCAGAATAGATCTCTTTTCCAGATACCCAGTCAATTTCAATCCCACCTTATAGAATGGCTCCATCTGAGCTTAAAGAATTGAAAGAACAGCTGAAGGCCCTCCTAGATAAGGGTTTCATCAGGCCTAGTGTTTCCCCGTGGGGTGCTCTAGTCTTTTTTGTGTGCAAAAAAGATGGCTCTCTTAGAATGTGCATCGACTACCATCATTTGAACAAAACTATAATTAAGAATAAGTATCAACTTTAGGGTACTAATTTTATTTCTCAAAGACAGACCTCTGATCTGACTACCATCAACTCAGAGTCAGAGAATGTGACATTCTAAAAATTGCCTTCAAAACTCGGTATGGTCACTTTAAATTTGTAGTTTTGTCTTTTGGACTAATGACTGCTCCTTTAACTTTTATGGATTTGATGAATAGGATGTTTAAGCAGTACTTGGAGATGTTCGTTATTGTTTTCATTGATGATATCCTTGTCTATTCCTATAGTGAAAATGACCATGCAAACCACCTGAGAATTATTTTACAGGCCCTTAAGGACCACCAGTTGTTCACTAAATTTAGTAAGTGCAAATTCTAGTTAACATCAGTAGCTTTCCTTGGTCATATTATTTCTGGTGACGACATTAGGGTTGATTCTACAAAGATCAAAACAGTGAGAAACTGGCCTAGGCCTATCTATCCATCAGACATCAGGAATTTTTTGGGTTTAACCAGTTCCTGCAGATGGTTTGTTGAGAGATTTTCTTCTATTTATTCTCCCATTCCCCAACTGACTTGGAAGAAAGTCAAGTTTCAGTGGTTATATTTCCTTGAGAAGAGTTTTCAGTATTTGAAGACTCAACTCACTTCTGCTCCAGTATTGACTCTTCCAGAGGGTTTTGATGGATTTGTAGTTTATTGTGATACTTTCATAGTTGGTTTTAGTTGTGTGCTGATGCAGCAATGTAAGGTCATAGCCTATGCCTCTAGGCATCTCAAATCCCATGAAAACAATTACCTAAGTTATGATCTTAAGTTAGCAACAATTGTCTTTGCCTTAAATATTGGGAGGCATTATCTTTATAGGGTTCATGTTGATGTGTTTACGAATCATAAGAGTTTACTGTATGTGTTCACTCAGAAGGATCTAAATCTTTGTTAAAGAAGGTGGTTAAATTATTGAAAGACTATGATATGAGTGTATTGTATCACCCAAGTAAGACCAATATAGTGACCGATTCCCTTAGTAGATTATCTATGAGAAGTGTTGCACATGTTAAGGAGGATAAGAAAGAGTTAGTCCGTGAGGTTCATCGGCTTGCTAGATTAGGTATTCGGTTGGTTGACACGATCGAGGGTAGTATATTAGTTCAAAATAGTTTGAAATCTTTATTGGTGGCGAGGTGAATGAAAAGCAATACAGAGATCCTATATTGGTTAAGTTGAAAGAGGTAGTTCAAGATCATAAAGTTGAGGTTTTCTCTCAAGGGGGAGATGGTGTGCTTTGCTGCCAAGGTAGGTTATGTTTTTCGAGTGTGGATGATTTGAGGCAGAGAATATTAGTGGATCTATATGGTACACGATACTCTATTCACCCAGGAGCCACTAAGATGTACCATGATTTGTAGAAAGTTTATTGGTGGAATGGTATGAAGGAAGTCTTACAAAATTCGTGGCTAAGTGTTCGAATTATTAGCATATTAAGGTTGAGCTCCAAAGGCCTAGTGGTACACTTCAGGAGTTCAGCATCCCCACTTGTAAGTGGGAAGTGGTGAATATGGATTTTGCTACAGGGTTACCTCTTATACGTCGTCAACATGATTCGATTTGGGTCATTGTAGATAGGATGACCAAGTCAGCCCATTTTTTGCCATTTCATACTTTGTATTTAGCCAAAGATTATGCTAGACTCTATCTTAGGAAGTTGGTAAAGTTGTATGGGGTTTTATTGACCATCATTTCAGATAGAGGTACACAGTTTACCTCTCACTTTTGGAAGGCTTTTCAGAAGTGTCTTGGTAACCAGGTCCATCTTAGTACATCTTTTTATCCTCAAACAGATGGTCAGGAAGAGCAGACCATTCAGACATGAGAGGACATGTTAAAGGTTTGTGTTATTGACTTCAAAAGTAGTTGGGATGACCATTTACCTTTAATTGAGTTTTCCTATAACAACAACTATTATTCCAGTATTCAAATGGCTCTGTTTGAAGCTTGAAGAAGGTATAGATCTCCTATTGGTTGGTTTAAAATAGGTGAGGTAGCTTTGATAGGGACAGATTTAGTGTATAAGGCAATGGAGAAAGTTTAGCTGATTCTAGAAAGGATGAAGACAACCCAGAGTTGATAGAAATCCTATACTAATGTGAGGAGAAAAGATTTTGAGTTTGATGTCGGTCACTTGGTTTACTTTAAAATTTTCCCATGAAGGGGGTCAAGAGTCTTTGTAATAAAAGGAAGCTTAGTCCCCGCTATGTTGGCATATATAGGATTTTGAGCCATTTTAGGAAGATAGCTTATGAGTTAGAGTTGCCTGCAGAATTGACATCAGTGCATCTGGTGTTTCGTGTCTCTTTGCTAAAGCAATGAATTGGTGAGCCAGCTTCTGTCGTTCCTTTAGAGAGTATGAGCGTGAAAGATATCTTTTCCTATGAAAAAGTCCTAGTTGAAGTCCTTGACCGTCAAATTCGTAGGCTGAGAAATAAAGAAGTTGCCTTGGTAGAGGTTTTGTAGAGGAACCAGTCCATTGATGGAGCTACTTGGGAAGCAGAAGCCGATATGCAACCCAACTATCCCCATTTTTTCTTGACAAATTTAGATTCAGCTTAAGGTAATGGTTTCCCTTAAATTAATTCTCTCATTTTCTGTCTCATCTATCGAACCATCCTTATGTAATAGCATGCATTCATAAATTCAGTTAAGTCCATGCATCATGTTTCAGACTTAGTCATTTAATCATGATTTAGCTAATAAGTCTTCAGTGCATGATTTCAGTTTTTCTAGTACTCCAACTCAGCTAGTATCATTCGAGGATGAATGATCCCAAGGGAGAGATATTGTAATACCCTAAATTTTCAAGCTCTAGACCCTTTAAAAGATAGGACACTAAGTTAGCATTCCGACGTTTCAAGTCTCATCTCAATCCAATGTCGTGGCAAAATGTGGTGGAAGCTTTCCCTAAGGGCACTACGCATTGATATGACAATGACTCAGTTGTGATGTGCAGTTGCCATACATGACGGGTCGTCACAAGTGAATCGTAGCCATTTTAATGAAAGCCACATGTTTTGTCCCAATGCCTACGACTCCTCCCTAAGACCCGTAATTAGTGACTACAAGTCTTTAGGAGAATCGTATTCATAGTAGTATGTAACCAAGAATCTCTTCTAGTGGTTACGAGTCTAGCACACAACTTGTAGTCAGACCTTACGAGTCATTGAGTTATCCTATAGCCTGACCAGTAAAGAATCCAAGAATCAATCCTGAAACTACAACTTCACCCAACAACTCGTAGCCAGTCGTAACGGGTCATTAGGTAGCAAGTCATAGTCATAACAGAATGTATCTAGAATCCCAAGATCCCAGGTTACGACTTAGACCACGACTCGTAATCAGTCGTGAGGTGAGTCGTAATGACTGGGGGCATATTTTCCTGCACATTTTCCAAGAACTTTTATGTCTTTTCCTACTCCCTAAAAAGTCAAAACTACATCGTTTTGGCTCCACATGGGGTGGTATAAAAGACCTCAAAGCCCCAAATCATAGCACAATTATCAATTTCACCCAAGAGGAATCAAATATACGGTTCCTTTCTCCCTCAAAATCAAACTAGGGTTCTTCAAGCAAGTCCAATTCTCAAGAAGATCTCTTCAAGGCTTCTACTTCAGGTATATGGGATATTCATCAATAGGCTTTTTTTCACCCATTGAGCTCCAAAGTTCTCCAAATTCTGACGTTTAATTCCTTTTTGTCTAGGGTTCTATGAGAGGTATGAATTTCATAATTTATTCAGTTAAACTCTCAAGTTCCTCCATGAAAATATATTCCCTCGTGATAATTGAGCTTTCATACGTTTTGATTCAGAATATGTTTGTATACACTTCCATCTCATTTTCGTTTCTTCTCTAAAGTAGATCGTAGAAGATTTTTGAGTTTGGTGTTGGTGAATAATAAGTTGAAAGTAGGGAACCTTTTTTTTTGTTGTTGGTTTTCATTTGATGATCGGTATATCCAAGACTCGATCTCAAGACCTTTAGTTAAGGAATGAGTAATCGCCTCAACTGTACCAGTATATGAGATGTGTATATGGTAGGTAGTGAACCTGAGAGGATAGCACAAAGAAGCTTATTTCTAAGGAAGTCATTCATTTCTTTATTTTTAAGAAATTTATCTTGCAGAAAAGATATATTTAAAATTTTTAATTAACCGAATACGGAGAAACTGAAAAATGTTTTCCTCCCTACGATGGTTCCATCTTTCGCCACCCATCTAAACTAGTGGTTCATTGTTGCCTTACATCAAAAGCTGTCATTGATGGATAACCTTGGCATTGTGTCCACTTGATTATTTGGAAATTTTGAGTAACAAGTGGGTTGACTCATTAGGTCAATATGACATATTAAAAGAAGTTAGACAAATATTTGTCGGAGGCCAAAAGTGTTATTTTTGATCAACTTAAAGGACCAAAATTGCTCTATTAACATTTAAAAGATTATTTTTAATCTACCGGATACCAAAAATAAAAGACCATTTTTATCATTTTCTCAATATGATTACATAAATTAGAACCAAAAGAGTACTACTTTTAGTTTCCAAACATTCCAGAGTCTTTTATATATATATACACATGCACACTCCAACCTATAACATAATGCATGCATCTCCATAAGGTATAAGACTACATGTTTTCTTTTCCTTCTAAAATGGAATGTCAACACTTCCTTTTCATCATCTGTACCTCACTTGTGCTCTTCCTCTCCTCTTTCTTCCTTCTATCTCAAAATATCGAAGAAATCAAAATCTCCAAACAAAAAATTGCCTCCTGGACCATGGAGCCTACCTTTCATAGGAAACTTGCATCAATTAGCAAGTGACCTACCACATCGTTCACTTAGAAATCTATCGAAAAAATATGGCCCGATCATGCACTTACATCTTGGGGAGATTTCAACAATTGTTGTATCTTCAGCAGAAATGGCAAAAGAAGTCATGAAAACTCAAGACCTTATTTTTGCAGATAGGCCAAAAATTACTTTAGCAAATATCACTTAGACTCCTAAACTAAGGTCTGCACCTATTAAACCCCTAAATCCCTCCAATTTGGTTTCAATTGAACATTTTTTGCCCACATGGCACTGCGCGTGCAGTGCACTCTCGAGAAGCGCGTGATGTGTTTTTTTTAATTAAATTACGAATAGAAATGTGTCAAGTGGCACTGAGGGCCCCAAAAAATATTAATTAAAAAATTTATATTTAAATTATTTTATTAATATAATTTTTAATTACTATAAGTTCTTAATTCTTTTTTTATAAAAAGCACCCCACCCCCCATGTCATCTTCTTCACAGAACCCCACCCCCACCCCGCGTCTTCATCGTTTCAACCTCACCCCACCCCCGCGTC
>NC_061114.1:166674329-166733855 GCF_002878395.1 Capsicum annuum | reverse complement strand
CACCCCCGTGTCTTCATCGTCACCCCCTCCCCTCCCACATCTTCACATGAACAAATTCATTTTAATCCACCATAATTATATTCCCATTTCTTGAAAAATTACAACAAGATTCTCTTTTTTTCCTCCACTAGTATCACCATTTCTTGAAAAATTACAACAAATTTCAATAAAGATCACTTTTTTCTCCAAGAAAGATCACTTTTATCATCATTTTTTTTCCTCCACAAGAAAGATCTCTTTTTTTTTTTTCATTAATATCATCATTTTATGAAAAATTACAAAAATAATTTTTTTCTAGACCCCTTTTGAATTCTTAAAGCAGATTTAAACAAAAATTTTGTGTTTTTTTTTTTTGAGGTTCATGGAGAAGCAAGTTCACTTTAATGGGGAAGAAGAGGAATGTGGGGGGGGGGGGGGGTGACAAGATTAACGCTAGGGAGCAGAGGCTGGGGAAGGTGGGGAAATTTTTTATTTTTATTTTCTAAAAATTTTATAATTTCTTCTTAATTAGTTTTAAATTTTTATTTTAAAAATAATTTTATAACTATTTTTTAATAATCTGGATCCTCAATGCCAGTTTTTATTTTCATTTTTTAAAAAATTTTATAATCTATTTTTAATAATCATTTTTTTATTTTTATTTTTTAAATAATTTTATAATCTATTTTTAATAATCAGTTTTATATTTTTATTTTTTAAATAATTTTATAATTATTTTTTAATAATTGGAATCCTCAATGCAATTTTTTTATTTTTATTTTTATTTTTTAAAAAAAATTTATAATTATTTTTTAATAATTTGGATCCTCAATGCTATTTTTTATTTTTATTTTTTATAAAATTTTATAATTTTTTAATAATTGTTTTTTATTTTTATTTTCTAAATAATTTTATAATTATTTTTTAATAATTTGGATCTTTAATGAAATCTTTTATTTTTTAAAATTTTATAATTTCTTTTTAATAATTTATTTTTTATTTTTATATTTTTTAAAAAAATTTATAATTATTTTTTAATCATTTGTATTTTTTTTAATTTTATAATTTCTTTTTAATAATCAGTTTTTTATTTTTATTCTTTAAATAAATTTATAATTAATTTTTAATAATTATTGGACCCACAATGCCACGTGTCATCTTCCAATTAGCCCTTTTTGCCACATCAGCGCGTGTGTGCAACACACACTTTGAGCTTTTAGTTGATTGGGCAAAAAATGCCCAATTGGAACCAAATTGGGGGAGGGAGGGTTAGGGGTTTAATAGGTACAGGCCATAGTTTAGGGGCCTAAGTGAATTTTAGGGACAAGTTTGAGGGGCTATCGATGGATTTGGCCTTATATATATATATATATATATATATATTACTTTACTATTATATATAAAGGAGAATCTCAAATTTTGGTAGTCCTCGCAAGGTCATTTTAGGTATTTCACTTCTCTAGCTAAGTGAATTAAGAGAATACACATGGCAATTGATGGTGTTCTTTTGTTAAATATTTTCATTTTTTCCCTTATTCTTTTTGTTAAGGTCATTCCCACTTGTGTGTTTGTAATAGGTCTCTTTTTATAACTTAATAAATTATCTTTTGATTAAAACTTCCTTCATTTTAAACTAATAATCACTTTTGTTCCAAAAAATTATTAAAAAACAACTTTCATATAAAATCAAAGTTAGTAATAATTTTCAATTACACCCTTATAGTAAATATTGTTCAATTCTTTAAATATATATATATATAATAAATAATTTAATCAATGATAAATAGTACATTGCCTTTATTACTTCTTTTAACGAACATGAAAAAAAGATAAATCAGTAATTAAAATGGGATAAATAGAATATTTTTGTAAAGGACCCATAAATAATAAATACTACAAGTAAATGGACCCAATGGAACAATCTATTAATTTAATTTAATCAATTATTTAATATTCTTATATATCACTATTAAGTTAGTTTGTGTCAATTTTCAAAATTAAGGTTTTAACTATTTTTTATATACTTGAAATCATTGCAATATTTTGTTGTATTAGATTAAAAAGATAATTTTTCAAAAACACTCGTCACATGAAATTATAGGAGAAAATAAAATAATAAATATCAAAATAAATTTATTTTTATCTATAACTGAGAAATTACATACCTCCAAGCTCATTAAAATATTAATATTTTCTATTTTTGTTCATCATTGAATTGCCATTATTAAAATATCATCATATTTTTTTTTATACAAAATTGAAGTACTTGTGACCTTTTGATATATTCTAATTCGCCAATAATACTTTCTTTCGCACAAATAAATATCTATTTAAAATTATTCAATTATGTGATTAAGAAATTTAATAATTATAAAACTTATCAAAAAAATATATTTAATAAGTCGGTCATTAAATTATGTTAATTATAGAGTAAAATATATAATATAAATTATATTTTTTGAATTTAAATTATTATTTTTTATATTATGAGTTTGGGCTCGAGCTTAGCATGGGCATCATGAAACTAGTATACATATATATATAGGATAAATTACACAAAACTCAAACTTAAGAGACTATATTATCCAATATCTCTTAACTTTTTAAAATTTACATTAAATCTCGATTCTCAACTGTCACACCCCTAGCCTAGCCTAGACAGGGAAGACAAGAACCGTATGAGTAGCAGCTATGTGACTGATATATATACTATGCGGAGGAGTTACAATTTACAAACAATGATAAAGGGTTATGTACAACTCAATTCTATCTCATTGAACACTTATTTGATATAAACATATGGAACTATGACCACGTATGAGAACTTATCTCGGTCTATGTAGCCTCTAAGAGAAATTATATTGTACTGAAGAAGATGGACGGGGAAGGGTCCCTACATACCCAAACTATAACTAGAAATATGATTAAATAGTACTAGACATTTAATAGCCCCAGATAAGAGAGGAGCTCACCGGCTGCTTTGTTGAATACAAACAAGTGCCTAGTATAGAAGTCTGCTCATCAATATACTTGATTCTGTATTTACAGAAATACAGTGCCCCCAAAAGTAGGGACGTTAGAACATATAAATTATGTACTTGTATGTAAAGCATACAAAATAACAAGTAAACGTATAAGGACACTCAATGAGTCAAACAATGGAATGAGCAGTTGCTGACGACTGAATACTAGAACCTCCTAATGATACTATAACCTATGAATGAACGGGTGATAAATACACCATATAAGACTATTACCTATGTATCTGCCTTATTAACTTATCATGTAACCGCTTATGAGTAAATCATCGTTATTAAGGGCCTAGTAATTTACTTAAGTGATGCCATGTGCCCACTTTCAATACAAATAATCATATGATAGCCCAGCAAGGGCATTCTATATCAAGTCTACCATATGTGTTACCCAGATACTCCTGACTATGATTTTATACGTATAACTGTAATCGCGGTCTAATACAGGGTACGCCCCTCCTTGGGGCTCACTATGAGGCTTTGCCCGTAGGCCATATGTACCATATATTGGCTTGAGTCAGGGGCACCCCAGCTAACTCTAAATGCAAATGATACCACAAGGGCGGGTACGCCACAATGTTTGGGCTCCGTGTAGTGGTATGGTAACAATTTTGTGCACAAAATTACGGCGCGTATGTGCCAAGCAAAACCTAATACCCTCCCTCGATAATGAGAAACCTTTAACATATACTGCCATATAGGCCCAAGTAAATTATAATGACGATTATTTAGCCAGTCAGATAGTATTCTATATACAACTAACTTTCTTAATATGATCCATCTATTTAAACGCTAGTCCTTTCATTATATCAACTTACAATGCGTCACTATGTGGTCAGCTATACTAGTGCAGCTGTGTTATGTCCATTTACTTTAATTTATAGCATGCGACACCTATATACCACGGGACTTCTAAGAATTTCCAATGAATACGAGTATTATCAGGCTTGACAAGAGAAACATGAATATTGTGACTTCAGCAAATAAATGCGGAAAGTGTGAAGGTGAATTTCAAATGGAACGGACGTACATATATTGAGGGCATATCAGGCATGTAGTTGTGGGTTAAACATATAGGAAGTGAAGGCTCTATTCACCTATTCAAGTAGGCTATATTGACTCTTTTAGGAAAAACAAGTGACAATAGATTGTGTCTTAACAATGAAGGAGGTTTTAGCTTTAGATACCTTGGTGCTTATTTAGCTATGATAGTATTTCGGGCCCCAAATAACTCAACCCACGGAAGTACAACTTTATCTTTCCAACCAGCAACTTCCGCTATTAACTAGGTAATTCACTAACTACAAGGGTAACATATGCGTCTATTAGTAACTTGTAGGAACATTTAATAATTTAATTCAACACTCTTCGATTACGTCCGAAATCAATGTAATTTCTTAACGATAATCCGAAATGAGTTCTAACTTTTCCAACTAATACAATACACCATTAAATCAATCAATTGATAGAAATCCCTAAAAAAATCTCTTTTCTTGCAATTTTCCCTTCTCAAGAACTCACTCCAAAAAGAGTGCAAGGATTCAATTAAACAACAATCAACAACTAGTATTACATCTCAACATATATTCTATAATTAAATTCAAGTATGGAGTGAATAAAAATTACCTTTTTGGGAATTAACCCCAACTTGAATTCTTTATAGAATTTAAGAATTTCTCACATAAAGACTAGCTTAGCGATATGCCTCTCATGCCCATAAATTCCTTCCTAACCCTTAATCCTCCACCTGATTCTTCAAAAAAAATTCTTTTCTTTTTGGTGGGAAGTAAAGAAATAGAAGGGTAAGAAATGGAGAGGTGAAGGAACAGGGGAGGGCACGCAATTTGTTTTCTAGAAACACTTCCAGTTAAAGTGTTAATGCCCCCTCCCCTTTGCACTTAATATAATAAATAATTTATTTATTAAAAATTTTACAAAATATTCCCACCACTCTCTAAGATTAGCATCTTAGTATAAATAAAGAGAACAATTTATTTTTCTTACCATCTTGACACAATAATATACTGTACAAAATATAATTCCTTATCAAGTATGTACACACCACTTAATAACCCTTCATAAATCAAAAGTTGTACTTATCTAAAGTACTAAATTAATTTATTTATTTCCTTTACGCATTGCATACATTATATTTACATACACACACATATATATACACACACAAAATAATATAATTTTCTTTAAAATATATGTACCACGTAAATCTCTATGAATTAAGAATTATGCTCATCTAAAACATTAAATAGATTTTAAATTTAATCCAAGTGTTACATCAACTTTACTCTTGATACATATCAACAAAATCACACATCTTATTTTTACTCCGCCGTTAACTCATGCAAGATTTTTTTCAAAGATTACCTTCCCTAAAATCTCTCTCAAATTATAATTACTTAAAACATCTTCCTTTCCGATTTTCTCTCCTCCATTAACGCCTAAAATATCTCCCAATTTTTTTTTTAAAAATCGATTGATACATATATAAATTTATTTAGTTATTCATACATGTTTATTTTTTAATGGTGATTCATATGAATGATAAATATGATATTATTATATGAGTATTATGGTGATTCATATGATAGATACAGTTTGTATGATTTTAATGGGTGATACATATGATATTAATGGGTAATACATGTGGTATTATCGTGAATCATATGGTAGATATAATTATTATTTCAATTATTGAATGATTCATATGCTATTAATGAGTGATACATTTTGTTCACACTGGAGGAGAACAGAGCAACCATCTCCATCACTGAAGCTCACTATTCCGGTGAATCAACGCCGGTCTACTAAAAAATGATTCACTCACCACCGAAACCCCCAATAATAGCCTACCAAAAAAACCACCCTACCGACGTCACCAATAGCCCATTGGCGTCATCAATTATTGGGTGATAATATGCTATTAATAGGTGATACATTTTATTCACACTAGAGGAGAATAAAGCAGTTATCCCTATCACAGAAGCTCACTGTTCCGGTGAACCAACACCGGTCCACTAAAAAGTAATCCACTCACCATCGAAAAACCCCATAACAACCTACCAAAAAAACATCCCACTGGTGTCACCAATAGCCTACCAAAAGTGACCCCTTCGTGTCAATTCGGTGAAATTTTCAAATTTGAATCTCCCGTGATGGGTGATACTTCAAATTTGAAATTTGGTCGAGGGGAATTGCGAATTTTCGGTATATAGAAAATCCAGCTTGTAACTGATTTAGCATGATTTGCTCTGCATAATAAAACAAAATCCATTACTTCCTAAAATAAATATCTAGTTAGTTTTAAATGTATCACTTTTTATATGTATCACGTTATAATAGATGTATCACAATTTTAAAAAATCGAGATATGATATAATTACCCAAATAGTTGGAATAAAATGTAATAACACTTAAACATTCAGGAATTTATATATATATGTACCATTTTATTCTTCATTATTATGCTAGATAGGTTATGATTCATCTTTTAGTTTCATGCCCACTATGTTGGCTTGTATCCAGCATAGCATTTGGTAATATCATAACATACTCCATTTGTTTCTTTTTAGTTGGCATGTTTCTTTTTTCGAGAGTCAATTTGAATTATTTTCAAAGCTAAATTAATTAGATTAATTTAATATTCTTAAATTAAAATTTAGATAGTCAAAAACTATATAAAAAATATTATAAATTATAATTTTCCTTTTTTAAATATGATTCAAAATTCATGTTAAATTGCATGTCAAAATTTATATGATTTGACTCTCAAAAAGAGAAATATGCCAACAAAAAAGTAATCGGGGGAATAGTGTACAGTAGTGGATATCTTTCTTGTGGTCCGGCTAGTGGTAAGTGAATATTTTCAGTGAGGAGAGTCCGGAATCAAAATAGGCTGTCAAACTAAGTAAAGTATCAAAATATGTCATTGTATAATGTGTAATCAAAATAGGTTTAACTCACTTAAAAAGTGAGTTATACCTTATTTTTAACGGTAATTTGGCTAACAGCTTTATCCTCATAAGAAAGTGTATAACTCACTTATTTAGTGAGTTATCCATTTTATTTGTACATAACTCACAAAAAAGTGAGTTGTATATATAACTCACCTTTTTTGTGAGTTATGTCAATGAAAGTTATATAACTCATTAAAAAGGCGAGTTATCTTTTTTGGTTTATATATAACTCACAAAAAAGCAAGTTATATTTATTTTTATAATTTATGTGAATTTTTATAAAACTCACATATTATGTGAGCATTCAATTTATCCTTTTTAATTTATATTTAAAAAAAAATTCACATATTTATTTATTTTTTAAAATCTATTTTGATTTTATAAAGCTCACTAATTATGTGATTTTATAAAGTTCACTAATTGATTTTTTTAAATCTATTTTCATCTTATAAAACTATCATATGCCTCTATTTTTATCATATAAAACTCACTAATTATGTGAGTTATTCAAATATAAAATAAGTGACTCGCTTTTTAAGTGAGTTATCCATTGAATATAACTCTTAAAATATGTGAGATAAGTGCATAACTTTATTAGTGATGTGAAATATAAATATGGTGCTTAAAATATATGAGTTATGCAAAACAAATTATATACTATACAACTAGACGTGAGGATGGAGCATATGCTCATTAATTGTTATATACTATACAACTGATTTTTTTTTTTAAAATACACTAGAGAAACTTGTTACATCTACTTTCAAAATATATCGTACAAAGTTGACATGTCCATAAAAAACGTCAGTCATTCATAAAAAGTATAACCATTAGAAAGTGATGTGATTGTCATTTACTGCACGTACATGTTCTTTGCGCCTCATTAACACTTTGCTTATTACCACCCTTTCCATGGTGGGAGTTGAATGTCCTAACTTTATATATGTTATTTGCCACAAGATAATTTAAATATTGTGCGTCGATACTTTTTTCCTGCAATCCTCAATTTTTTTGAAAGGATTTGGCATCCATTTTTGTTTGTCACCTAATAGTTGTTTCTAATGGTTATATTTTTTTATGACTGACTGACGTTTTTATGGACATTTCAATTTTGCACGATATATTTTGAAAGTAGATGTAACAAGTTTCTCTATTTATTTTTTTTAAAAATCTAGTTGTATAATATGTAACATTAATAAGCATATACTCCATCCTCATGTCTAGTTGTACAATATATAATTTGTTTTGCATAACTCATATATTTTTAGCACCATATTCATATTTCACATCACTAGTGAAGTTATGGAATTATCTCACATATTTTAAGAGCTATATTTAATGGATAACTCACTTAAAAAGTGAGTTACTTATTTTATATTTGAATAACTCACATAATTAGTGAGTTTTATATGATAAAAATAGAGGCATATGATAGTTTTATAAGATGAAAATAGATTTTAAAAAAATCAATAGTAAGCTTTGTAAATCACATAATTAGTGAGCTTTATAAATCAAATTAGATTTTAAAAATAAATAAATAAATATGTGAGTGCTTTAAAAAAATATAAATTAAAAAAGATAAATTGAATGCTCACATAATATGTGATTTTATAAAAATTTACATAAATTATAAAAATAAATATAACTCACTTTTTCTGTGAGTTATGTATTAACAAAAAAAGACAACTCATCTTTTTTAGTGTTATATAACTTTCATTGACATAACTCACAAAAAGAAATGAGTTATACACTTTTTTATGAGTATAACGCCATCAGCCAAACTATCGTTAAGAAAATATGGTATAACTCACTTAATGCCTATTTTGTCACATATTATATATATATATATTGTTGTAAATAAATATTCTGAAATATGCTAAAATGAAAGAGGAGAGGAGAGAGATCTATATAAGAAAAGACTTTGTTTCTTCTTCTTCTTCTTGGTATGTACAAATCATGTAGTAAAAAAAGCCTTTATAGGCACTAGTATGTAAAATAGGTGTACTATGTGAAAGTACATTCACAAACTAATACATCCTACAATAGTATGTGTAATATGTGTAGTATGTGTAGCTACAATAGTATGTGAACATCCACTAAAGAAATAATTTACAATACTCTCCCTTGGATGTTCATGTAAAAGAGAAATTCTAAAGGAAATAAGATGTACATAACGATTTGTAATATGCCTTGTTTGTTGCCTCATTAAAAATCTTACTAGAAAAACCTAGTGGGATAAAACCTTGGTTAAGGAAAAAAAAGAGTTCAGCGCGTATGTACTCCCTTTGATAAAAACATCACTTAATATCTAGGAGACGACGCATCCCAATCTTGTATCTCAACTTCGCAAAGGTTGATGTTGGCAATGCTTTAGTGAACATATCTGTGAGGTTATCGCTTGAATGAACTTGGTAAACATCTATTTCACCCCTCTTTTGAAGATCATGCGTAAAGAATAATTTTGGTGAAATGTGTTTTGTTTTGTCTCCTTTGATATATCCTCCTCTTAATTGAGCTATGCATGCGATGTTGTCTTCATACAATATTGTTGAAATATTCTTCTTCAAAGTAAGGCCACATATTTCCTGAATGTGTTGAGTTATTGACCTCAACCAGACAAATTCTTGACTTGCTTCATGATTGGCTATTATCTCTGCATGATTTGAAGATGTAGCAATCATGATTTGTTTTGTTGAACGCCTTGATATAGCTGTACCTCCACATATAAACACATAACCTATCTGAGATTGACCTTTATATGGGTCAGACAAATATCCTGCATCTGGATAACCAATTAATTGTGAATCGAACTTATTTGAATAAAATAGTCCCATATCAATAGTTCCTCGGAGGTATCTGAATATATGCTTAATACCATTCCAATATCTTCATGCCGGGGAAGAACTAAATCTTGCTAATAAATTTACAGCAAAAGATATATCTAGTCGTGAATTACTAGCAAGATGCATTAATGCCCCAATTGCACTAAGATATGGTACCTCAGCACCAACAAGTTCTTCATTATTTTCATGAGGTCGAAATGGAGTTTTATTAATACAAGTGATCTCACAACCATTGGATTAATCAATGAATGTGCTTTATCCATATAAAATCTCTTTAAAATATTTTCAGTATATGTGGATTGATGGACAAATATTCTATTTGTAAAATATTTAATTTGTAGACCAAGACAAAATTTGTCTTTCCGAGGTCTTTCATTTCAAATTCCTTTTTCAAACATTCTACTGTCTTTGGAAGCTCTTCAGGAGTTCCAATGATGTTCAAACCATCAATATATAAAACTATTATGACAAATTCAGATCCAGACATTTTAATAAAAACACAAGGACAGATTGGGTCATTTTTATACCCTTCTTTAAATAGGTATTCACTAAGGTGATTATACCACATGTGTCCTGATTGTTTTAATCCGTGTAAGGATTTCTGAATCTTGACTGAACAATTTTCTCGAGAAGTTTTATATGCATCAGGCATTTTGAATCCTTCAGAAATTTTCATATAAATATCACTATTTAATGAGCGATATAAATAGGTTGTGATAACGTCCAAAAAATGCATATCAATTTTTTTATGAACTGCCAAATTAATAAAATACCTGAAGGTGATTGCATCCACCACCGGAGAATATGTCTTCATATAATAATTTTCAGGTCTTTGCAAAAATCCTTGTGCCACAAGTCGTGCTTTATATCTTTTGACTTTATTTTTCTTATTTCGTTTTCGCACAAAAATTCATTTATACCCCACTGACTTTATACCTTTAGGTGTTTAGACTATAGGTCTAAAAACTTTGCGTTTTTCAAGCGACGCCAATTCAATTTTGATTGCGTCTTTCCATTTTGGTCAATCATTTCTTTGTCTACATTCTTTGACAGATTTTGGTTCAAGATCCTCATCTTATTGCATTATTTCATTAGCAATATTATAAGCAAAAATATTATCGACAATTACATTATTTTGATTCCATATTTTTCCCGATAAGACATAACTGACTGAGATCTCTTTATTTTTATTATTTTCAGGTACCTGAACCTTTTCTAAGGTTTCATCAATTGTTATGTCTTGCTGCTCTTCATGAGTTGCTTCCTCCATATTATGATTATTTTGATCATTTGCTCCTTTTTTTTTTGAGAATTTTTATCTTTTGAATCGATTGGTCTACCACATTTAAGTATGGTTTAGACTCATTTGCATTACTTAATTGTCCTATCGGGATATCAACTCGAATAGGAGCATTAGCAGCTGGAATGTCAAATTTTATAATTCTTGATAGGTCAGTGAATGCATCTAGAAGTTGATTTGCAATGTTTTGCAAATGAATTATCCTTTGAACTTCTAGTTCACATTTATTTGTACAAGGATCTAAGTGAGATAATGATAATTCATTCCACGCTATTTCCTTTTCCAACTACTTATTTTCTCCCCCTAATGTTGGATATATTGTTTCATCAAAATGACAATCAACAAATCTTACCGTAAATAAATCTCCAGTCATAGGTTCCAAATATTTTATAATAGAAGGAGATTCATACCGAACAGATATTCCTAATCTTCTTTGAGGACCCATTTTTGTGCGTTGTGGTGGAGCAATTGAAACATATACCGCACATCCAAAAACTCTTAGATGGGAAATATTTGGCTCTTGATAAAAAATTAATTATAATAGGGAGACTTTATGATAACTTGTGGGTCTTATCCGCACAAGAGCTGCTGCATGCAAAATAGCATGACCCCATATCAAAATAGAAAGTTTTGTTCTCATAAGCATTGGTCTACCGATTAATTAGAGGTGTTTAATCAATGATTCTGCTAGGCCATTTTGAGTATGAACACGGGCAACTGGATGTTCAACTGTTATTTCGGTTGATATACAATAATCATTAAAAGGCTGGGATGTAAATTCACCCGCATTATCAAGACGAATTGTCTTTATTGTATAATCTAGAAATTATGCTCTTAACTTTATTATTTGAGCAAGTAACCTCGCAAATGTCAAATTATGAGTTGATAATAAACACACATGTGACCATCTGGTAGATGCATCTATTAAAACCATATAATACTTAAATGGTCCACATGGAGGGTGAATGGGCCTACATATATCACCCTGTATACGTTTCAGAAATATAAGGGATTCAATTTCCACTTTCATTATTGATGGGCTAGTAATTAATTTGTCTTGCGAACATGCAACACAAGAGAATTCTTTAAATTGAAGAATCTTCTGGTTCTTCAATGAGTGTCCATATGAATTCTCAATTATTTTGCGCATCATATTAGAAACGGAATGGCCCAACTGATCATGCCAAATAATAAAATTGTTTGAATCAGTAAACTTTTGATTTACTATGGCATGTGTTTCAACAGTGCTAATACTTGTGTAGTATAAGCTGGAAGAAAGAGCGGGTAATTTTTCAAGTATATATTTATTACCCGACATTATTGTAGTAATATAAAGATATTCAATTTTTCCTTAATCTGTAGTCTCAATATGATAGCCATTTTGGCGAATGTATTTGAAACTTAATTAGTTTCTTTGAGACTTACTACAATATAATGCTTCATCAATCATCAAATTTGTTCCTTCGGAAAGTAATAAGTTAGCTTTTTCGGAGCCTTCAATTAATCTTGTACTACCACATATAGTATTAACATTGGCTTCTTTCATCACCAAATAAGAGAAATATTTCTTATCTTTTAGAATAGTATGTGTGGTAGCACTATCTATATGACATATATCATCATAACTTATTTTGAATTCAATTGATGATTGAGGAATTTCCATATTCTTCAAATAAAAAAAAACATATTATAAGAAATTTGAAAAACTAACATAAGAAATGTAGAAATTAGAAATACATGGTACTTTAATAAAACAGAAAAACATAATTACAAATAAAACAAAATAATAACTTTCTTTATAATTTATCCTCAACTAAGGTGACCATTTCTTCAATCAATGTCCTTATAGAAATCTTCAGCTTTCAAATGGGTAATATCTGAGAGGCCCTTAAAGTCATCATCATTGTAAGCAATATTTGCCTCGACATCATCATATATATTGATGGAGCTATTTCATTATCATCACCTCAAAAGGTCAAGTGTACTTCCACATCATTTTCTTTTCTTTTAAGGGAAACTTGATAAAGTTTGACAAAATGATCAGGCGTACGACAAACACGTGCCCAATGACCTTTCATACCACATCGGTGACAAATATTAACTTTACCCTTTGAAGAATTATTTTGAGAACCTTTATTATTCTCTTGTTTATTTCCGCCATTATGACGATAATTTTTTCGTCCTCTACCACGCCCTCGCCCACGTCCACGACCATGGCCTCGATCACGATTGCGATAATAATTTTGCCTTATTTCAGGTTGAACATGTGCTGCTACAATATTCACTTCAGGAAGTGGAACAGATCCAGTGGGGCGAGCTTCATGATTTTTCATTAACAAAGAATTATTCTGCTCTGCCACAAGTAGGCATGTAATCAATTCTGAATATTTCTTAAATCTCTTTTCTCGATATTGTTGTTGTAGGAATACATTAGAAGCATGAAAAGTGAAAAAAAAATTCTCTAGTAAGTCCTCATGAGTGATGGTTTCTCCGCATAATCTTAATATTGAACTTACTTTATGAATAACAGAATTATACTTAGCCACAGTTTTAAAATCTTTAAACCGAAGGTGTATCCAATCATATTTAGCTTTTGGTAATACCGTCAATTTTAGGTGGTGATATCAGTCCTTCAAGTTGGTCCACCTTTCACAGTTAAATATTTAGTTTTTAATCCTACGTGGAGGTGATGATGAAGAAAATCATGGTTTTTGCCTTATCTTGACAAGAGCGTTATTTTCTTGTTTGATAGTATCCCCAAGACCTCTAGTGTCAAGCTGAATTTCAGCATCAAGGACCCATGATAAATAATTATTTTCGGTAATGTCCAGTGTCACAAACTCAAGTTTTGATAAATTTGACATAATGACACTATCATAAAAAGATTAATAAGTTAGATATAGTGATATTTTCAAAATAAGATAGCCATCTCAAATAAATTTAAATAGAATAATATATTATTAATAAACTATTATCAAAAGGTTGTTTCCTTTAGCAATTTATATTTGTGTGTGTGTGTGTGTAGAGTCTGGAAACAAATAGTTACATAATAAATATGTACCTTATAAGGGATCTCGTGTTGATAACGTGTTGTAAATAAATATTCTGAAATATGCTAAAACGAAAGAGGAGAGGAGAGTGATCTATCTAAGAAAAGGCTTTGTTTCTTCTTCTTCTTCTTCTTCTTGGTATGTACAAATCATGTAGTAAGCAAAGCCTTTTATAGGCACTAGTATGTGAAATAGGTTTACTATGTGACAGTACATTCACAAACTAATACATCCTACAATAGTATGTGTACTATGTGTATTATGTGTAGTATGTGTAGCTACAATACTATATGAACATCCACCAAAGAAATAATTTACAATATATATATATATATATATATATATATATATATGATATATTTTGATACCTTTTCTTTTTTTAATTTAATAGCCTATTTTGATTCCAAACTCCAGTAAGGAGGGTTCAAAATAGAAAAAAAAATGTACAAATAAATCATGAGATCTACGATAAATACGTAAACTATAATTTTGACCTTATATTTACAAATATACTAAAAAATGGACTCGGCTCCCTTCCAATAAAGATCCCCTCCAATTCCCAAGTGCACCCTCAATGAGCAACAACTGTCCACTTGCTCAACCAGTCATCTAAATTTAATTTCGATAAATATTACTCTAAGGGCTCATTTGTTTGCACTTAATGGAGGTCTGAATCTGAATGGTTCAAACTTCAGACCATTAAGTACATTTGTTTTTATTAAGATTTTAGCTCTTAATAGGTCTGAATAGCTCTTAATCATTCAGATCTAGAATCAAGTCTTAATAGGTCTGAAGAGGTATTCTGGTGTTGGATAATATTTACCGCCACTCTAATCATAATCATCAGTCACCACCGCCATCATTGCCAACCATCACCAACCACCTCCACCATCAACAACAAATATCACTACCGACCACTATTGTCAACCGCTACCACACCCACTACATCTATTATTCTAATTATATTTAACGTCACCACCGCCGTTAACAGCACCACCATTATCAACCACTACCGGCTAATCCCTACTTTCGACCAACTCATTTATCACAACTAGCACCACCGCTAACTACCACTAATACATCACAACCTCCACACATTCTTTGTAGGCCACCACCATTGTCACTAGTAACGCCACCTCTATCATCACTTCAATCACTATCATCGCTACAATTTATCTCTACTAACAACCATCTCCACCATCACAACTAACAATATCTCTAACTAGTACCAACACATCGTCAACCATCATTCATTCATTTTTTAGCCATCATAATCAACACGTCCAACTACTAACATCAAGCAACGTCACATCACAGCCACCACCACCACTATCAACCGCCACCATCATAACAGTCACTACAATACCAACCATCACAAATATCACCACTAATATTACTAATCACTAACATCAATTATTCTCACTGTAACCACCATTATAAACCATCTTCACTATCACTAAAAAATATAAATATTTTTTTTTCAATCAAATAATAATTTTGTTGTATTAAATTATATATTTTTCTGGGATATAATTAATTTTTTATTTGAATTGTATTTTTTATTTTACTATCTATACAAATAAATTTTTTGTACATTGAGGTGTTGAAAAACAAACAGTTTTAATCATCTAATTTTCAAATCTAGAGACAGCGTTTTAATCATTCGGACATGTATTTAAATTCAGACGTCTAAATATCTTAAAAATACAAATGCACCTTAACTATAGTTAAGAAATATCAACTCTTTCAAATAAAAAACAAAGATAGACCCAAAAAAAGAAAAAGAAAAAAGGCAACGGTTCAAAATTTTAGATTGTGATCCTTGTGATATTGAACCAAAGACCTGGGTAATCTGGAGGTCAAAACCCCACGAAAAGTATCAAACCCACAACGGATTTTATTTTGTTTAATCAACTTGACGCGGAGATATTATGCTAGAAGACTGTTTTGAGTACCATATATATAGAACCTCACTTCAATTTTTCAGGATGTTGACGAAAATTTAGTCACCCCCCAGTAACGTTCTTTTCGAAGAGAGTTTTTCAGTCACTTGTATATTATATTATAATTTGATGGAAAAACTCATAAACTAGTTTTTATTTAATTCTTGTTTTCCTGAGACTCAAATTTAATTATTTTGTTTCTTTCATCTTTGTTGAGATTTGCTTTAGAGAAATCAACTGATTTTTGTTGGTTCTGATCAGCCCATCATGTTCTTGTTGATTTGGAGGAGTTAGTGATTCTTAATTAGAGTTAAGACAAATATTTAAGGAAATTAAATTTAGACCATTGATTGAGAAAGTGTATAGCTGTTGGTCGTTTAAGGGTGCACTCTGGGAATTGGAGGGGATCTTTACTGGAGGGCACATGAATGATGAAAGCTTAGTGAACTATTTCAATTTCTCTGCTTGATAAAATGACTGTCTTTGCCATATCTATTATATTGGTGAGTTGGTTCTAGACGTCGCATCGTCTAGATGAAAATGTTGTATTATATTGCCAAAAGCACTTAGTAATTGATAATTGCTTGATGTTTAAATCGTCTTGGTTATATATATAGAGTAGACATGTTTGATTGGCATAGATAGGTGTGCGATATCTTTTGAATGTCTAGTAGTTTTTCGAGGTCAAACAAAGATTTATGTCTGGGTCGGTAATGTTAGTCGTATTTACACGACTTTTTAGCCATACTTTGCCTATGCGATGCCTTATTTATGAGAATAATTAAGCTAAATACTCCTGACTTTTATATATTCATTTCTATGTTTTAGAACTAATATAGCGTGTTTTATGTTTTGTAAAAAATTATTTAGTGTTGGACAAAAACAGAGGGAATCTCACGCGGCCAAGCTTAAAGCGAACGCCAGAGCCTTGCGATACTAAAGGGGACTACAGGGAATGTTGGGGAGTTTGATTTTGGCCTCCTCTGATGTTTTGCAGCATGCACAAGGAAATCCAAGGCAAAGAAGAACACCTCGAAGCACCAAGGCAAGGGCAAGGCAGTGAGCTTTGTGCCACAAGGCAACACAGACAAGGCCATTTTAGCCTGTTTTATTACCTATTTTTTTGGAGCCCTCTTAGGTGTTTGTATTTAGTATAAAACCCATACTAGGCATTTTTTATCAGAGTGGAATATTATAGAAGCACGGAGGAAGAACAAAAGCCTATTTCTCTCAACTCTTTTCTTCTTTACTTAGCTTTATTTCTTGTTCAAAACATGAATAATTTCTTGTGAAATAAGATTATGAATAGCTAAAAGCCCCTATTATAGGATTATGGACAAAGTATGAACATTGTATCTTAATGTAGAGTTGTTTATGTATTTTCTACCATATGAATTATTCTAGTCATCTTATTTTACTATTATGTTATTTCACAATCAATATGATAAATGGATACTCATTAAAAGAACTTAAAATGAGGAAAGTTAGGGATAGAACATGGGTGAAAATGAGTAGGATGTGTTATGTAGAATGCATTTGGACTGGGATGGAAATCATACCTAGTTTATCCTACTTGGTGTCACGACCTGAGGCTACCCCCTGGCCGCGACAATAGTGCTTACGGCCACAAGTGACCATAAGTTAACCCATGAGCTGGTACCTGTTGTGGGCACTGAACAAAATATTAATACAATATATGCACAGAAGGTAAGCTGATAAGATACTGTAAAACTGGATACTGAAATACGAATCAAGACATGTCTGAAATATCTGATAGAATACTAAAAATCAACCGTCTATCTGAAAACAACTGAAAGCACTGAAATGTTTGTCTGTCTGAAATCCTCTAAATATCATGAAGAGTTGATAGGACAGATCCCCAATTAACTCCGACCGACTAAACATAAGAAAGCACTGAAGTAACTGGAATAAATAAATTATGTCCTCGATGGATGGGGACTCACTACTACTGTTGTTGAGTAACGCTGAGCTGTCTAAGAGCGGTCGTGAAACTATGCGCCTGTGAAGTCGTTAATTTGACAACTTAATAGAATTTTAAGCCTAAATTATCATGATTTTTCATTGAGTTGTGTTTACTTTCTTACTTAATGCTCATTTGTGTAGGTAAATGTGAAATGAGAAGATGAGCAAGGAAACTTGATAAAAATGAGCTAAGGAGAAGGTGAAAGAAAAGAAATGTGAGCAAAAAGAACAAAAGCTGAAATTGCAGGCCTAAGAGTCAACCCTCAGTTACCGCGATCGCGGCCTGAGGGTCGCAATCGCTATTAGTCAACAAGTCAAGCGGAGTGCGATCGCGATATGACTGCCACAATCGCAGTGTCGTGATCGTGGTAGAGCGAAAAAGTTTCAAGGGCATTTTTGTAATATTTGGAAAATATGGAATTGGGGCTTAAATAGAGGTTTTTAGTTCATTTTTCACATCAAATTCCATTTTCTCCAATTTTTAGGTTTAGCTCTAGACTTCATAGCCTCCATTTTTGGAGAAAAAAATATTGTATAAATTGTGGGTGAAGAATAGATTGGAGACTTTCTAAGTGGAAGATTTGTGAACTTCCATTATTGATATTGTGGGAGAGCCAAGCTTGAAGTAACATTCGCTTAAATATTCAACAATTTTTTTCAATGGAGATTATGGGTATATCTGTGCTTATTTATCTTATATGTAGCTAAATCTCCCACTTGGGGTTATGTATGAATAAGGGTTAAAGTGTGTGTGGGTTGTTATTGTTAGCATCTATTAAGTAGTTCATGTTTATGGGTTTTATCCTTGCTATGCTAGTTTGGTAGGGATTTGATGGGTGAAAGCCCCAAATACCCACATGGGTTTGATGAGAGAACGTTCCAAACTCTAGAAAGCTCAAGGCCATCTTTGAAAGAAGGGTACTAAGTGAAGTTTAGGATTCTATATCATCGTCGAAAGAGGGTTGTAGAGACCAAAGCAATGATAGACAATTATGTGTGTAGTTTGCTAAATTCTCACTATCTTAGACATAAGGGTGATTGTGAAGTTAGTTATACCATGGGTATCATCCTAGAAATAAGGTTGCCTTGATTGAGGTTGTGGTAACCAATTGTTGAACACACCCATTAGGTATTCGAAAGAATCAATGTGTGAAAGTTTGGTGTTTTGTTCGAAGACTAGCATTAAAATCTATAACCAAGCCTACCCACATTTGACTTACTAAATTGATGTTGATTATTAACTCCCACATATCACTCCTTAGTAATGCATAATCTCAAAATTCGTGCATAATTGTTAAAACTCTAATTATTCGTAACCCCAATTTTATACTTGAAAAACCTAAAAAGAAATATTAGTGTAGGATCCTATCTTCCCCATTTTATCTTTTTGTACCATTCGTTTGAATTTAACTTGTATCTATCATTTCAAATTAATTTTATTGCTACTCACATTATTCCTCGTGGATTCAACTCCGACTCCAAAGTTTGGTAAATATATTGACAACGATCGCCTTGCACTTAAATTGACGTGTAAGTTGAGCGTTATCAAAAATGGCGCCATTGCAGGAGAGCATTTGGTGTATTGAGTTAGTTTGAAATTTTAACTTACTTGCTTCAATTCAATCTTGTAAATATTTGTTAGTTATTTTCTTTTGTCTCTTGTTTTAGATAGATTTTTATTTTTATTTATTTGTTAGTATGAAATCGTGGAATGAATGTAGATTTGGTGGTTGGAAATCATACCTTGATGATCCATGCTCATATTGTGGTGGACCCCACTTTTAGCGAGATTGTAGATATCCTCTCCCGAAAGAGATGTGTTCACCACCTCAACCCTATTGGGAGCATGATTGTTACTTATATGGTGGTTGAGATGGACATTGGAACCATTATCCAAATACCCCCTCCCCTCATCATGCTAACCCAATTTCTAGTTCTTCTTATGATTTTAATAGGTCTTATAAGAAGGAAAACAAAGAACAAAGTGGGAAATAGTGGCGTTGGAGCAGTGCTTCAACATATATTGGAGTTGACAACAACGATGGAGGAGGAAGCCACTCTTATACTCAAGGCATTTGGAGAGAAAATAAAAAAGATAGAAGTCATGGGCATGGAAGTTAATCATTCAAACACCACAACCATGCCCAGAAGAGCGTGATATTGAAGAATCCTCGATGATTTCCTAACCAACGAAACCAAACATGAGAGATGATACCAAAAAGGAGAAAATGGTACTAGAGTCAGAAGAAGAAGCCAAACAAATTCCTTATAAAGGCTCTAGTCCATTTCAGGGTGAGGATGCAAAGATGGATTCAATTTTGAAATTAAGGAAAGGACCCCATTCTAACCAATTTTCAACATTGTGCTTATTGAATTTGACGAAAGTCTATCTACCCAAGCTAATGATGAATTTTGGGAAGAAGGAACTCCATCCCTATATTTTGGAATTTGATAATCCAAAAGAGCATACGGGAGCCCCACACTTGAAGGCCAAGGAGCACAACATCCGACGTTCAACTAGTGGCTTATTCCTACCTTTACCCAAGGAACCTGATTGAAAGTTTGATATTAAGTTGGGTAAAAGGTTTAAATCATCAAAGTGGTGAGATAGAAAATATTTTATTATGTCCCCACTTTTGCCCAAAGTACCTCGAAGATGTATTGATCTAAATTTGGGCCGCTGATTCAAGTCTTCTAAATGGAGACATAAATGATAGGCAAAAGATGTCGTGCCGCCACTTAAACTAAGGCGCTTCTTGGGAGGTAACCTAAGGAATTTTTATTGATGTTTTCTAATGTTTTTGATTAAATTTTTAGCTTGTTTTTGGGTGTTTGTATGTGATAGCACAAGTTGGGATGGTTAACTCAAGAATGAAACCCCGGATAAGTATATTGGACTTTCTTTTCATCACTTTTCTCTCTTTAGTAAGCTTACAAGGTATGTCATTAAACTACAAATGATGATCACATTCCACGAATTATTTTGGTTAGAATTTAATTTATTTAAGCTTAATTTGGTAGAATATGGTTGTTGGGATGAAGATTCTTGAATGTGTGCCTTGTCTCAAATGCTAAATTGCAAAATTCTTATTTCTAGACACTAGTGCACACCATGTGTTTGATGAAAGACCTACTTGAGGTTTGTTTTCTTAATTAAGTGAAGGGTGACTTAGTTTGGTTAGTATGATCACAAGTGGTGTGTTTGGTGATGAATTGGTGTATTGGTCTTGTTCACATGTGTTGTTATTTTATTTATTCAAGTCCTTACTTTTCATGCACACCACATGTTTGTTAAAATGTCAATAAGAGAGAAATGCCTTATATGTTTGTAAAGGTTAATGTAAACTTTCTTGAGGCATTGTGTGATCATTTTTGGAGTATAACTTTCAGTCCAATTGATCTTAAAAGTGGGATAACCGATGGTTTTTGATTGAAATTATTGAGGAATATTTCTCCCATGGTAAGAGAGACATGGATGCTTGCCTTGCTCTATTATAGATTGGGTGACACTATTCTTAAGGGTATAGGGTCATATGCATTTCTATCAGTGCCATGAATGTTTTATGATCTAAATAGGCGATATGTGAAGATGTGAGGAATGAATCCCATAAAGTGTAATGGTAATGTTGCCTTGAATTCACCCAAATTTTTATGTAGTTGTTTAGGAATAGGCAAAAGTTCAAAAATTCTTTCAAGATGTCATTGGCAAGAAATAAAATGATTTTGACAAAAAAAAATTAGTCTTCTTTTTGAAAATGATCAAGGATGTTTGTGAGCTTTCTTTTGAGTGAGGCCATTAAATTCAATTTCTGGCTCTCTCTTCACAAGGATGAGTCTTTGACTCAGAGTAACTTAATAAGCTCAAATTGCTTGAAGTGGTTGAGAGATTAACTTTTTGCTCTATGAGTACGATGCCATGTGTGGTGAGATTTTTGAATAATTTTTGTACATATGTGTAGTCTAGAACTTGCCCCAAGTGTGTTCAAAGCAAAATCCTAGACAAGCTTGGTTTGGAGAATGACCCGAGGTCATTTTTGACCCATCACATAGCCAAATTTCACCTTATCATTTTCCCTAGCTAACCCCTTTGAACCTTTTTATCCATTTTTCTTTCTTTGTGTAATGATAACCTTGCTAAGACACCTAAGCCTTTTTTAAATATCTCTTTTTGCACTTAACCTCTTTTGATGCATTGCATGATTCTAAGAAATGAAATATAGGCAAAAGCCTAAGTTTGGGAGAAATTTGTCTAGTTGGGGGGATAATGTAAGGGTGGTTCAAACTCCAAGTTTGGGGGGGATTAATTTGATATGCTAAGATGAGACAAGAAAGGTGTATGTAAGGTGGTCAAATCATGTGCATAAGAGACAAGAGACATACTTGATGGTAAAGTTGTATAATCTAGCCCCCAAAAAATATGAAGAAAAATAAGACAAATGAGGGCTAAGAAAAGCTCAAAGTTATAAAGTCTCTTGAAAAAGCTAAAGAAAGAAAGAAAATGGTTTCTTTGAATTATTTGGTAAATGCTATAAAAAAGGTTGGGGAAAATAGGGAATGATTTGAAAGAGAGTAAGGTAGAGAGTTTAAAAATTTTGGGGGGTAGAAAGGGTTGAGAAATTGCATTAAAGAAGGTATTTTAGTCACTTGATTCATAGATATTCCTTCCCGCACCTTAAAACTTCATCTTTACCCACAAGACCTTGGTGTTTCCAAACTAGGTAAGTCTACATTAGTGGCGAAAAACACAAAGGGCAAGCCTATGGTTCTACTCATTATACTTGAATTTCTTTGTGAGAGTGAGTATGAATTTTTTTATTGTTTGAGCTTCTTTAAAAATTTCAATGTCTTTTATTTGTGTGGATCTAACTCTTAATTGTGAGCGACATCAAAACTTTAGAGTAAAAGGTGAAGTCTTACTCTCGATTTTGGTAAATGGGTGAAGTAAGTTGCATTGTAAAGATTGAGAATATTTTTGAAAATTTCGTGTTTCCTCTTAAGATGCTTTTGTTAAAGTGGAAGATTCACTTGATACAAACTTGCATCCTTGCGTCATATATGCTTATTAAAAACTTTTGGTTTACTTATTGCCATGACATGTTTAGAAAGTCTTTGTAGAGCTTTGTTAGCTTATTCCTTTAGTATAGTTTTTCTTTTGGGTGGATTTGAGTTAAATACCCTATTTTGTTGAATTGTTCTTGTTTGCTTGAGGACAAACAATAGTTTAAGTTTGGGGGTGTTGATAAGTCATTAATTTGATAACGTACTAGCATTTTTAAGCCTAAATTATCATGCATTTTCATTGGGTTGTTGTTACTTACTTAATGCTCATTTGTGTAGGTAAAAGTGAAATGAGAAGATGAACAAGGAAACTTGATAAAAATGATCTAAGGAGAAGGTGAAAGAGAAGAAATCTGAGCAAAAAGAACAAAACCTGAAATTCGTGGTAACTGAGGGTCGCGATTGTGATCAGTCAACAAGTCAAGCGGAGTGCAATCGTGATATGACTGTCGCGATTGCGGTCCAAAAATGGCGATCGGAGTAGAGCGAAAAAGTTTCAAGGACATTTTTTTAATATTTGAAAAATGTGGAATTGGGGCTTAAATAGGGGTTTTTAGTTCATTTTTCACATCAAATTTCATCTTCCCCAATTTTTAGGTTTAGCTCTAGACTTTATAGCCTCCATTTTTGGAGAAAAAAATATTGTATAAATTGTGGGTGAAGAATAGATTGGAGACTTTCTAAGTGGAAGATTTGTGAACTTCCATTATTGATATTGTGGGAGAGCCAAGCTTGAAGTAACATTCGCTTAAATATTCAACAATTTTTTTCAATGGAGATTATGGGTATGTTTATGCTTATTTATCTTATGTGTAGCTAAATCTCCCACTTGGGGTTATGTGTGAATAGGGGTTAAAGTGTGTGTGAGTTGTTATTGTTAGCATCTATTTGGTAGTTCATGTTTATGGGTTTTATCATGTAGTTCATGTTTATGCGTTTTATCATTGCTATGCTAGTTTTGTTGGGATTTGATGGGTGAAAGCCCCAAATACCTACATGGGTTTGATGAGCGAAAGCTCCAAGATCTAGAAAGCTCGAGGCCATCTTCGAAAGAAGGGTTTTGAGTGAAGTTTAGGTATCCATTTCTTCCTCGAAAGAGAGATGTAGAGACCAAAGCAATGATAGACAATTATATGTGTAGTTTGCTAAATTCTCACTATCTTAGACATAAGGGTGATTGTGAAGTTAGCTATACCATGGGTATTATCCTAGAAATAAGGTTGCCTTGATTGAGGGGTTGGTTAACAATTGTTGAACACACCCATTAGGTATTCGAAAGAATCAATGGGTGAAAGTTTGGTGTTTTGTTGAAAGACTAGCATCAAAATCTATAACCAAGCCCACCCATATTTGACTTACTAAATTAATATTGATTATTAACTCCCACATGTCACTCCCTTAGTAATGCATAATCCCAAGATCCGTGCATAATTGTTAAAACTCTAAATATTCGTAGCCTCAATTTTATACTCAAAAAATCCAAAAATAAATATTAGTGTAGGAGTCTATCTCCTCCATTTTATATTTTTGTACCATTCGTTTGAATTTAACTTGTATCAATCTTTTTGAATTAATTTGATTACCACTCTGCTCTTCGTGGATTCAACTCTGAATCCAAAGTTGGGTAAATATATCGATGATGACCGCCTTGCACTTAAATTTATGTGTAAGTTGAGCGTTATCAGTCCGAACCTATGTTATAAGACAACATAGCACAAAGAAGAGTATGCGATTAGTACTTTGAACGTACTGGTACGTGTGGTAAGGACTATCAAAAATACATGAGATAATTAAATATTAATGTATGAACATATAATATCTGAGAAAGAAATACCAAGCATAAATATGTTACTGAGATAATCTGCAATCTGAATGACTAAAAGCGGGATAACTGAATAACTAAAAATCTGTACACTTGGTCAAACAAACCTAATCTGAAATACACTGAATACTATACTGAGACCGTGGGAGCTAGCTATAATCGACATGCCCCAATCTGAGCTATTGGGGTCCAACTTCTAACCCCAATTGGATGGGTTTTGATACCTTGCCAGGGGTACCAATACATGACTGACGATGTGGATCCACAAGGCTGATGTCCCGAAGGACGAAGGTGTCATGCCTAACTGAAGGGGGACCCCTCATAATCTACTTTAGTGTTGTAGTTCTGGAACCTAGGGACTGCTACAAATGCCTCATGCCTAACTGACGGGAGAGACACCATCCCTACATTCACTCGATGCTAAGTGTTACTCCCAACTGAACGACGCTTGTGTTATTAGTTGTTTAACATAACATAGTACTATATTTGTAAATGCTCAGCATGAACATGACATTCTGAATATGATATTAAAACCATGGTCTAACTGACTCATTTCTTAAAAATATAAATCATGTAAGGACACATAGGTATCAGGTGTTTATAACCCTCCAGCACTGAATGATTACAAAATACAAAAACAACATTGAAACCGTAATAGGAAATCATAATTTAGAGACCCAAAGGTAGTAAATTTCAAAAACCACTGAATTACATGAACTTAAACATGGAAAGGTGTAAATCATGGGAAAACAACATGCTTACATGTTTTAAACTCATAAATACATGGATAAAATAAAAATACGCATAAGGAATTGAAATCCAAAGCATTAGATGACCTAATTTGCATGGGACCATATGAGGATGTAAATTTAGTTTAATTTACTAGGGAAAAGCATGAATTAAACTCATCTTAAAAATATGAAACTTCATAATAGGGGAAAATTCATATTTGTAAATCAAAGAAAGGTCTTTGGGCCGCATGGGTGAAAGGGACCCATGGATGAACACCCCACATACCTTAATAGCTATAATCCTAAAGATTGCTTAAACTTAGAAGCTTAAACCCTTGATTTATTGAGAATGAATCTTGAATTTATTGTTAGGGAAGAAGGAGACTTTTCTTGGGAGAAATTTGAGTGAAAGAGGCAAATAATACCCTTTTAGAATCCCCAAATCATTTTAATGATGGATTGGGTTGAGGAAAATGAATCAAATTCCCCTTGGGCACTTAAACAATAACACTGTGCGGGACATAGCCACGCGTCGTGCCTCTCTCTCCATAGGAGAGAGCAACATGCCATGTATCTTACTCTTTCGGAGAGAGCAATGCATCACGAAGCTTCTCACCATGGGAGGGAGCAACGCGTCGCGGCCAAATCGCGTTGCTTCTCTATTTTGGCTTTCCAAACACGGCCCGAACCTTATCCAAAAATTCCAAAACTTACCCGAGACATACTTTTAACCTCCCTAACCATGAATTAACTTAAAAACCAATATTTCGGGTTAGGAAAGCCCAACTAAAAATCCATAAATTTTAGAGGTCTTAAAACTGACTAAGTCCTCAACACTTAGTGAAAATTTTCAAGCCTTGGACCCCTTAAGCATGCAACTAAGAGCTGAATCGAGCTTAGAATATTATGAGGTATTACAATATATCCCCCTTGGGAACATTTGTCCTCGAATGAGACTGGTTTAGATGAGAATACTGAGGTAACTGAAATCATCTACTGAACATGCATGACTTGGGACAAGATTACATAACTGAGCCTGAAGCATGATACATGAACTGAAATGATTTCGTGAATGCATGCAATGACATGAGAATGGTTACATAGCTAAACTGAGATCAGAAAAGAGTCAATCTAAGGAAAATTGTTACCTTAAGCTAAATCGAAATTTATGGAGAAAAGATGAGGGTATTTGGTTCGTATATTTGCTTCTACTTCCCAAGTCGCTCCCTCAACAGACTAATTCTGCCAAAGGAATTTAACTAAGGGAACTTCTTTGTTCCTTAGTCAATGAATTTGATTATCAAGAATCTTAACTTGGACTTCCTCGAAGGAAAGGATATCTTGAACGTTCATACTTTATAGAGGAACAACAACAGTTCGATCACTAATATATTTCTTTAACAAGGAGATATAGAACACTAGATGCACTGATGCCAAATATGCAGGTAACTCAAGCTCATAGGCAACCTTTCCAAAATGATTCAAGATTTTATAAGGGCCAACATAGCGGGAACTGATTTTCCCCTTTTTTCCAAATTTCTTCACTCCCTTCAAAGGAAAAATCTTCAAATAGACCAAATCGTCAACCTAAAACTCAATATCTCTTCTCCTCACGTCTGTATAAGATTTCTGGCAGCTTTGGGCTATCTTTAACCTCTCCCAAATCAACTGAAGTTTCTCCATCCCCTCAAATACTGAATCTGGCCCTATCAAAGCAACTTCACCTGCTTCAAACCAACCAATAGAAGACCTACATCTCCTTTCATAGAGAACCTCAATGGATCTATCTGATTACTGGAGTGATAGCTGTTGTTATAGGAAAACTCAATCAAGGTAAGTGGTCATCCCAACTACCTTTAAAGTCAATAAGACATGACTTCAATATGTCTTCTAGGGTCTGAATGGTCCTCTCTACCCGACCATCTATCTGTGAGAAAAAAAATTGTACTGAGATAAACTTGGGTACCAAGATCCTTCTAAAAAGCCTTCCAAAAGTAAGAGGTAAAATGAGTACCTCTATCTGAAATGATAGAAAACGCAATCCCATGAAGCTTAAAAAAACTCCTTAACATAAAGCCTGGAATAATATTCAGCTGAATACAAAGTATGAACTGGTAAGAAATGAGCTGATTGGGTCATTCTATCCATAATGACCTATATAGAATCATGCTGACAATATGTACGAGGCAATCTTGTCACAAAATCCATGTTCACCACTTCCCACTTCCAAGTGGGGAATCTAAACTCCTAAAATGTACCACTAGGCCTTTGGTGCTCAACTTTGACCTGCTGACAATTTGAACACTTAGCCACAAACTCTACAATATCCTTTTTCATACCATTCCACCAATAAATTTCCTGCAAATCATGGTACATCTTAGTGGCTCCTGGGTAAATATAATACCGCACACCATGTGCTCTTGCAAGTATTCACTATCTCAAATCATCGACACATGGGACACACAACCTCCCTTGATAATAAATCACATCATCTCCCTCTTGGGAGAAAACCTCCACCTTCTGATCTCTAATTACCTCCTTTAACTTAACCAAACTGGGATCCCTAACTTGTTTCTCTTTCACTTCTGCAACCAATGAAGATTATGAACTATTTTGAACCCATATACTACCTTTAACTGAATCAACCAACCAAACACCTAATCTAGCAAGCTAATGAACCTCATGAACTAACTTCTTCTTGTTATTCTCTACATGAGCAACACTACCCATAGACAATCTACTAAGGGAATCTGTCACTACATTAGCCTTGATCGAATGATACAACACACTTATTGTCAGTGAACACATCAACATGAACCCCATAAAGGTAGTGCCTCTAAATTTTTAAGGCAAAGACAACAGCTGCCAACTCAAGATCATGGGTAGGATAATTCTTTTCATGGGGTTTAAGCTGTCTAGAGATGTAGGCGATGACCTTGCCCCTCTGCATCAAAACACAACCAAGACCAACTCTTAAACCATCACAGTAAACTACAAATCAATCTGACCCATCTGGCAAAGTCAAGATTGGGGCAAAAGTGAGTCGATTCTTCAACTCCTAAAAATACTTCTCGCAAGAATCTGACCACTAAAATTTGACTTTTTTCTGAGTCAATTGAGACATAGGGGATACAATAAAAGAAAAACTTTCAACAAAACATCGATAATAGCCGGTCAAACCAAAGAAACTTCTGATATCTGATGAAGAGATGGGTCTGGGTTAGTTTCTCACGAAGCAAATGCTATTATCAGAAATAATATGGCCAACGAAAGCTATTGATCTAAGCCAAAATTTGCACTCACTAAATTTAACAAATAACTATTGAGCTCTAAAGGTCTGTAACATAATTCTTAGATGGTCTTCATGATCATTCTCACTACGGGAATAGACAAGGATGTCAATAATGAAGACTATGATGAACATGTCCAAGTACTGCTTGAACACCCTACTCCTCAAGCCCATGAAAGTTGTAGGGGTATTTGTTAGTTCGAAGGTCATAACAAGGAATTTAAAGTGACCATAACGAGATTTGAAAGCTTTCTTCAGAATGTCACATTCTCTGACTCTAAGCTGATGGTAGTCAGATCTGAGATATATATTAAAAAAATAACTGGCACCCTGAAGTTGGTCGAACAAGTCTTCAATTTTGGGGAGTGGATACTTATTCTTGATTGTGACTTTTTTCAATTGATGGTAATCGGTCCATATTCTGAGAGAACCGTCTTTCTTATGAATGAATAATACTGGAGCGCCCTATGGAGAAACAGTGGGCCTGATAAAACCCTTATCTAAGATATCTCTTTACAGTTTCTTCATATTCTAAAGCTCAGTTGGAGCTATTATGTACGGTGGAATAGAGATTGGCTGGGTATTTGGAAGGAGATCTATTCCGAAGTCAATTTCCCTCTCGAGAGGGACTATGGGAAGATCTTTAGGGAACACATTTGAAAATTTGTTTACTACAGGAACTGACTCAAGACTCGGAGTCTTAATAGTTGAGTCTTCAACTCAAGAAAGATGGTAAACACACCTCTTAGATCTCTTCTTTCTTGCTTTAAGATATGAAATAATTTGACCCCTAAGCACTAAAGTACTGCCCCTTTATTCAATGACTGGTTCATTGGAAAACTGAAACTGAACGACTCTATTTTTACAATTAACTGAGGCATAGCATGAGTGGAGCCAATACATGCCGAGAATGACATCAAAATTAGTCATCTCTAACTCTACAAGATCAACTGAGGTAATTTTCTAAGATACTATGACCGAGCAATTTCTGTATACCCATCTGGCTATAATAGATTTACCCACTAGGGTAGATACTGAGAAAGGCTCTGCTAATATTTCGAGACTGACACCAAAATGTACAGCTATATAAGGAGTAACAAAAGAAAGTAAAGCTCTGAGATCTAAAAATGCATAAACATGAAGGTGGAAAACTTGTAACGTACCTGTAACCACATCAGGAGAACTTTTCTGATCATGCCGAGTCTGAGTGCATACAACCTGTTCTGACCCTGCCCACCCTACTGAGTTGGGCGACCAGCTAGTGCTGCTAAAGAAGTATTCTGGCCCTGTTGGCGATCATTTCTGCCCTTCCATATCCTTACCGAGCACTCTCTAATCCTATGGCCTAGCTTGCCACATCTAAAACACACGTCACTTCCCGCCCTGCATTCACCTGGATAATTCTTATAAATTTCCTGCAAAGCAAATTAGTAAAACCACTGTTCACACTACTCTGGGACTTAAAGACTGGCGCCCTATCCTGACCGTCCTACCTGAACTTAGGCACTAGTGCACTAGCAAAAGATAGAGGAAGGGTTGGAAATTTCTAACGGAACTGAGAACGGTTACCATCTTCAGACCTTGGCTGAGAAAATTTGAAACTACTTATTCTAACACTCTTGTTCTTTCTCTCTCCTTATGTTTCTCCTCCTTGATCTACTGAGTATGAACTATGAGTCTAGATAGGTCTATCTCTTAAATCAACATGGAGGTCCTACACTTCTTGACCACTCAATCAGATACACCAGACACAAACTTACTCATTTTAGACCTATTATCCGCCACCATCGTAGGAGCATACTTCGCCAACTAAGTGAACTTAAGCGAGTACTCCTTAATGCTCATATTACCCTGCTTCAAATTAATGAACTCCTAAAACTTAGCTTTCCTCAATTCTAGGGGGAAGAACCTGCCTAAGAAGGCTGAGGTAAACTCCTCCCACTCTACCGGCCCTGCATCAACACCTCGATCTTATTTCCCCTACTTAAACTAGGTGTGAGCTACATCCTGTAACTGATATGAAACCAACTCTGCATTTTCACTTGAAGTAACGCCCATGATATCAGTCACCTTCTGCACCATATCTAGAAACTCCTGCGGATCTTTCTAATACTTGGATCTTAAAAATAGGGGGAGATTCATCCGAGTGAAATCTCAAATCCCAACTACCGGTGTATTTTCTATTGGATTGGTTGGGGCAACAACTGTCTGGTTGTTATGAGAAGCTACAGAATGGTCTAAGGCTGTAAAAGCGGCACTGAGCTCAGCGTGAGAAATATGGTCATTCAGGAGGTCTTTTTGAACAGATGATGGTACGGGCTGATCCCCATTCCTTCTTTCTTTATTTGTTTTGGGAGGCATTGTCTGTAAACAAAATAAAGGATGGGTTAAAAAGAGAGTTTAAATAGAGCTCATGCTCTTTTGCCTGACATGAACACTGAAAGAAGGAAAACTTTCCTAAAATATTTCATAGCCTCTTGTCCATAAGTGTGGCGTGCTTCACACCCATGCACAAGACTCTACTCAATGCATCTTTCAGACACCTTGGGACCCTTTAAAACCTTAGTCTCTAGTACAAAGTTTTGTCATGACCTGAGGCTACCCCCTGGTCGCAAAAATGATGCTTACGGCCACAAGTTAATCCATGAGTTGGTACCTATTATGAGCACTTATCAAAATAGTAATATAATACATGCGTTGAAGGTAAGCTAATAAGATACTGTAAAATAGGATACTAAAATATGAATCAAGACATGTCTAAAATATCTGATAGAATACTAGAAATCAATTATAATATGAAAATAACTAAAAATACTGAAATGTCTGACTGTCTGTCTAACTGATTGTTTGAAAGCCACTAAACATCATAAGGAATTGATGGGATAGACCCCCCAACTAACTTCGACTGAGTAAACATGAGAAAGAACTAAAATAACTGGAATAAACAAATCATGTTCTCAATGGATAAGGACTCACTACTACTGTTGCTGAGTAAAGCTGAGCTATCTAAGAACGGCCGTGAAACTGTACATTTGAACCTAGTTATAAGACAACATAGCGTAAAGAAAAGTATGAGATCAGCACTTTGAATATACTGGTATGTGAGGTAAGGACTATCTAAAATACACGAGACAACTAAACATGAATACATGAACATGTAATAGCAAAAAATTCATGACCAAGCATAAATATGTTACTAAGATAATCCGCAATATGAATGACTAAAAACAGAATAACTGAATAACCAAAAATCTTTACACTTGGTCAAGCAAACCCAATCCAAAATAGATTGAATAATGTACTGAGACCATAGGAGCTAGCTATATCTAACATGCCCTAATTTAACCTATTAGGGTCCAACTTGTAACCCAGTTTGATGGATATTAATACCTTGCCAGGGGTACCAACACATGACTGATGATATGGATCCACAAGGTTGATATCCAGAAGGACGAGGGTGTCATTCCTAAATGATGGGGGGACCTCTCATAATCTACGATGGTGTCATAGGTCTAGAACCTAGGGACTTCTACTAATGCATCATGCCTAACTGATGGGAGATACGCCATCCCTACGTTCACTCGGTGCTAAGTATTACTCCCAATTGAACGAAACTTGTGTTATTAGTCATTTAACATGACATGGTACTTATTTGTAAGTGCTTATCATGAACATGACATTCTAAATATGATATTAAAACTATAGTCAGATTGACTCATTTCTTGAAAACAAAAATCATGTAAGGACACATAGGTATCGGGTGTTCTAACCATCCAACACTAAATAATTACAAAATATGAAAACAGCATTTAAACAGTAATAGGAAATTATAATTCAGAGACCCAAAGGTAGTAAATTTCACTAACCACTAAAGTACATGAACTTGAACATGGAAAGGTGTAAATCATGGGAAAACAACATGCTTACAAGTTTTAAACTCATAAATACATGGATAAAATAAAAATATACATAAGGAACTGAAATCCAAAGCATTACATGACCTAATTTTCATAGAATTATATAAGGACATAAATTTAGTTTAATTTACTAGGGAAAAGCATGAATTAAACTCATCTTAAACATATGCAACTTCATAATAGGGGAAAATTCATATTTGTAAATCAAAGAAAGGTTTTTGGGCTGCATGGGTGAAAGAGACCCATGGATGAACACCCCACATACCTTAATAGCTATAATCCTAAAGATTGCTTGAACTTAGAAGCTTGAACCCTTGATTTCTTGAGAATGAATCTTAAATTTATTTTTAGGGAAGAAGGAGGGTTTTCTTGGGAGCAATTTGAATGAAAGAGGCAAATAACGCCCTTTTAGAAGCCCCAAATCGTTTTAATAATGGATTAGGTTGAAGGAAATGAATCAAATTCCCATTGGAAACTTAAACAATAACACTGTATGAGATAGAGCCACGCGTCATGCCTCTATCTCCATAGGAAAGATCAACACTTCGTGTATCTTACTCTAGGGGAGAGAGCAATACATCGCAAAGCTTCTTACCATGGGAGGGAGCAACGCTTCATGGCCAAATCTCATGGCTTTACTGTTTTGGCTATCCAAACATGGCCCGAACCTCATTCTAAAATCCCAAACTCACTCAAGGTTTACTTTTAACCTCCCTAACCATGAATCTACTTAAAAACCAACATTTAGGGGTTGGGAAGGCCAAACTAAAAATCCGCAAAGTTTAGGGGTCTTAAAAAGGACTAAGTCCTCAGTTCTTAGTGTAATTTTTCAAGCCTTGGATCCCTTAAGCATGAAACTAAGAGGTGAATCGAGCTTAGAATATTACGAGGTATTACACTTGGCTACCATACATGCGATATATATACGTTCGGGTTAATTATGATTATCATCACTTAACCATATAGCTATGAGGTTATACTGGATAGACGGTTAGAATTTCAAAAAGTTATAACTATGATATCAACCTTGTGAATTAGCAATTCAATAAAAATTAACATAACAACTACGACATAAATTTGACGGGATTATGCAAAGTGGTATACTTCTAGGGGTATCTTCAAATTTATGCAAAATTAGTCATTGTTACTTTTTTTGTCTTTAGTTTGAAATTAGAATCTACAAATAGCAATCAAAATCTCTAGTAAAATATGCTCATCTTTATAATTATCATATATAAATTCAACTAGTTGTCAAGTAATAAGACCTTGTGGATTCAACCTCCAATTGTGTAAGCAATTCCTATATTACTTCACTACCATATATACTTTTGTGTGCATTGAAAGCGATCAACAATGGTTTCTTCTATTGTATCAAGGTCATCAACAACAACTATGCTAGCGTAAGCTTGCGGCAACTTCATACCCCTTCTAACTTCAAAGACTACCTCCTCATTATTTATCCAGGATGTTATCTATTTTTTCTCTGAATCCATTAATTCTTTGTTGATTGTTAAGAAGGATCATCCCAAAATGATAGGGATATCTTTGTTTCCCGCACAATCTAAAATCTCAAAGCTAGTTAAAAAGGTTGAGCAAATGTTGTTTATATATCTACTAGTTTCTTATGAATAGCTCCCCTTGTATTTATTAGAAGTAGAATATGTTGTTCCTTGGCTCCGTTTTTGTCAAGATCCAAACCAGTCATGAGTGGCACCTACTCTAACTCTCTTTGGTGAAAGAACAAACTAACCCAAGTCATCAACCCAACACTTGCTGAAAATAGGTAACTAACTCAATCTCAATTAATAAATCAATGTTCAACATCTCAAACTAAAATAAATGCAGAAACTAATCCCTTAGAACGTGCAAGTCAATCCATCTAAACTCTAATAAATTTCAAAAGAGGGGATGCAACCCCAAAAACTAAAGTAATATCCAAGTCTGAAACAAATGGACCATAAATAATAGAAGAACCCATGGTATCACAAAAGATATAGCTCATCCTTAAGTTTGAATATGGTCCAAGTCATAGTTGAGGTCTTGGAACAGTCACTGGGATATGCTTTGCATTCAATGAAAAAAAAAGCACGTGTAGTATCATCACACACGAAATAATGATTTGCTAGTAGGATCATCAACCAATCCAAAATGAAAAATATGAACACATAATCAACATGTAGTACAATAAGACAACCACGAGCCCTATCATACAACTCTATTTTAAGTTCATAAAACTTAACCTTGTAAACAAGTACAATATAAAGTTTAGTCATTATGAGTCAACATGGATAACAAGTCAAGTCAACTATGGCCACCAATTAGACTCCAAGTCAACACCTATGACACAACTATCATATAATTCATTTTTCAATTACACAAGTCATAGACAACACAGAGTAAGTCACAACTTATAATTAACTCGGATCACTTAAGTATCCAAAAGAATAACAATAATGAAAAATATCATGCATCTCAATTCACAGAAAGAAATCACCTTTAGCAATCAAGCATATAAATTGATTCACTCAAGGAAGCAACATATAATGATAATACTTAAGCCCGATTCACTCAAAGAATCAATATAGTAAAGAAAATACATAATTATGGTTCACTAAGGAATCGTCAGACTCACCCATACCTTGTACATACATGCTAAAGGTTTTATGTGTGCGTCTACTAGTTATAACCTGTAGGGGATGAGCTCTTGTCTATGTATCAAATTTCAGGTATTAAGCGTCTGCCAACCTTATATCAACTAATTCCATGGAGATGTCTAAATACTGATACCTTCCACAATATTGATAGATATCATAACAATGACAACCAAGATGATAACATAACAACACTTGTAAAAATCCAACAAGCTTTCATATAAGTTCATTGCATCTGATTAACATATAGGATATCAAGCAATCATTCACTTTCCTTGAACATGCATTGTACAAGCAATACAAAGATTTAGTTATCATGCATACATAACATAAATTAAGTTTCAAATACATTAAAATCATTACCTACCATAATTCAAGCCTGAAATACTCTATTGAACCCAAGCTTTCCCTTTTCTTGCAATTTTCACTTGTTTTTGGTCTACAAGTAGGAATATAACACATAATCAATCAAATGACCTACAATGTTGATGATTACAACCTAATCTCAAATCCCAATGTCAATTTCATAATTATTCCTCCTATTCTGAGGGTTTCCACCATGGTTTACCTTAAAACTATTAATTTCAAGGTCACATTAGTGAATTATGATCATGCAAGAGAAAATAATTTATCTTTAACTAAAACTCAAATATTTTACATTAATTTTATCCCTCTTTCACTAAAAAATAAAATCAGGTCAAGTTAGTCCCTCCCCAGGACCCGTAAACCAGTGATTCCACGTATGGAATCAAAAAATAAGTTAATAATGATAAATAACTTACCTTTATGAAGATTTCTGGTGGAAAATAGGTGAAATGACCTCAAATCATCTGATCCCTTCCTAAAATATGTTTAGAAATAATAACCCACTTTGGGTAAATTACATATATATGGTGATTTACCCTACTATAGCGACCCTATCCCATTATAGTGGTATCACTGTAGCAGAATCTGAGTGTTATAATAGGATTGACCATCTTTGACTTTTGCTATAGCGAAAGAATTTTTGCTATAGTTGCAGCCCCATAGCAGCCTGCCACCAAATATAGCCGGTGTGGTGAGGCAAAAACTTAGAAAAACTCACATTTTTGTTTTTTTCTCAATTCACCCTCAAACATGACACTCCAGACCAATCCCTTTACGCTAGGTTTGATATCGGGAGTTCTACTCATCCAATTTTAATTTTGAAAAGTCTTATGAATTTCTTATCATCTTAGATAACATAAAATCATACTAAACGTTAGTATATTTACTCAATCTATTTCTAAATTGGGCTAAACCATCTCTTGCTCAGAATACATTCAAGACTAGCCTAGCCTAAAATTTCTAATTTTTAATTTACGAAAAAACTTTACCCAAATTTTTGCACAATTGACTTTCGTAATGATGGAAAGGATCATTATAGATTTCATGCTCAATGAGAACCATTCTTCCTAATATATATCCACTAATTCCGTTTAGATTTTGATAGAGTTTGGCAGAAGCCTGTGGTACAAGATTTAGCTTCTCCCATAAGGGAGTACTTAAAAATTAAAATCTTGATGATTTTTTTTTTAAGAATTATACTCAAGATTAAGCATGCACACAACCCATGAAATTTCTCATTTCTCATCAAGTGTTTTGTGGAACAATCCATCAGGATGGAGCCTAGTGTAGATGGTGGAGTTGATTTTAATTCCTTCACCTTCTTTTTAGGATCACACAAATATATCGACATATAAAAATGTGTCAGCCAGGGGTCTGGTGTAGTGTTTACAACAAGCAGTTTGACCTTGCAACCAATTGCCCTTCTCATTCAATCATATCAGCTAATACATAGACAAAACAAACAAAAGTGTAATGGAAAAGAATAACTTTATCTAATATTCTCAAGATGCGTATTCCTATGATGTAATTTAGTCATATATAAGTATAGTAAATCCAAAAAAGGTTTGGATCAAATCCGAAGAAAATAGCGAAACCCCTTAACTTTACTGTCAAAGCAACTTTCATATTTATAGCCAACTTATATTTTGCAAGATTATATAGAAATTATAATCTAAAACTAAAATAAAATTGTTGTAAGTAAATAAGGTTGCAAAACTTATAATATTGAAACACCATTATTTATCCCCACAACGGATTGCTTTGTTCTTGAATTTCATAAGATTATAAATAGTGCATTTGTAGTTGCACTATCACTCAACATATTTCAATACTTGATTGATTTATCTTAATATGATACTTTTATAACTATACGAGTTATTGACATAAGAACGGTCGATTATGCCAAGTAAATCTTATTATTTCAAATATAAATTTATCAAACGTCGTTTAGCTCCTTGAGTTCATGTAAATCTTCTTTTACCAAATCTTAGCCCACCTTTTAGTGTCTAAAGATTCAGATATCATAATATAGGTTAGTGTTTACAACCACTAAATGTTGCGCTCAACCACACACGCAAGTGTGTGTGGTCCACAAAGTAGTAAAATGACCTTTAGAAGCCAAGTATCGATCTCCCAGGGACTTGTAATAAAAAATATTTTAGAATTGAAAACTAAACGTAACCGTAAATAATGCGGTAGTGTAAAGTACTTGAACAATAATGGGCAGAAATACAGGGATAAGGCACTATAAATAATACTACTTACCTTTATAATCTCGCTGGTTTATTCAATTTCCTTGGTTTTTGGTTCACGGGGTTGATAACATGATTATGGTCTTCCGAGCCTCTAATCAACTATTTATCTTAGCCTTACAACTACATCCTTATGTGAGGATGCAAGAATTCCTTTTTATGAACCAAATAGGACAAATTAGGTATATTCCTATCCTAAACTTAAATCATAACTTCAATTAATTGAATGATGACTACCCCATCCCATATATATCATGTTCTATTCTATTGTTCCTCCTTCCGGGCTCGCAATAGAAATATAAATTTATCCTAAGGTTTGCAAATTTATAGAATAGTGAAAATAAGGATAAATGAATAAAAATAATTATAACAACATAAACCGACTTAATTATAAACAAAAGTACTCATGATCTTGGCCTTAACCCTAGATGACGGTGTTTAGCCACTCATGAAATTAAAAAGAATCATCGTTAATAAATTTATCAAATAATCCAAAAGTAAACTAAAGGAAAAGAATAAAAACCCTAAGAAGCCTCCTCAAGTTTATTCCAATGCCTCAAGGTCATCCAAGATGTTACAAAGCAATTGGAGTGTCCTATTTATAGTAGGCCACAATTGGCTGATTTTGACTTGCCTCCATGCCACACCCCTATCATGGTGCCTAGGAAGTGTGGCATACAACTAATGTGGAGGTACACGGAAATTGACAATTTGGTTTAACACAAAGGGTGTGGAATTCCCTTAAAGTAGTGGCTGGGCAGCATAGCATGCTTCTATGCCCAAGAATTCCATATTTTGTCATGCTTTGCTCCATTCATTTGGCCTTTGATTCCTTACTTTCTGGTTGAGTTTCCTCTTCAATTCTAGCTTTTATATTATCCCTTTACCAAGTTTATCATCTCACAAAGATTCCTATTACATAAAACACCACGAATTAGATCTCACAACATCATAGAATCCAACAAGACGAACTAGAACAACACATAGCTCAAGCTAAGAATACTAGTTTTTTTGTTTAAACTCTAAATAAATGTTTTGCTTCCAAATTTGTTTTGAACACACAAAACATTATAAACAAATAAATTAAAACTTAGATGTTCATTTAGATTCCAGTAATAGTAACTATCTTCCCTAAGCATTTTAATAAACCACATCTTACATTGAAATCTTTCCTCAACAACCAGCTTCTTACTACTTTTATTTTTCCACATCTCTTTTGCTTTTCCACATCTACTTAATGTAGTTCACATATATAAGTATGGAGTTTTCTTAATCAAAAAATGATTCAATTTTTCTCTTTTCATTACATTACTCCCCCTCACAACACATACACTTTTCAACACCACTAGCTATTACTTGAGGACTTCATATTCACCTTTTTATTATTCAGTTCTACACTTCTTAATCTCATTACTTTTACAACTAAAGCACTTAGGATCTCTAGATCAAATTAAATCAAATAAGGGGAATAGGCTAAATATAAGGCTATCAATGAAATAGTCTAAGGCTCAACGGAGTTAACTAAGATTATGCATAAGGGTAGATAAAAAGGGGTATAAACGTGGCTATCAAAGAAATGCCTATATCATCTCCTAAACACATATTCCTTGATTTTTTTTGCACACACACTAGGCAAGTTCTAGACATTACATGCAACAATGAATTCATAAAACCTCACATCACACATGACACTTGCTCAAGTCAAGTTGGATCATTATAGACTCAAAATCAAGCAATAACAATGAAATGAATTAAGATTAAGCCAACAATGAATAAGAGTCATATCAATGAGTCTAAGTGCATCAAAATTAATCATTCAACACAATCAACATACTTTCATATTCAAAACTACTTGCATCATGTAATCACACATAGCAACTAGCAAGAACATCTCACTAATTTCTAACACAAAAATTTTGAATTTACTCCTAAAAATGAAAAAGGGATAATGGGTTCAAAGGTCAGCCCCTCAGAAAAGAACCGAAAAGAAAAACTAAGGGATGGGTGAAGTGCTCCCCTACTAGATTGACCCACAGAAACTAAACAAACAAAGAGAAAATATTTTTGTAATATTTTTCAAATTTACTCAAAAACTAGAAAGCACTAAGACTAAAACCTATAGCAACACTTCACCCTAAACTATGGGTATTTCTCCCTCCCTATACTTATAAACATACTTTGTCCTTAAAGTATAATCAAAAGTAGAGATACAAATACCCCTTGTGGCCTCTAGGCCTAGCTAGTAGCATTTTTAGTCAATAGTAAGGTCGAGTGAACCCCACACCCAGTATTTACCATGCTACTTAGCTCAGATTTTCGGTACTCAAACTTCCCCTCAGCCTATGACTCAACAAAAATAAAAACTACAAAAAAAATAAAACTAAGCTAGACAAATAAAATACCTACCTTAACTTGGGTTGCCTTCCAAGAAGTGTCTGATTTAGTGTCGCGGCACGACCCATATCACTATATCTCAAGCATTTTTTTCATTCTCTTCCTCCTACTAAGAGTCTATCTTCTTACTCTTTTCTGACCTGTTAAGAGTGTACTCTTAAGGTTTGTATTTTTATCAACAATAGCCTTTTTAGGCTTATTAATTTCAATCATAATAGGTGGCTCAAGCAACTTTATAAGACTGTTTGAAGAGGTCATTGGTGGTTTAGACTCTACCCTACACTCATACACCTTTATGGTTGTGATCATGCATAAGTCCTTACAAAGTGATGATGGATTGAGTGGTTTTTAGACTTTGAAGACCACATCTTCATCATCCAATCTTATTTTGAGAGTACCCTCTCTCTCATTAATCAATTTCCTCCTATTACTAAGAATGGACATCCCAATACGATTAGTACCTTGTTATCTACAATAATAATAAAGTCATCAGGAATAATGAACTTACCAACCTTGATAAGAATGTATTTAATGATTTCTTCGTGATGTACTATGGTCCTATCCACCATTTAAAGCACCATAAAGCATGTTCGCGGCTTATCCAAACCCAAAGTATTAAAAACTGAAGGGACATCAAGCTTATACTTGTCTCTTAATCACTCAGTGAATGGAGCACATCACTATCACCAGTTTGTATGGGAAGGATGAAACACCTTGGGTACTTCAGCTTCTTAGGCATTTTCCTTATCACCACTGAGTTGCACTCCTTAGTCACTACCACCGTCTCAATGTCCTACAATATTATATTATTAGTCACCATATCCATCAAGCATTTGACATGCTTAGGCATCGCCTGCAAAATATCTAACAACGGGAGATTAATTTGAAGTTCTCTTAACGTGTCAAAGATTCTTAAATAAAGCATCCTCCTTGGCCTTTTTAAGCTTTTGAGGGAATGGTGGTGGTCGTCTTTTATGCATATGCTTGGCTACCTTAGACTTTGGGTACTCAGACTTCCCCGACTTTTCAGCATCTTTAACTGCAACCCGCTTTTCCACAACCTGTTATGGGATTAACTCTTCCAGAACCTCCTTATTTTTCTTGGGATGCCTATAAATGATATTTCTACCACTCCTTAAGGTGATTTCCATAACTTGCTTTGGATTTTTTGTGTCACTTGGTAATGCTCCTTGGGGCCTGGTATTCTACACTTGAGCTAGTTGTCCCAACTGTGCCTCTAAATTGAGCAAGTTGTTGATTTTTTTATCTCAGTAACCATTTGCTCTTGATTGGGGCCAAGATCTTCTTTAAAGTCTTCTCAATATTACTAGCCTATGTATTATGCTGCTACTGAAATTGATGATTCTGATTATTGCCCTATGAATAGTTAGGTTTATTCTGCCACTTGTGGTTGTAGACACTACCATAAGTACCTTTCTATGAATTGCATACAAAATTTACAGATTTTGGATTTTTTTCATACAAAACTGCAGAGTGACCACTGATTCCACAAATCTCACACCATGACAAGGTTTGCAGAACTGTATTTGCCTAAGCCTGAGATTGATTCACACCTAATTTGCTAAACTGTATCATCATCTAATTCAAAAGATTTGACAATTGGGCAATAGTGCTTTGACACTATCAACTTCAATCATCCCCGCAGGCTTTTTTAATATACCTTTGGATATGTTACTAAGCTAACCCATAAAATGGTACCTGCTGTGAGCACTGAATAATATAATACTAAAAGAATGTATGCAGAAGATAAAATATTAATGATTTGGTAATATAGGATACTGTAATATATTACAACATATATAAAACAATTGAAAAAATAACTGTCTAAACCTCTAGTCTGAAAGCCTCTAAAACATAAGGAGTTAATGGGAAAAACCCCCAACTAGCTCTGACTGAGAGAACATAAAGTAATACTGAAATAATATGTCTCCTCCTCAAAGGATGAGGACTCACCACTATTGCTATTGGACTGCACTAGATACCTAAGGATGATCAGTGAACTATACATCGAACCTATGTTATAAGATAACATAGCGAAGAGAAATATATGCGATCAGTACTTTGAATGTACGGGTACATGAGGTAAGGACTAGCTGAAATGTGCATGGAAACTAAAAATAGATGCATGAACATATAAAACTAAGAATGCATGACCAATTAAAGCATGTATTGAATATGAGCTGGATAACTGAATAACTGATAACTATAAAACCGAATAACTAAGAATTTGGTTACTTGGTCAGGAAAACCTAAACTGATATAGACTGAGTACTAACTGAAACTGTAAGAGCTATCATGTAATCGACATGCCCTAATCTGAGCTAATTGGGGTCAAACCTATAACCCCAGTTGAAAGGCTGTCAGTACCTTACCACAGGTACTTACACATGGTTCTATGGATCCACTAATATGATGTCCAAATAGACTAGAGAGTCAGTCCTAAACTGGTGGGTGACCCCTAAAAGAGTGTCAGTCTTAAACTGGTGGATGACATCTCATAATTCTATGCTGGATACATATTTTTGGAATTTAGGGACGCTACTAAGGACCCCTTTCTAACTAGCGGGTGAGCCCCGATCCCTAGGTTTGCTCGGTGCTAAATCCTACTCCTTACTAAAATAAAATGGGAGGTATTACTTGTTTAATATAATAGGGTACAATACTGATAGGTTCTCAGGATGAACATGGTAGTCTAAGGATAATAATAAAATCATGTAGTGCTTGAAATTCCAAAAAATAAGTCAACACATAGGTATCGGGTGTTCATAATACTCCAGCACTGAATGATTCTAAAATATGATAATATCATTTCATAAAACTAACAAAAATCATAATTCTGAGACCTATAATGTGTTACCTTTTACTAAGCCGGCTGATTTCATGAATTGGAACATGGGAATAAGTTAAACTTGGTAAGATAACATACTCACACGGATTAATACATGAATTTGCTAAGTTTTCATTAAATCAAATGAATATAACATGGGTACTTGAAATTCAAAGCATAAAGTAATCTTATTTATATAGGAAAACATGTGAACATGGCTTGAATTTGAATTACTAAGAAATACATAGGTTTTAATTCATAATTTGCATGGATAATTTCACAAAATAGGGTTTATATTCATACTTTAATTGAAAGAGGATTTTTGGGCTCAATGGGTGGAAGGAACCCATTGATGAATACCCTACATACCTAGATGGTTGAATTCCTTGAAGAAAAACTTAAAGTTGGAGCTTGGATACTTGGATTCTTGGAGAGAAAACTAGAATTTCTTGTTCTTGGGAAGAGGAGAAGGGTTTACAAGAGTTAATTCTAATGATAGTGGGCAAATAATGCCCTTTTGGGTGCTATAAGTCATGCTTAAGATGATTAGGGTTGAGGAGAAAACACCAATACACCCCAGGTCCTTTAATTTGATAAGGTAGAAAATGCACTGCCTCCATAATGTGGAGGCCCTTACGGGGACTAGCCTCTACGATGTGGACCTCATCGCGGTGTATAGCCTCTGCGATGTGGCTCTATCAAGAGGCTTACTGCCTCCATGGTCCAAACATGTCCCGAACCTTATTCAAAAATCCAAAACTCTCTCGGGACACCCCTTTAACATTCCTAAACATGTTCTAAATCAAAAATCAACATTTCGGGATTGGGAAAGCTAAAAATAAAATCTTCAAAGTTTTGGGGTCTTGAAAATGGTTGTTCTCTACACTTAGTGAAAATTTCATTCTTTGGACCCCTTAATATGCAACTAAGAGTTGAAGCAAACTTAGAATCCTATGGGGTATTACAATATCTCCCCCTTGGGATCATTCATCCTCGAATAAAACTGGTTAAGCTGAAATTACTAAAGAAAATTGAGATCGTAGACTGGTTACTTATGAGCTGAAGCATGATTAAATTAATTGAGTCTGGAACATGATACATGGACTGAACTTAATTTATGAATGCCTGAAATGACATGACATAAGGATGTTTATGCAACTAAAATAAAGAATGAGAGAGATTTAATTTGGGAGAAACCATTACCTCGAGATGGATATGAATTCATGGAGAAAGGATGAGGATACTTGGCTCGCATGTTTGCTTTTGCTTCCTAAGTAGCTCCATCAATAGGCTGATTTCTCCATAGAACCTTAACTAAGGGAACTTCCTTATTCCTTAACCTACAAACCTAATAGTCAATAATCTCAACTGGGACTTCCTCGAACAAGAGGCTACCTTTCACTTCTACACACTCTAATGGAACAACAGAGGCCGAATCACCAATGCATTTCTTTAACAAAGAAATATGGAACACCGGATGCACTGATCCCAAATCTATAGGTAATTCTAACTCATAAGATACCTTTCCATAGTAGTTCAAAATTTTATTTAGGACAACATAGCAGGGATTGAGTTCCCCTTTTTGCCAAATCTCTTCACTCTTTTCGTAGGCAAAATTTTCAAATAAACCAGGTCACCAACATCAAACTCAAGATCTCTTCTCCTCACCTTCGTATAAGATTTTTGATGACTTTAAGTTGTCTTTAGCCTCTCTTAACTTAACTAAACTTTCTCCATTGCCTCAAACACTGAATATTGACCTACTAAAGCATCCTCACCTACCTCGAACCAAGAAATGAGAGATCTACATCTTCCCTAATAGAGAGCTTCAAACAGAGCCATATGAGTACTGGAGCGATAACTATTGTTGTAGACAAACTCAATCAAAGGTAAATGATCATCCCAACTACCTTTAAAGTCAATAACACAAGCCCTTTAACATGTCCTCTAAAGTTTGAATGGTCCTCTCTGCTAGGCCGTCTTCTGGGGATAGAAAGATATACTGAGATGAACTTGAGTACCAAGACCCTTCTGAGAAGCTTTCCAAAAATAAAAGGTAAACTGAATACCTCTATCTGAAATGATGGTCAAAGAAACCCCATACAACTTGACCAACTCTATCAGATAGAGCCTAGCATAATCCTCAACTAAATAGGCAGTATGAATTGGCAAGAAATGAGATGATTTGGTTATTCTATCCATGATGATCCATATTAAATCATGCTGATAACGTGTACAAGGAAACCCTATCATAAAATCCATGTTCACCACCTCCCACTTCCTATTGGGGATACTAAAATCCTAAAGTGTACCACTAGGCCTTTGGTGGTCAACCTTAACTTGCTAACAGTTTGAACATGTAGCCATAAATATAGAATATCTTTCTTCATACCATTCGACCAATAAATTTCTCACACGTCACGATACATCTTAGTGGCGCCTGGGTGAATAGAATATCATGCACTATGCACTTCAGCTAATATTCGCTGCCTCAATTCATCAACACATGGAACACATAGCCTTCCTTAGCAACAAAGTACACTATCTCCCCCTTGGGACAAAATCTCCACCTTATGATCCTTGATTGTCTCCTTCAAATTGACCAAACTAGGATCCCTGTCTTATTTTTCTTTCACTTCTGTAACCAATGAAAATTCAAAACCATTCTAGATCCAAATACTTTCTTTGGTTGAATTAATCAATCAAACTCCTAACCTCTCAAGCTGATGAACTTCATGCACTAACTCCTTCTTATCACCCTCGACATGAGCAACACTACCCATAGACAATCTACTAAGGGCATCTGCCATAATATTGGCCTTGCCTGAGTGATATAATACACTCATATCATAATCCTTCAACAACTCAAGACATATTCTCCGACGAAGATTCTGATCTTTCTGTGTGAACACATAATGTAAACTCTTGTAATTTATGAACACATCAACATGAACCCATAAAGGTAATGCCTCCAACTCTTTATGGCAAAGACAACTGTTGCCAATTTAAGATCATGGATTAGATAATTCATTTCATGGGGTTTAAGTTATCTAGAGGCATAGTCTATAACCTTACCTCTCTGTATTAATACACAACCAAGACTAAATATAGAGGCATCACAATACACTATGAATCCATCTGTGCCATCTGAAAAAGTCAAGACTGGAGCAGAAGTGAGTCAAATCTTCAACTCTAAGAAACTCTTCTCATAGGAATCTAACCACTAAAATTTGATTTTATTCTAGGTTTGTCTAGACATAGGAGAAGAAATAGAAGAAAATCCTTCAGAAAAACATCTATAATATCTAGACAAACCTAAGAAACTCCTAACATCTGATAGAGAGATGGGTCTAGGTTAATTTCTTACTGCTTCAGTCTTTTGAGGATCAACTCGAATGTCATCACCTAAAATAATGTGATCAAGGAAAGCTACTGACCTCAACCAAAATTCATACTTATTAAACTTAGTGAATTACTGTTGATCTCTAAGGGTCTATAACACAGCCCTCAAATGGTCTGCATGATCATTCCCACTATGAGAATAGACAAGGATGTCAATAATGAAGACTATGACAAATATATACAAGTACAGATTGAACACCCTATTCACGAAGTCTATGAAATCTAAAGAGGCATTTATCATTCCAAAAGACATAACTATGAATTTAAAGTGACCATACCAAGTTCTAAAGTTTGTCTTCGGAATGTCACATTCTCTGACTCTAAGTTGATGATAGCCAAATTTGAGGTCTATCTTAGAGAAATAACTTGCACCCTGAAGTTAATCGAACAAGTCATCAATCTGAGAAGAGGATACTTATTTTTTATTGTGACTTTGTTCAACTGACGGTAGTCAATGCACATTCTGAGGGAACCATCTTTCTTGCGCACGAATAGAACTAGAGAACCCATGGAGAAATATTACGTTTGATAAAACACTCGTCTAAGAGATTATTTAACTATTCTTTTAACCCTTAAGCTTAGATGAAGCCATTTTGTATGGTGGAATAGAGTTACGCTTGGTATCTAGAAGGAGATTTATTCCAAAGTCAATTTCTCATTTGGGAGAAACTCTAGGAAGATCTTTAAGAAACACATCTGGGAACTCACTTACTATAGGAAATGACTCAAGACTTGAGGTTTTAATATTTAAGTCCTTGACTTGCACGGATGGTAGATACACCCCTTGGAAATCATATTTCTTGCCTTAAGATAGAAAACAAACTGACCCTTAAGCACTGAAGTACTATCCCTCCATTCAATAACTGGTTCATTAGGAAACTAGAATTGAATAATTCTATTCCTGGAATCAACTGAGGCATAGCACGAGTGAAGCCAATCCATGCCGAGAATGACATCAAAATCAGTCATATCTAACTCCATATAATCAACTAAAGTGACTTTCTGTGATACTAAAACCGGCCAATTACTATATACTCGTCTAGCTACAATAGACTTACACACTGGTGTAGACACTAAGAAAGTCTCTACTAATATTTTAGGACTGACACCAATTCTACATCTTTATAAGGAGGCATACACAAAAGTGAATCTCCGGGGTCTAACAATATATAAACATGAAGATAGAATACTTGTAACATACTCGTATATATTGATTGGGATCGGAGTGTACATATGCATAGTAGCTCGGTAGGTGTGTACACAATATATGCATTGAATTGCATCGTGTTGCATCGATTTATTTGGTTCAGATTGGTTAAAGTTGATTGTAGTGATTTAAAGGATTTTATTAGTGATTTCTAAACCTAGGATTATAGATTATTTGATTTTACTAGCCTGTTAATCTATTAATAAGACTATTTGGGATTGGTTATGTTCTTATTCCTTCTGCTTCTATGAGTTTGAGATGTTATTCTTGGAATTGATTATTGGCTTTACCTATCACGGAGGATGGAATACGTGCCATCACAGTTCCAAATTTGGGAAGTCCCGAATTTGAGTTGTGACAAGCGTGAATAGTAATTTTATGAATTATATTTATATATGATAAAATACAACATATAAGTTAGGTGCACAATATAATTTTTCTAAATTTCAATGTAGTCTCATTTTAAGGCACTATTTAAATTTTGTTCAATATTTTTTTTTCAAAAAAAATTACAAATATAGACCATTATTACCGTTTCTATCCCATGCTCCTCCTCTTCAAGGTTAAACTATAGCAACAAAATCCAGTGATGCGCAAGCATCTTACAGATATGTAAGTGAGATTTTGAAGTAATATATTACAACTGTTTATGGGAAAAAATCCAATGAAACTATCAAAATTGAGATATGTGGGTCAATTGATTGTGCAAATATACGAATCGCTCAACAACACTAAACATGTATTTAAGTAATATAATGACTTACAAAAAAGATATGAAGAAAGTCTATATGCATAAAAATAGTTTTGAAAATTTGTAATTTGACAAAATTTGTAAGTAATTTAATAGGTAAGATAGCAAAAAGTATCTCAGAAATTGATCTTTCAATACGTTTTTACAATTTGAATTTTGAATAGAAGAAGTGTGGCGGGCATGAGCTTCACCTCCAAAATACAACAACTACTTGCTCTTCTCAACTCTTGTTCTTCCCTCAAACACCTCTTCCAAATTCATTCTCAAATCATAATCTCCGGATTATCTCAACACAATTGTATCACCCTCAAAATTATCAACTTTTTTGCTTCTCATACCCAATGAACTCTTCTTATGTTGGTCTCATCATCAAGCAATCCCATAATTCATCTAATTCATGGTGGAACATCCTCATTAGACATTATACCACATGCCACAAGTCTTCATATATAGAATCCATTCAATTTTTTATTGAAATGCAGCGTGTTGGAGCTGCTTATGATGAATTCACATACCCTTTTCTCTTCAAGGCGTGCTCGTCCTTTTTGAGTGTGGAAGAAAGGAAATAGGTTCATTGTGATGTGATCAAGATTGGTGTTTGTAACAATGTGTATGTTCAGAATACTTTGATTTATTTCTATGGTTCTTGTAAGAAGATTGTGGATGCATATAAGATGTTTGATGAAATGTTGCCTAGAACTGTTGTTTCTTGGAATTCAATAATTTTGTCTTGTGTTAAAAGTTGTTGGTATTATGATGGGGTTAAGATTTTTTGAGTAATAAGGAAATGTGGGGTTCAACCAGATGAGACGACGTTGGTGGTTTTGCTTTCTGTTTGTGCTTAGTTGGGTGACTTGAGTTTAGGGAAATGGATTCATGGTCAAGTGATTGAGCAAGGGATGTTTGTGAATTGTCAATTGGTAACTTTTCTTATCAGCATATATGCCAAATGTGGAGCAGTGTATTATGCTCGTTTGATGCTCGACAGGATTGGAGAAAGAAATATGTGGACTTGGAGCGCGATGATTCTTGGATTGGCTCAGCATGGATTTGCTACACAAGCGTTGAAACTCTTTTGGAAAATGAAGGATTGTTCTGTGAAGCCTAATTATCTGTCCTTTCTTAGTGTGCTTTACGCTTGTATCGGGATGGTCAAAGAAGGGCATTATTTGTTGCAAGAAATGGAAAGTTTTTATAGGATCAAGCTTATGGTGGAAAATTATGGTGCCATGGTAGATAACTTGAGTCATGCTAGTCGTCTAGAAAAAGCGTACAAATTCATAGTTCACATACCCATTGAGCCTGATGCATTCATATGGAGGACATTACTCAGTGCATTCCACATTCATGATATTAGTGACTATACTGGAGTTAGAGAGGAGGTCAGAAGAAGGTTGCTTAGAATGGAGTCCAAAAGGAGTGGAAATTTGTTCATGGTAGCAAATAAGTATGCTGGAAATGGATTATGGAAAAAAGCAACAAAATTGAAAAGAGGTATGAAAGAGAGATAACTTAAGAAAATCGCTGGAGAAATCTGTGTATCAGTGTTTCAGAATCCATAGAGATTGTTATCGAGTTGGTAAGTAGAAGGAAGTTTCTTGTTCCTAAACAGACATTGTTCACATCACATTAACATGGCTAAACAGGAATTGAATGTTGTTAAGTGCCATTACATCAGAAGATGTTGTGTTTTTCTCTGGCTCGGTTGCAGCAACAATACATAAGAAAACACCCCGACACCCTATAAAGTGTTCAATGCTGTCAAACTAAAATTGGATAAAAAGTGTTGAACTTTGGATAAACAAGATCCACATTGTTTTCAGAATTGGTTTTGGTATCTACCTATAAAAGATACGATCACTTACCAAAACCCCTAAACATAGATAAAAATTTCCCTGCCAATTGAGAGATACTAGAACCCCAAGTATTGTTGGGATTACAAACCAGTTGAATCAAAAAAAATAGAAATATTAACCACCTTATATAATTCAAAATATAAATGTCAAATCAAGAATTGGTTTTGGTATTGACCTGCAAAAGATACGATCACTTACCAAAACCCCTAAACATAGGTGAATTTTTCCCTGCCAATTGAGAGATACTTGAACCCCAAGTATTGTTAGGATTACAAATCAGTTGAAACAAAAAAAATATTAACCACCTCATATGATTCAAAATATAAATGTCGAATCAGCTACACTATCATTCATCTAAGGGATGTAAGCCCAATTGGAATAAACCAGAGGGAACAGCTCCAGTAATCCATAAACTCAGTCCTCTTTAGTATTTATTGCTACTAAATGTCAAAGTTGATCTACACCACCACAAATTATTCATATTCATTTAAGTCACTTAAAATGATCTATTAGATTGGTTTGAAGATGACGAAGACTTGGCTTTTGTAAAATCAACAAGATCTTTGAAGAGTGTGTCCTCAGGTTTAAAAGGTGAAGCAGAATTAATCGAAAGATTCTTTGTTTGTCTAACTAAGCGTCATAAGAACTCGAACCAGTTCTTTGGGGATGAGAACCACCAAAAACATATTTCTTAAAGTATTGTTGTCTCTGATCATATCTTATTAGTGGTGGAGGAAGTGTGGCAGGAGGAGCATCCCAAGGTACTAGAGGCAAGTGATCGGTAGATTTGGCTTTTTTATCAGATTTGTAGTGGTTACTTTTTCAGCACACATAGATGCAATGCGGTTTAGGAAGTCATCATCAGCAATTGGATTTAGCAAATCATCTGAAGGGGGTGCAATAAAGATGGCTTGGGACATGAATGTGGGATGGAGTTCGTGATGTTTGAATTAGTTGAAGCAGCAATAGATGAGGATCCTTCTGTTCCCAATGATTTTTCAGATTCAAACATGTCACCACTGAGATAATCAACCATTTTCCCTTTTGTAAAAACTGGTCTCCTTGACGAAGGTGGGGGAGGAAGAGTAGGAGTAATTTGCATAGGTTCGTTCTTCACATCAATAGCCCTCCGCCCCTGTCCCTGTGATAGATCTTTTGAAGATCTAAAAATTGAGTAATAGTAACACATCAAGACAATAGGGAAAAACCAAGGACCACACCATCGAAGGATACAGTAGAGAAATTGGAAAACCCTAACAAAATGTTCCTACACTTTTTGGAATCCTTGATTAAAATAAAGCACAAAACTACATTCTATAGTAGTTAAAAAATACAATTATGATTATAGCTCTCTTTATCGTTTAATCTACACACACACACACGTGTACACACACACACACCACCGTAACCCCAAAGGACAAATTATTGGCAATTATATCTATTCAGAAAGCATAGATCACTCAAAGAAGATCCTTAATCAAGAAACAAAATTGTGACATGCTAGCACATGATGAATAAAGTAAATTCATATCAATATTAGATTGCACAATTTATTAAGCATCCAGGGACACCAATATCAATATGCAAGAGTCTTTCCCTTGTGAACATAGGCACCAGTAAATTCTCCTCTGAATTTGACAACAATGTGAAGTTAAGACACACCACCAAAGGCAGCAGTAGTAAAAGTTTGGATACCATGGGCTCTTCTATCTCAAACCTTCTTCTCCAAAACTTTTTGAAGGACTTTACCCCCTGAAATGTCTTATGGTACTATAATTAATCCAATTTCCATTTTAATAAAAGTAAAAGAAAAACAAAACTCTAATCAATTCCTATTATTTATCCCCAAAATTTTCTATTAAGCAACTAGACAAATGTTTATGCTGGTGGAAAATTAAAAATCACAAGTTAATGATTACTTATATGAGAAGATAAAAGGCATAACTACCCCCTTGAACTATACTCATATTTTCAACTACACACTTTACCTTTGAAGAGGTCCTATTATCCCCCAAAACTATTTAATAATTGAATAAAAATAGCCTAGTATGATGATGTGGCATAGAGAGTGTGCTCACTCTCTTGAAAGTGTGTGAAAGACAAGAATAAAAAAAATTATATTTGATTAATATGTGGTTTAATACTTCTACTATTTAATTCATTTGTAATTTCAATCACAAAGGATGACACTATCTTGTTTTTTAGATACACAATGAAAAAATAAAAAATAAGAAAGAGAACAAAAAATAACTAAAATTAATGGATTGGAAGAGAATGGCTGTTGTAGCTCCTATCTGGGGAAGAAAGAGAAGTTAAAACAAAAAGGAAAAAAATAGAACAAAAAACTAAAAGTAGGAAAAGAATAAGAGAAACAAAATGATAAGAAATAACTTAAGTAAAATTGAGAAAGGAAGAAATTTATAATGGAGGAGAGAAACAAAGATGGCCCTCGTTGTGCTGTTTGGAGAAGAAAAGGGAAAAAAGAATTGAATAATAACAAAGAGAAAGATAAGAATTTTTTTTAAAATGAAATTTAAGAGTGTGTGTTTCACCTCCAAGAGTGGTTGCGATGTTTAAAGGATGTTTTTATTTCATTTTTAAATAGTTTAAGGGGGGTAATAGGACCCCTTCAAAGATAAAGTGTGTAATTGAAATTATAAGTATAGTTCAAGGTGGTATTTATGTTATTTCCCTATATGAGAGCTTGGTAATGACAAATGAATATAATTTGGTAATGATGTTGAGAAAAGCTTCATCAACACTTTTATGACTTAACAACTACGAATGTTCTAAACCTTGGTGAAACCCCAATATTACAATTCTAGTCTCTTTTTAATAGCAATAATAAAATTGACTATCCACTATTTTTTAGTAAAAAAGAATCTAAAAGTAGGTTACCTAGGATGCATATCAAGCAGGCTAAATATCAAAGCGTACTAACCACCAAACCAGCTAAAGAGAACTCAAGTGAAAATAATCAAGGAACCATATACATAAAATTCTTCCCCACAAATGAAATCCAACTTCCCTTGAAGGAGAACAAGGGGAATTAATTTATACTCTCATATCAATGACCATCTAAAGTACTCATCTAAATGTTTTTTACTGCATCACATACTCCAAAGTGGCAATATTTGCAGCAAGAATAGCAAACACCAGGAAAACTTAAAAGTATAAAATTTGAACAAAACTATTGTACGGGTAAGGGGAGATGGAACAGTATAGCAACAAAATGACCAAGCATTACCTCCGCACTAAATGAGAGAAATCATCTTTTGACTCGTCATCCTCATATTCATATTCATAAGGGGTGCAACATGAGTTTCTCTGGGTGGTACAGTACTTGTTGAGGTTCCTTTAGCAATATTGTCATGTCTAAGTAGAACGCGCTGAAGATTGTCATTGAGTGCCAATCCTTTACATAGCAGATCTTCATCTCTAAATTTACAAATAAAAATAATATTAAAGGACCAATTAGAGATGAAATAAAAATGTAAAACTACAAGTACTTACATAGTATTGTTCACAAGAATCATCACGCGCTTCTGATAAGAACGACACTGTTCAACAAGATCAACTATCACCTCCTCCTTCACAGACTGCATGGATATCACATGATAAATTAAAACACGAAAGATAATTCATCTTGGAGTTAACAAGAAACGTTGAGCATAAATTGGATGTAAAAATGTACTTTTTAACACTTAATGATGGAATGTCAATCACTTATCCAAAAAAAGGAAATACCAATATATAGCTCCTTATTTTTTTCGCCTATAAAATACTAAAAGGAAGAACAATATATCTATAATTTATTAACCGTATGGATTTCTACAAGATTAAACAAGAACCAATAGCTGTAATAGGCATATAAAAGTATCTCAAACATTAAAATGGAGAATTCACAATTTCATGTCCACAACAACTACCTCAAAATATTGGATTGCACAAAAATCATGTTTGATCCCTTTTTCTTTCGACACTCAATGTTTCAGTCTAAACTAGACATTCAACCTTATGTACTGCAGTAATATTTTTTCTTAAAAAACCTAGATGCAGCAACATGCCCCCACCCTAAAAGGAGGGAGAAAACCATGCCAGATATTTTACATTAAAGGACTTCTTTTACTTTTGACAAAGGTAACAAATTTGTATATAAATCTTCAGCACTAAAGGCTGGTGTAATAACTCAAGACTTTTTAATGAGGGGTAAATGGGTTATTTTACCTATATTATTAATCTTAATTAAGAGAATAAATGCGAGTAAGTCAAAATCCTAAACCCCCTTCCTTGTTCAATTTTTTTTCACGTTCTAGTTGCAAGGGAAGTAGAATATTAGGATTTTTTCTAATTCCTTTATTGCTGAAAGAGAACAAGCATCATAGAGGTTTTGTAGAGCTCAAGAACAGCTATAAGAATTCCGTATGTCACAATTTGGTTGATAATAACCTTCAGGTGTGTATATATCAGTATCTTTATATTGTAATTATAGATTCTTAACTTTATAATAGTTAAAAAAAAAAAGAATTTCTATTTCTACTCTCATAATACGATCGGAAGGAGAGGATTTGATAATTATTGTATATTCATGATTATAGGGGATGAATTAGAGTTGGAATTTATATGAAAATAGAAGGGTAATATTAAAGGACCAACATGTTGCGATGCCACTGTTTTACTTAGTAGTTATATTTATTTCTATTGAAAAAAAAATATTAAGTTACGGTAAAATCTAATAGTTGAAGATGTTGTGTTTTGAATGGTTACTCAAACGAGCAATTAGACTGAGAACTTGATTCTGATTATTGACTTGTTCTAAAAATTTAGACGTTACCCACTTAAAAGGTTTTGATTATTTTAAATCCATTTTGGTGTAGTTTGAGGTGATTTTGATTTATTGAAAGGGGTGTAAATAATAATTTCGTATAATTTTAATCGATTATCAATTTACCCAATAATCTAATAAAAAAATTAAAATTGAATCAATAAACCAATAATTTTTTTATAAAATCATTAAAAAATCGTTAACCCAATAAAGTTAAATAAATAATATTTTTATCGGTTTGATTTTTATACACCCATACTTAAATTATAATTTCTTACTTTATTAATAATAATAATAAAAACGTATTTGTACATGTAAGTCTACTCAAAATTCTAATCAAAACACTAATCAGAAACTAATGTGAAACATTAATCGAAAAAATTAATTTCATATATTTACCACACAAAAAATAAAAGAACTAAGTAAAGGGGACTGGGGGACCGATGAAAATTCTTCAGATGAAGTTTCGTAGTGGAGCTTAGTATGGATCCAAAAATGGATACTAGCTACCTTAATTTTTTACTAACAACTTAAATTTGAAAAGGAAGAGAACAAAGTCTTAATACAAAAATAAAAAAAATAAAAAAAATAAAAAAACAAAAAAAGTGCAGGGCAGGAGTAGGGGGCAGGGGTGGTTGGGTGGGTTAGGGGTGAGGTGAGAGGGTTCTACAAGGGGTGGGGTGGGTTACATTTAAAAGTGAGGTGGGGTGGGTTAAATTTAAAACTGGGAAAAGTAAAGGTGATGTGATGTGGTTAGGTGTAAGTTGGAATAATTTATTACAACTTACAAACACTGTTTGTTGTTTGTAATAAATTATTACATTTTACAAACAGTATTTGTAAAACGTAATAAATTATTACAAACTACATGATTTAACATAAAGAAGATGTGATAGCACACTGTTTTTTATTTTTTGTGCAAAACGTAATAAATTATTATTTTTTACAAATCGTGTTGACCGTTGGTTGATCAAAAGTGAAAAACGTAATAATTTATTACATTTAGCCTATATTGGTAAATTTTTAAATAGGTGGCCTATTGTGGTCATTTTTTTTATTTTGTGCCTTATTTTGGTTCTGAGTTCTATAAACTTCATATATAACATACTTTGTATATTTATGTTAATAAATATGCTTAATATGTTTCTTAATATTTTATATATTTATATATGTATGTATATGGTATATACATGATATAAACTTTATATATAACATACTTTGTATTTTTCGGTTATAAATATAATACTTTATATATTTATGGGTATAAATATATTACTTTGTGTATAAAGATACCAAGTATTATGGTATATAAAGATAGCAGTTGCAGTTTAAGATATAAATTTGTTAAATTGGACATAATTTTTTATGAAAAATATATATCACCGATTTATCTTTTTAGCATATATATGGTATAAACTATTTATATTTGAATAGTATAATAAAGATGTACACAATATAATATATATAATCAAATTAAAAATGAGAATAATTTGTGGCAGTGGTAAACTAATCTGCTACAACTTTATTAATTTCATAAATATAGAAAATGATTATCCATTATTAATTACACGACTATAATTCCTTAAACGTCCGTATCACAACAGAAAAATTATTATTATTATTATTATTATTATTATTATTATTATTATATTATAGTAATTGGGATCATTAGCAGTAAAATAATGTCTTAAATAAGAAAGAAAAATAATGATGAGAGAGAAAAAGAGATATATATTAATTAGGATAGCATTAAGTTTGAAATTATAATTACCTTATTCTTTAAAACTGCTATATACGTAATATTGAAAAAGTAATATTATTCATGAACTTAATAAGTGTTAAGGAGTGTTTTATGTAAAAATTTAAAAGATTGGGGTTATATGTAATAATAATAAAAGTTGAAATTAGAGTTGGAAATTGTGAAAACACCAAAAACTTGTTTTCCCTTTTCAGAAAAAAATTTCGAAATTATTTTTTGAATTTTCATGGCCAAACACCACAATTTCCAACTCCGAAAAAAAAAATCCAGAAAAAAGAAAAAAAAAATCATAGCCAAACGGGATTTTTGGATGAAGTTGTTTCCACAACTCGAACTATAACCTCTTGATTACATGACAACAACTTTATCGACTAAGTCAAGGCTTCTGTTCAATTATATTAATAATAAAGGTAAAAGAGGTATAAAATGGTAATATCTTTTGATTTTCCAAACTGACCAAAAAAGAATAAACATATAATTTATATAGTACTTAAATAAGTAAAAATAGATGAAAACAATATGATTTAGTTCACATCATAAATTTTTATTTAATTTTAAACTTTATGTCGAGTCAAATATATTAAATTTTGACTTGTAGATGGTGACCATTTGGACCATGTCATGTTTAATTAAATTTTGATTAGCGGAGAAACCCATAATTCATAAAAAGAATATTCCGTTTTGCTAAGGGATTTATTTAGTGATTTGCCCATTATGATTTGTAATGGAATTTTGGTTTAACAAGTTATAAATATTTTAAATTTTGTGATTGAGTTGAATTATTCAATTTGGCTTAGGGTTTAGTAAGTAAAGTATTAGTTTATTATAAGTAATTTCGTGTTTGGATAAAAGTGTTGAAATTAATAATAAGTAGGTTGCGTGTTTGACAAAAATATATCGATAATCTATTTTATGTTTAAATGATTGAAGTTCCTTAAGATATATAATTAAGATCAGAGCCCATGCAGAGGCGGACTCAGGAATTGAATATATCGAAAGTTGCATCACTATACATCTTTAGCGTAAATATTTTTTTTATTTATTATCCGATATTCAGTATCCATAAAGACGATTGATTCAAATTCACGTATTGTAGAGCTGAATAAAAGAAAAATGCTACATACTAACAAATTTTTTAATTATCAAAACTCGAACTCGAAATCTAATAAAATTAAGAAATTTCTAATAGTGATTTCAACAATTATGATGAGCAATGCATAGAAATGTTTCTTTAATTTATGTTTGACATGAAAATTATAATAGACATACACTTAGGGTCATTTGTAGAGTGTATTAAAAAAAATGCATTAATTTTATGTATTATTAGTACCTTGTTTGGTATATCTTTAGCTCATGTATAACTAATGCAATACGATCTATTATGTATTCAGGTGTGTATTACTAAAACCTCAAAATTCATGGCATTAATAATGATATGGATCCAATACATGCATTAACATGATAAAAGACAATTCTCTCAAAAAAAAAAATCTGCATCCTTTCCAACATATATATGGAGGGTATTTTTATAATTTTTTTTCAAGAAATTATGTAATTCATGTTATTTTTAATACATCAAACCAAACAATGTATAAAAAAAAATACAAGCATAGCTAACACAGACATTACTAATACAAACATTATTAATTCACCATATTTTACATTATTCTTATACACTCTTTATCAAACGACCCCTTAGAGTCATTCGATTCATGCATATTACATTACTAAAAAAGGACAACCCAATGCACTAAATCTCATTCTATGCTTTTTTTGTATAGAAATGAACACTAGTGACGCCCAAGTGCTCCATCATTTACTTCAACTTTGCCACTACCAATTAACACAGTTTCACCATCAACTTTGCCATTTCTAAAATTAGAACCAAAACTTGAACTAAATGGTCTAGGGGGTATATAAAATGATTTGATTTTTTCATCAACTAATTTTGCTTCATTTGCAATGTTCCTAGCATTTGTTGATACAACAAGTGCACTAGCAATAATGAGGAGGAAAATAATTTTTGTTGGCATTTTTAGGAGTTGATAATTAAGACAATTTTTTTTTTTTTTTTTGGAGTATGAGAATTTTGGTTTGGGATTTGAAATTATATATAGGTGTTGAGAATTTTAATTATGTTGAAAGTTAGGGAGATGTTAAGTTGATGATTATACATTGCATGTTTATTAACTATAATTTATTTCTGTATGAAAGTTCAAGAAAGTCAATTTCAATGATACTCTTAAACTGCATGATCAACCTAATTCTATCTTACAACAAAATCAATTACCAGTAAT
>NC_061114.1:166603272-166671329 GCF_002878395.1 Capsicum annuum | reverse complement strand
CACTGTTCAACAAGATCAACTATCACCTCCTCCTTCACAGACTGCATGGATGTCACATGATAAATTAAAACATGAAAGATAATTTATCTTGGAGTTAACAAGCAAAGCTGAACATAAATTGGATTTAACAATGTACTTTTTAACACTCAATGATGGAATGTCAATTACTTATCCAAAAAAAATGGAAAGACCAACATATAGCTCCTTATTTTTTAGCCTATAAAATACTGAAAGGAAGAACAATATATCTATAATTTATTAACCACATGGATTTTTACAAGATTAAACAAGAACCAATATTTGTAATAAGCACACAAAAATATCTCAAAAATTAAAATGGAGAATTCACAATTCCATGTCCACAACAACTACCTCAAAATATTGGATTGCACAAAAAAAAATATTTGATTTCTTTTTCTTTCTACACTCAATGTTTCAATCTAAATTAGACATTCAACCTTATGTACTGCAGTAATATTTTTTCTTATTAAACCTAGATGCAGCAACATGCCCCCACCCTAAAAGGAGGGAGAAAACCATGCCAAATATTTTATAGTAATATTAAAGGACCATTATATTGTGAATCCACTATTTCACTTAGTAGTTATATTTATTTTTGTTGGAAAAAAATATTAAGTTACAGTAAAATATAATGTTGAAGATGTTGTGTTTTGAATGATTACACAAACGAGAAATTAGACTAAGAACTTGATTTTGATTGGTGACTTGATCTAAAAATTTAGATGTTACCCACTTAAAAGGTTTTGATTACTTTAAATCCATTTTGGTGTAGTTTAAGGTGATTTTGATTTACGGGAGCATAGTTGTGATATATTAAAAGGGTTATAAATAATAATTTTATATAATCTTAATCGGTTATCGATTTACCCAATAACCCAATAAAAAAAATAAAATTGAATCAATAACCTAATAATTTTTTTATAAAATCATTACAAAATCGTTAACCCAATAAGATAAATCAATAACATTTTTATCGGTTTGATTTTTATACACCCATAACTTAAATTACGATTTCTTATTTTATTAATTCTAATAAAAACGTATTTGTCCATGTAAGTCTCCTCAAAATCCTAATCAAAACACTAATCAGGCACTAATATGAAACATTAATCGAAAAAATTAATTTCATATTTTTACCACACAAAAAAATAAAAGAACTAAGTAAAGGGGAGTGAGGGACTGATGGAAATTCTTCAAATGAAATTTAGTAGTGGAGTTTAGTATGGATCCAAAAATGGAAACTAGTTACCTTAATTTTTTAATAACAACTTAAACTTGAAAAGAAAGATGTAACGCCTCGATTTTTCTAAATCAGAACGCTACACGGTGATCATGACCCTGAAGGACCACAAGCTAATCCATGATGATATCTGTACCTGTAAACTGCATAATATCTCATAAAATGCAGAAAACATGATCTGAAAGGCCATAAGGTTCAATACTGATACATATCTAAAAAATATGGTATAACAATACCAAAACAAAACATAAATACTAAAAATAATGAAGTCTGAATATCTAATCGAACATCTAGTCTGAAAGCCTCTACTGCCTGAGTAATCTAAATAAAGAGCTGATGGGACATGTCCCCAACTAACTCCGTCTAATAAACTGACAAATAGGATAATGAAGAAATAATCATGTCCTCAAAGGATGAGGACTCACTTCTAACTCTGACTGCTAAATGTGCAATGCTACTGTTCCTCTAGAACTCGTGCCTCTGAACCTATGGTGTAACATAAGAGAAAGCACCCTAGGGCAAATCGTTAGTATGACTGAATGTACTGAGTATATGAGTGAGGTAGGCTAAATGCAAAGGGTTTATATGCATGAACAATGTCGACTAATATGAACGTGAGAATACATACATGCATAAGTAACTATAACTGAACTCGTGGTGATACTGCCTACTGAGTCTTAATACTGACAACATAAGTTTACTGATACTGAGGTACTGAATAGATGAACAACTATTTCTGATAGTTCAACTTATGAAGAACTGGTCTGATTGACTATTTCTAAGAATCCTAAAACCGAATACTGATAACGTGAGTTATGATGACTGATATAACTGATATAACTGTGATAGTCGGCCTAACCGATGTAACTGATACTACGCGAATGTACCTGACAGTCTAAGTTCTGATGGAACTATTTGAGCTCTGCTCTGTATAGAGTAACTGAATTAGAGATCAGTCCTATCTAGCGGGTGATCTTTGAGTATATTGTTAATAAAGATGAATTGACTTATTCTGAGATCAGTCCTACCTAGTGGGTAGTCTCTAAATCTGATGATACTGATACTGATTAACCATATTTGAGATCAGTCCTATCTAGTGGATAATCCTAAAGTCTATTTATAATGATTTTGATTAACCATATCTAACAGTCCCGAATCTGTATTCTTGAGCTGAATTGACAGTATCTGACAGTCCTGATTCTATAACTGAAACTATGGGATGTAGTTATTTAACTGACATACCCCATGCAAAACTAACTGGGGTCCAACCTGTAACCCCAGTTGGAAGGGTGTCAATACCGTGCCACCAGTAAAGACAACTGTTGTGGAGTCAGTCCTAATCTAGCGGGTGACTCCTGCCATCAGTCCTATACATTTAAATATTCTAACGGGTGATCCCTGAGTATGTCAGTCCTATCTAATAGGTGACATCTCATACCTACGCTGGCTACGTAGTTCTGGAACTTAGGGATTGCTTCTAAGGATCTCAGTCCTATCTAGCAAGTGAGTCCCTATCCCTAGGCTCACTCGATGTTGAATCCTACTCCCATCTGAATGACATTGAATTGAGTTGATTAGCTGAACTGAACTGAACTAATTAGCTTAACTGAATTGATTAGCTTAACTGAACTGATACTAGTGGTATTGTTTAGCGAAGCTAAACTGAGTTTACTGAGTTCCTTTGACTGACGGAACGTACCAAGTTATGAGGACTGACTGAGAGTACTAAAATTACTGAGATTACTAGGAATACTGCTGAGATTACTAAACTACTAAGATTATTGTGATTTCTAAGTTTTCCTGAGTGACATGACTGACTGAATTTTATAGATCATGGCTTGACTGAGATTATCATGATAACATAACATGGCTCTAGGCACACAGCTATATTTTTGGGTACAAGTACCCCCAGGACTCGACGGAAGGAAACTGACACACATGACACTTCTTGATCATAGGAATAACATCCATAATTAATAACACCATAAGTAGGGGATTTCATACTACACATGTTTCTCAACACCATATACATGAAAGGGAATGTGTATAACATGTAAATACTTGCATAACTTCAATTTCATGAGCATTCCATATCACAACAACAATACACAACAATTAGTATGGAATTCATGTTGAGTCATAAGGAATAGAGCATGGTCTTGTCATTTAAGTTCTATTTAGCTATAATACATGATTTCTAGTCTCTTAGGTATTTTATCAAACACCTTGCATGCATACCTTGCAGCATAGGCATATTCATCACCTTAATGATTTAAGCCACCCAAAATTCATATATTTCAATTTGCATGTCATCCTAGTTTCAAAAAATCACATAAAGATTCTAAGTTGAGAGTTGTATAACAATCAATCACACAAACATAATCAACCCACAACATAACTTCATGATTTATAGTTTAAAAGAGGGTTCTTAAACTCTATAGATGAAAGGAATCTGTGGATGAACACTATGCATACCTTAAAGCTTGATCTTGAAAGAGATCTAATGTTTCTTGAAGGTTCTTGAAGAAATTCTTAGGCTTGCTCTTGATTTTTCTTGACTACGGTTTAATCCCTTTGGGAGAGAATGCTCTTGTTCTTGAGGAGAATAAGAAAATAATGGGATAGTAGCCTTCTCAAAACTTTAATACCGTTTTTAGAGTAATGTAAAAAGACCAAAATACCCCCATAAAATTACCTCCCAATTTTTGAAATTATCAGCTAAGGACATGGGCTGATATGCCGTCAGATCTGTGATAGCCCGTCAGCCCAGGTCGTCACCTGGGAGCTGGAATTTTTGACATTCTGCCTACGTCTGATGACATTGCTGATAAGTTATCAGAAATGTCATCATAAATATGATAGGTTATCAAAAATATCGTCAGAATTGTGATAAGTCATTAGAAATGTTGTCACTCAGTTTCCAGGCTGACATGCTGGAGTAAAATGGGCATAGATTTTTGTTCCGATATCAGATTTAGGCGAAATTGGTATCGTTAGAAATATAATTTAATTATCTATCTATTGGTGGGTAATGAGCTCAAAAATTTATAGTATAACAAGAGACATACTCATTTGAAGTTGACTATGGCAATATCCTTCCCAATAATTCAATCGGTAAGGAATGTTTTGATTCATCTGATAGCTGGGAGTTATTTGAAGACTTAATATACATCTAAATTACTCATAAACTATAAAAGAACCATGATGTACTATGCATGAACTTGAAACATGGCGCTAATATTGGTTTGGATTTTTTGGGGTATTACAATATCTCCCCCTTGGGAACATTCGTCCTCGAATGAGAATAATTAAGATGGAAGAAAATATCAAATAAAGTACGTACAAGACATACACTACTAAAACATGGTTTTGGGACTGACATGACTGATAAACTGAATACATCATACTGAACATGCATATCATATCTGATGCATGAGTAACTGATTCATGAATGCATGATTGAGTGTTCTGATAAACTAAATTTCACATAATAAGAATGCATATATAATGCCTAATTTTATGACTGACATGATACGTGAATGCATGACTAAAAGTACTGGTAAGCTGATCACGTATATCTGATGCGTGAATACATAACTGAACTGACTCATGAACATGCGACTGAACATGTAATGGTAAAGATACCAAGTTTGAACTGAAAACTGAGCATGGAACCAAATACCAAGTTTGTTGCTGAAATCTAAACATGAGAATGAGTAACTTCAAGGAAGACTGTTATCTTGAACTAAAAATATCGATGAGTCTAAGACTAATTACTCAATATGCATGAGTGGAAATACGAGAACATAACTGAGTCTGGAATGTGATAAATGAACTGAACTAAGTTTGTAATACATGGAGTGCAACTAAGGTTGGAGCTTAAGGGTCAACTTATGAGTATCCCCTACTCTATAGTGGATTCATTACATAAAGAGAGAATGGAATGCTTATATTATGAAAGTTTAGGGAATCATAGCATATCTCCCACTTGGGACACTAGGTCGGTTGAGCTACTGAGGAAAGCTGAGGCAATGCGCAAGGCACCTAAAAGCTGAATTGCGAGTGTTTATATGAAATCTAAAACTGAGGCATGACACATGAACTGAGCTGATTACTGAACTGAAGCATACATTATAACTAAGACTATAACTGAGATGGCAACTGAGTTATGATAATCGCATAATGAAGGCTATCATAAGTCAAGGATCTGAATGTACACTCACACTCTAATTTTTTTTCCTAATTTCTAAGTACAACCTCTTGCTAGTCATTTATTTGCATAGTAGCATGACATTCAAGCCTATCTCCATAACTACATGCTCATGTAAATTAGGCATGCAACAATCTTCTCTTAACATGTATCATTTACTACTTATCTTAGCAACTGCTCATCACTACACTATTCTCATAAATAGAGCTCACTGAAGGGGTTGAATAAAGAAGACCTAAAACATGAATGGACACTAGCTAAACTTGACACATGACTGAGGCCTGAGAAATAGGATATCAATAATATGGAGGTACCCAAAAGGTCTGAACTGAGGATATACATGACATATCCTGGATTAACTAATCAATAGAAGTGTAACATAAGTTATGAGCTGCATAACCTGAGCTGGGAGCTTTCTGCATTCGTGGGACATGATTTGTATTACTGAGGGGAATAGAACCAAACCCCTTATGCTAGGAAATAGAATCGTACATGGTTCTATGGAAAGCGTGAATATAAGTTGTGTTCATGGAACTGAGACATAAAGTATGCATAGGCATCATTCTGACTGGAGTGCAAAACTTTACACTAAGATAAGGATGGGTCGGGAATTGTCTTCCTTAACTGCTTTTCTGTACATACTAGCACTACTACTGAAATCTGAGAGCCTGACTTGGGTACTTGATCTCCCATCTCCTCCTTGGATTCAAGCCATCATCATAAGTCTGTGAACACTAAACTAATCTTTGAACTGAACTGCAATCATCATCACATACTTACACTCTGATTGACACATGCTCGCCTTACTAAACATATCATCTACCTCTATTTCTTCATATACTACTAATATCACATTCACACCTTCATGCTTAATTTTAAGTCAATAAACTTAAATTTCTAACTCACACTGTTCAAGCCTACTAATTTGTTCTGGCATAACTATCCCCAGGAATACATAATCTGATCAATCCAGATAACATTATCCCAACTCCATTACTACTAAACACCTGGGTTCATGCTTCTAACTCTAGTCATTTACTATCATAGGATTCTGAGAAGGGATCTGGTGGAATATCTAAATCTGGGTTCGAGAATGAGTTCTCATGATCAAAAATGAGATCCGTACAACTTTGGAACATAACAAAACTGAGAAATACTATCTGAGCATGTGGAAAATCCCATAACTGTCTATAGAGACTGTCTTAGAAAGCCCTATTTGTAGGACTTGAGCTTCACTACTTTTGTTACCTTGAAAGTAAGGTGGAGTTGGCATGAGTGGAGCATGATGAGAATCTACATGAGTTTCTTAGGAAACCTTTATAAAGCATGATCTGAAACATAAAAGAAGGGAAACTGTTCCTAAAATATCTCATAGCCTCCTGCACATAAGTGTGGTGCACAACACACCCATGTACAAGACTCTACTAGATGCGGCTTTCAGACTTCCTAGGACTATATTGAACCTTAGGCTCTGATACCAAGTTTGTAACGCCTCAATTTTTTAGAACTTGAATGTTACACGGTGCTCATGACCTGAAGGACCACAAGCTAACCCATGACTAATATCTGTACCTATAAACTGTATAATATATCATAAAATACAAAAAAAAACATGATCTAAAAGGCCATAAGGTTCAATACTAATACATATCTAAAAAATATGGTATAACAATACCAAAACGAAACATAAATACTAAAAATAATAAAGTCTGAATATCTAATCTAACATTTAGTTTGAAAGCCTCTACTGTCTGAGTAATCTGTACAAAGAGCTGATGGGACATATCCCCAACTAACTCCATCTAATAAACTGACAAATGGGATAATAAAGAAATAATCATGTTCTCGAAGGATGAGGACTCACTTCTAAGTCTGGCTGTTGAAATCTACAATGCTACTGCTACTCTGAAACTCATGCCTCTGAACCTATGGTGTAACATAAAAGAAAACACCATAGCGCAAATGTGTCAATACGACCAAATGTACTAAGTATACGAGTGAGGTAGGCTAAATACAAAAGGTTTATGTGCATGAATAATGCCAACTGATATGAACGTGAGAATACAAACATACATAAGTAACTATAACTGAACTCGTGGTGATACTGACTACTGAGTCTTAATACTGACAATATAAGTTTACTGATACTGAGGTACTGAATAGATGAACAATTATTTTTGACAGTTTGAATTATGAAGAACTGGTCTGATTGACTGTGTCTAACAATCCTGAAACTGAATACTGATAATGTGAGTTATGATGACTGATATAACTAATTTAACTGTGATGATCAGCCTAATTGATGTAACTGATACAAAGCGACTGTATCTAACAGTCTAAGTTCTGATGGAACTATCTGAGTTCTGCTCTGTATGGAATAAGTGAATCATAGATTAGTCCTATCTAGCGGGTGATCTTTGAGTATATTATTAATAAAGATGAATTGACTTATTCTGAGATCAGTCCTACCTAGCGGGTGATCTCTAAATCTGATGATACTGATACTGATTGACCATAGTTGAGATCACTCATATCTAATGGATGATCCTGAAGTCTATTTATAATGATAAGGATTGACCGTATCTAACAGTCCCCAATTTGTATTACTAAGCTGAATTGATTGTATCTAACAGTCCTGATTCTGTAACTGAAACTATGGGATACAGTTATTTAACCGACATGCCCCATGCTAAACTAACTGGGGTCCAACCTGTAACCCTAGTTGGAAGGGTGCCAGTACTGCGCCACTAGTAAAGACAATTGTTGTGGAGTCAGTCCTAATCTAGAGGGTGACTCTTGCGATCAGTCCTATATATTTAAATGTGCAAACGGGTGATCCCTGAGTATATCAGTCCTATCTAATGGGTGACATCTCGTACCTACACTGGCTACATAGTTTTGGAACTTAGGGATTGCTTCTAAGGATCTCAGTCCTATCAAGCGGGTGAGTCCCCATCCCTAGGCTCACTCAGTACTGATCCTACTCCTATCTGAATGACACTGAACTGAATTGATTAGCTGAACTGAACTGAACTAATTAGGTTAACTGAATTGATTAGCTTAACTGAACTGATACTAGTGGTATTGTTTAGCGAAGTTAAACTGAGTTTACTGAGTTCCTTTGACTGACGGAACGTACCGAGTTCTGAGGACAGACTGAGAGTACTGAAATTACTGAGATTACTAGGAATACTGCTGAGATTACTAAACTACTAAGATTACTGAGATTTCTGAGTTTCTTGAGTCACACGACTGACTGAATTTTATAGATCGTGGATTGACTGAGAGTATCGTGATAACATGACATGGCTCTAGGCACATAGGTATATTTTTGGGTACAAGTACCCCCAGGATTCGATGGAAGGAAACTGACACACATGACACTTCTTGATCATAGGAATAACATCCATAATTAATAATACCATAAGTAGGGGATTTCATACTACACATGTTTCTCAATACTATATTCATGAAAGGGAATGTGTATAACATGTAAATACTTGCATAACTTCAATTTCATGAGCATTCCATATCACAACAACAATACACAACAATTAGCATGGAATTCATGTTGAGCCATAAGGAATAGAGCATGGTCTTGTCATTTAAGTTCTATTTAGCTATAATACATGATTTCTAGTCTCTTAGGTATTTTATCAAACACCTTGCATGCACACCTTGTGGTATAGGAATATTCATCACCTTAATGATTTAAACCACCCAAAATTCATATATTTCAATTTGCATGTCATCCTAGTTTTATAAAATCACATAAAGATTCTAATTTAGGAGTTGTATAACAATCAATCACACAAACATAATCAACCCACAACATAACTTCATGATTCATAGTTTAAAAGAGGGTTCTTGAACTCCACAGATGAAAGGAATCCGTGGATGAACACTACGCATACCTTAAAGCTTGATATTGAAAGAGATCTAATGTTTCTTGAAGGTTCTTGAAGAAATCCTTAGGCTTGCTCTTGATTTTTCTTAACTAGGGTTCAACCCTTTTGGGAGAGAATATTCTTGTTCTTGAGGAGAATGAGAAAATAATGGGATAATATCCTTCTCAGGGCTTTAATACCATGCTTAGAGTGAGAGAAAAATACCAAAATACCCTCACAAAATTACCTCCCAATTGCTGAAATTATCAGCTGACGACATGGGATGATAAGCCATTAGATCTGTGATAGCCCGTCAACCCAGGTCGTCACCTGGGAGCTGGAATTTATGATATTCTACCTAAGTCTGACGACATTGCTGATAAGTCATTAGAAATGTCGTCAGAAATGTGATAGGTTATCAGAAATGTCGTTAGAATTGTGATAAGTCGTCAGAAATGTCGTCACTCAGTTTCCAGGCTGATATGCTGGAGTAAAATGGGCATAACTTTTTGCTCCGATATTGGATTTAGGCGAAATTGGTATTGTTGGAAAGATAATTCAATTATATATCTGTTGGTAGGTCATGAGCTCAAAAATTCATAGTATAAATAGAGATATGCTCATTTGAAGTTGACTATAGCAATATTCTTCCCAAGAATTCAATTGGTAAGGAATATTTAGATTCGTCTGATAGCTGGGATTTATTTGAAGAATTAATATACATCTAACTTGCTCATAAAACTATAAAAGAATCATGATGTACTATGCATGAGTTTGAAACACGGCTATAGTATTGGTTTGGATTTTTTGGGGTATTACAAAAGAGAACCAAGTCTTATTAAAAAACAAAAAAATAAAAAAATGAAAAAAAGGGCAGGGGCAGGGCAGGGGCGGTTGGGTGGGTTAGGGGTGGGGTGAGAGGGTTTTACAAGGGATGGGTGGGTTACATTTAAAATTGGGGTGGGGTGAGTTAAATTTAAAAGTGGGTAAAGTAAAGGTGATGTGATGTAGTTCGGTGTAAGTTGTAATAATTTATTATAACTTACAGACAGTTAACTTACAAAAACTGTCTGTAGTTTGTAATAAATTATTATGTTTTAAAAACAATATTTGTAAAACGTAATAGATTATTACAAACTACATGATTTGACATAAAGAAGATGTGATAGCACACTGTTTTTTATTTTTTGTTTTTTGTGCAAAACATAATAAATTATTACATTTTACAAATCGTGTTGACCATTAAGAAAAAAGTGAAAAATATAATAAATTATTATATTTAGCCTATTTTGATAACTTTTTAAATATGTGGCCTATCTTAGTCACTTTTTTTATTTTGTGGCTTATTTTGGTTCCGAGTTTTGCTGAAAGGGGAGTAATATTTGTTATTTGATATCAGTTCCTTGTGGAGTGGAAACCAAAGAAATTGTTAAATTAAAAAAAAAAAATCAAGTCAGTGTCCAAAGTGGGATTGATTGAACCTGGGAAAGAAAAGTTAGGCTACTCTATTTAATTAATAATATAATTGATAGTGATTTCTTTTGAGGAATTTGTTATGATTTAGTTACTGTTTCATGTTTCCCTTCGCTGTCAGTTTGCTTTTTTTAATATATATGGGATAAAAGGTTTTCTATAGGGTAAAAGTAGTGTTGCAGTCACTGATTTACATTGCATGTTAGGGTAAAAATATATATATTTGAACAAATTTTGACCATTCAGAAGTCCTGCGCAAGGGCAAGTTTGTTAATTGACGCTTGTCTTCGGGGTTCAGATAAGTTGAGACTTTTCTTAGACTCTTTTTCAAAGTGCTTATTTGAATATTTGTTAGTTATGTGTAATGGGAGTAATGAAAATTGGGGATCCCGTTGAGGTGATTATGACGAGCATATATACGGGTACCGGTGTTGTCTGAGGGGATAAAATAAGTTAATTGTATGTTTGAACTATTTTTCCCTATTTGCTAGCTCGATGGACTGATTGGTTATGGTAGATAATTATTGAACAAGCTAGATAATGAGAATACTCTTACTTGATAAGTTGAGTTGACTTTAAAACTGATGTCTGATCTGACTTGAGACACGAAGTGCTTTGGTTGATTTTATTTTTGACTTAAGATCGGAGTTGCACGCCTGCACATCATACATTGCATTTCATATGGGATCGGAGTGCACACCTGCACAATATTATATATATTTATTGAGATCGGGGTGCAGGCCTGCACAATATATTTATTGGGATCGAAGTGCACGCCTGCAAGTATATTTATTAGAATCGAAATGCACGCCTTCACAATATATTGATTGGGATCGAAGTGCACGTATGCACAGTACATGGACCTTGTGAATCCCCCATGGGTCCTGACCTCAAAGCCATTGCTCGGTAGGTGTGTACAGAGCATATGCAGTACATTGCATTGCATTGCATTGATTCATTTGGTTTAAATTGGTTAAAGTTAATTGTTGACCTTGTACTTAATTGTATATGTGTTATTTATTTTACCGAATTGAGAAATTCTACTATTATGTTATGATATCCTTATGACTGTTAATCTTGACTATTCAGTTAGATGGTTTTCCTGAGTGAAGGTTGTATGTTTTTTTTTATGATGATTTACATAGTGTCACTTGTCACCACTTCGAATTAGGGTCAGTCGACGATGTTTGCTCAGTATACGTAGTTTCATACTCACTCTTGCTTTTTCTACATCCTACGTGCAAGTACAGATCCAACGACCTCCGAATATTGATCCCTGTGGTTCCTTCTTTGCTAGCATCATTGGAGATTCGAGGTAGCTGCTACTGGCTTTAGAAACTACTGAAATCTCCTTCAACCTTGTCCTTATGCATTTTCTGCATTTTGAAAGACTCAAACTTTCTTTTGGTTCTGTATTTAATTGATTGTATTAGTGATTTCCAAACCTGGGATTATAGATTATTTGATTTTACTAGCCTGTTAATCTATTAACGAAACTATTCGGGATTGGTTATGTTCTTATTCCTTCCGCTTCTATGAGTTTGAGATGTTATTCTTAGAATTGAATATTTAGTTTACCTATCATGGAGGATGGAATAGGTGTCATCACAGTCCCGAATTTGGGTTGTGACAAGCTGTGAATAGTAATATTATAAAGCATATTTATATATGATAAAATACAAGTTAGGTCCACAATATAATTTTTCTAAATTTCAATGTACTCTCATTTTAAGGCACTATTTAAATTTTGTTCAATTTTTTTAAAAAAATAAATTGAAAATATAGATCCATATTACCGTTTCTATCCCATGCTCCTCTTCAAGATTAAACTACAGCAACAAAATCCAGTGATGCGCTAGCATCTTACAGATGTGTTAAGTGGGATTTTGAAGTAATATATTACAACTGTTTATGGGAAAAAAATCCAATGAAGCTATCAAAACAGAGATATGTGGGTCAATTAATTGTGCAAATATATGAATCGCTCAACAACACTAAACATGTATTTCAGTGATATAATGACTTACAAAAAAGATATGAAGTAAGTCTATATGCATCAAAATAGTTTCAAAAATTGTAAGTAATTTAACAGGTCAGATAGCATAAAGTATCTCGGAAATTGATCTTTCGATACCTTTTCACAATTTGAATTTTGAATAGAAGAAGTGTGGCGGGCATGAGCTTCACCTCCAAAATACAACAACTACTTGCTCTTCTCAACTCTTGTTCTTCCCTCAAACACCTCTTCCAAATTCATGCTCAAATCATAATCTCTGGATTATCTCAACACAACTGTATCGTCCTCAAAATAATCAACTTTTTCGCTTCTCATACCCCAATAAACTCATCTTCTTACGCTGGTTTCGTCATCAAGCAATCCCATAATTCGTCTAATTCATGGTGGAACATCCTCATTAGACGTTATGCCACATGCCACAAGTCTTCATATACAGAAGCCATTCGGTTTTTTGTAGAAATGCGGCGTGTTGGAGCTGTTTCTGATGAATTCACATACCCTTTTCTCTTCAAGGCGTGCTCGTCCTTTTTGGGTCTGGAAGAAGGGAAACAGGTTCATTGTGATGTGATCAAGATTGGTGTTTGTAACAATGTGTATGTTCAGAATACTTTGATTCATTTCTATGGTTCTTGTAAGAAGATTGTGGATGCATATAAAATGTTTGATGAAATGTCGCCTAGAACTGTTGTTTCTTGGAATTCAATAATTTCGGCTTGTGTTGAAAGCTGTTGGTATTATGATGGGGTTGAGATTTTTCGAGTAATGAGGAAATGTGGGGTTCAACCGGATGAGACGACGATGGTGGTTTTGCTTTCTGCTTGTGCTGAGTTGGGTAACTTGAGTTTAGGGAAATGGATTCATGGTCAAGTGATTGAGCAAGGGATGTTTGTGAATTGTCAATTGGCAACTTCTCTTGTCAACATGTATGCCAAATGTGGAGCAGTGGATTATGCTCGTTTGATGTTCGACAGGATTGGAGAAAGAAATGTGTGGACTTGGAGCGCGATGATTCTTGGATTGGCTCAGCATGGATTTGCTGCACAAGCGTTGGAACTCTTTTGGAAAATGAAGGATTGTTCTGTGAAGCCTAATTATGTGTCCTTTCTTGGTGTGCTTTGCGCTTGTAGCCATGTCGGGATGGTCGAAGAGGGGCATCGTTTATTTCAAGAGATGGAAAGTGTTTATAGGATCAAGCCTATGGTGGCACATTATGGTGCCATGGTAGATATCTTGAGTCGTGCTGGTCGTCTAGAAGAAGCGTACAAGTTCATAGTTCACATGCCCATTGAGGCTGATGCAGTCATATGGAGGACATTGCTCAGTGCATGCCACATTCATGATATTAGTGACTACACTCGAGTGGGAGAGGAGGTCAGAAGCAGGTTGCTTAGAATGGAGCCCAAAAGGAGTGGGAATTTGGTCATGGTAGCAAATAAGTATGCTGGAAATGGATTATGGGAAAAAGCAGCAAAATTGAAAAGAGATATGAAAGAGAGACGACTTAAGAAAATCGCTGGAGAAAGCTGTGTATCAGTGTTTCAAAATCCATAGAGATTGTTATCGAGTTGGTAAGTAGAAGGAAGTTTTCTTGTTCCTAAACAGTGCCATTTTCCTCTGGCTCAGTTGCAGCAACAATACACAAGAAAACACCCCGACACCCTATAAAGTTGTTCAATGCTGTCAAATTGAAATTGGATAAAAGGTGGTGTTGAACTTTGGATAAACCAGTTCCACCTTGTTTTCAGAATTGGTTTTGGTATCTACCTGCAAAAGATACGATCACTTACCAAAACCCCTAAACATAGATGAATTTTTCCCTGCCAATTGAGAGATACTAGAACCCCAAGTATTGTTGGCATTACAAATCAGTTGAAACAAAAAAAAAAAACAGAAATATTAACCACCTCATATGATTCAAAATATAAATGTCAAATCAAGAATTGGTTTTGGTATTTAACCTGCAAAAGATACGATCACTTACCAAAACCCCTAAACATAGATGAATTTTTCCCTGCAATTGAGAGATACTAGAACCCCAAGTATTGTTAGGATTACAAATCAGTTGAAACAAAAAAATAAAAAAACCAGAAATTTTGACAACCTTATATGATTCAAAATATAAATGTCAAATCAGCTACACTATCACTCACCTAAGGGCTGTAAGCCCAACTGGAATAAACCAGAGGGAACAACTCCTGTAATCCATAAACTCAGTCCTCTTTAGTATTTATTGCTACTAGATGTCAAAGTTGATATACACCACCACAAATTATTCATATTCATTTAAGTCACTTAAAATGATCTATTAGATTGGTTTGAAGATGGCGAAGACTTGGCTTTTGCAAAATCAACAAGATCTTTGAAGAGTGCATCCTCAGGTTTCTCTGGTTTGGATGGTGAAGAAGAATTAATCGAGAGATTCTTTGTTTGTCCAACTAAGCCATCATAAGAACTCGAACCAGTTCTTTGGGGAGGAGAACCACCAGAAACATGTTTCTCAAAGTACTGTTGTCTCTGATCATATCTTGCTGGTGGTGGAGGAAGTGTGGCAGGAGGAGCATCCCAAGGTACTGGAGGCAAGTGATCGGCAGATTTGGCTTTTTTATCAGATTCGTTGTGGTTACTTTTTCCAGTAAACATAGATGCAGTGGGGTTCAGGAAGTCATCATCAGCAGTTGGATTTAGCAAATCATCCGGAGGGGGTGCAGATAAAGATGACTTGGGACTTGAATGCGGGATGGAGTTCGCACTGTTTGAATTAGTTGAAGCAGCAATAGATGAGGATCCTTCTGTTCCCAATGATCTTTCAGATTCAAACCTGTCACCACTGAGATAATCAACCATTTTCCCTTCTGTAAAAACTGGTCTCCTTGATGAAGGTGGGGGAGGAAGAGTAGGAGTAATTCGCATAGGCTCGTTCTTCACATCAATAGCCCTCCGCCCCTGTCCCTGTGATGGATCTCTTGAAGATCTGCAAATTGAGTAACAGTAACACATCAAGACAAGGGGGAAAAAACCAAGGACCACACCATCGAAGGATACAGTAGAGAAATTGGAAAACCCCAACAAAATGTTCCTACACTTTTTGGAATCCTTGATTAAAATAAAGCACAAAACTACATTCTACAGTAGTTAAAAAAATACAATTATGATTATAGCTCTCTTTATCGTTAAATCCACACACACACACACGCACACACACACACCACCCCAACCCCAAGGGACAAATTATTGGCAATTATATCTACTCAGAAAGCATGGATCACTCAAAGAAGATCCTTAATCAAGAAACAAAATTGTGACATGCCAGCACATGATGAATAAAGTAAATTCATAGCAATACTAGATTGCACAATTTATTAAGCATCCTGGACAGGGACACCAATATCAATATGCAAGAGTCTTTCCCTTGTGAACCTAGGCACCAGTAAATTCTCCTCTGAATTTGACAACAATGTGAAGTTAAGATCACACCACCAGAGGCAGCAGTAGGAAAAGTTTGGATACCATGGGCTCTTCTATCCCAAACCTACCTCTCCAAAACTTTTTGAAGGCCTTCACCCCTGGAACTTCTTATGGTACTATAATTAATCCAATTTTCCGTTTTAATAAAAGTAAAAGGAAAACAAAACTCTAATCAATTCCTGTTCTTTATCCCCAAAATTTCCTATTAAGCAACTGGACAAATGTTTATGCTGGTGGAAAATTAAAAATCAGAAGCTAATTATTACTTATATGAGAAGAGAAAAGGCATAACTACCCCCTTGAACTATGCTCATATTTTCAACTACACACTTTACCTTTGAAGAGATCCTATTATCCCCCTAAACTCTTTAAAAATTGAATAAAAACACCCTTGTATGATGATGTGCCATAGAGAGTGTGCTCACTCTCTTGAAAGTGTGTGAAAGACAAAATAAAGAAAATTATATTTGATTAATATGTGGTTTAATACTTCTACTATTTACTTCATTTGCAATTTCAATCACAAAGGATGACATTATCTTGTTTTTTAGATACACGATGAAAAAATGAAAAATAAGAAAGAGAACAAAAAATAACTAAAAATGATGGATTGGAAGAGAATGGCTGTTGTAGCTCCTATCTGGGGAAGAAAGAGAAGTTAAAACAAAAAGTAAACAAATAGAACAGAAAACTAAAAGTAGGAAAAGAATAGGAGAAACAAAATGATAAGAAATAACTTAAGTAAAACTGAGAAAGGAAGAAATTTATAATGGGGGAGAGAAACAAAGATGGCCCTCGTTGTGCTGGTTTGGAGAAGAAAATGAAAAAAAGAATTGAACAATAACAAAGAGAAAGATAAGATTTTTTTTTAAAATGAAATATTAAGAGTGTGTGTTTCACCTCCAAGAGTGGTTGAGAAGTTTAAAGGATGTTTTTATTTCATTTTTAAATAGTTTAAGGGGGGTAATAGGACCCCTTCAAAGATAAAGTGTGTAATTGAAATTATAAGTATAGTTCAAGGTGGTATTTATGTTATTTCCCTATATGAGAGCTTGGTAATGACAAATGAATATAATTTGGTAATGATGTTGAGAAAAGCTTCATCAACTCTTTTATGACTTAACAACTACGAATGTTCTAAACCTTGGTGAAACCCCAATATTACAATTCTAGTCTCTTTTCAATAGCAATAACGAAATTGACTATCCACTGTTTTTTAGTAAAAAAGAATCTAAAAGTAGGTTACCTCAGATGCATATCAAGCAGGCTAAATGTTTCGTGTACTAACCCCCAAACCAGCTAAGAGAACTCAAGTAAAAATAATCAAGGAACCATTTGACATAAAATTCTTCCCCACAAATGAAATCCAACTTCCCATGAAGGAGAACAAGGGGAATTAATTTATACTCTCATAATCAATGACCATCTAAAGTGCTCATCTAAATGTTTTTTACTGCATCACATACTCCAAAGTGACAATATTTGCAGCAAGAACAGCAAACACCAGGCAAACTTAAAAGTATAAAATTTGAACAAAACTATTGTACGGGTAGGGGGAGATGGAACAATATAGCAGCAAAATGACCAACCATTACCTCCGCGCTAAATGAGAGAAATCATCTTCTGACTCGTCATCCTCATGATTCACATTCATAAGGGGTGCAACATGAGTTTCTCTGGGCGGTACAATACTTGTTGAGGTTCCTTTAGCAATATCGTCATGTCTAAGTAGAACGCGCTGAAGATTGTCATTGAGTGCCAATCCTTTACATAGCAGATCTTCATCTCTAAATTTACAAACGAAAACAATGTTAAAGGACCAATTAGAAAAGAAATAAAAACACAAAACTACAGGTACTTACACAGTGTTGTTCACAAGAATCATCACGCGCTTCTGATAAGAACGACACTGTTCAACAAGATCAACTATCACCTCCTCCTTCACAGACTGCATAGATGTCACATAATAAATTAAAACATGAAAGATAATTCATGTTGGAGTTAACAAGCAACGCTGAACATAAATTGGATGTAACAATGTACTTTTTAACACTCAATGATGGAATGTCAATCATTTATCCAAAAAAAAAAAAAAAGGAAATACCAACATCTAGCTCCTTATTTTTCAGCCTATAAAATACTGAAAGGAAGAACAATATATCTATAATTTATTAACCACATGGATTTCTACAAGATTAAGCAAGAACCAATATCTGTAATAGGCACATAAAAATATCTCAAACATTAAATTGGAGAATTCACAATTCCATGTCCACAACAACTACCTCAAAATATTGGATTGCACGAAAAAAATGTTTGATGCCTTTTCTTTCGACACTCAATGTTTCAATCTAAACTAGACATTCAACCTTATGTACTGCAGTAATATTTTTTCTTAAAAAACCTAGATGCAGCAACATGCCCCCACCCAAAAAGGAGGGAGAAAACCATGCCAGATATTTTACATTAAAGGACTTCTTTTACTTTTGACAAAGGTAACAAGTTTGTATATAAATCTTCAGCACTAAAGGATGGTGTAATAACTCAAGACTTTTTAATGAGGGGTAAATGGGTAATTTTGCCTATATTATTAATATTAATTAAGAGAATAAATGTGAGTAAGTCAAAAGCCTAAACCCCCTTCCTTGTGCAGTTTTTTTTTCACGTTCTAGTTGCAAGAGAAGTAGAATATTAGGGTTTTTTCTAATTCCTTTACTGCTGGAAGAGAACAAGCATCATAGAGGTTTTGTGGAGCTCAAGAACGGCTATAAAGAATTCCGCATGCCACAATTTAGTTGATAATAACCTTCAGGTGTGTATATATCAGTATCTTTATATTGTAATTGCAGATTCTTAACTTTATAATAGTTAAAAAAAAGAAGAATTTCTATTTCTACTCTCATAATATGATCGGAAGGCGAGGATTTGATAATGATTGTATATTCATGATTATAGGGGATGAATTGGTGTTGAAATTTATATGAAAACAGAAGGGTAATATTAAAGGAACAACATGTTGCGAAGCCACTGTTTCTCTTAGTAGTTATATTTATTTCTGTTGGAAAAAAAATATTAAGCTACGGTAAAATCTAATTGTTGAAGATGCTGTGTTTTGAATGGTTAATAGTTACACAAACGAGCAATTAGACTGAGAACTTGATTCTGACTGGTGACTTGTTTTAAAATTTTAGACGTTACCCACTTAAAAGGTTTTGATTATTTTAATTCCATTTTGGTGTAGTTTGAGGTGATTTTGATTTACGGGAGCATAGTTGTGATATATTGAAAGGGTGCTTGGATTGTGAATTTGAGGTAAGTGAGACTTTAAACTTTGATGCTTGCTTTTCAAACCTGCTTCATAAAAAAAATATTTTTTCTGCCTAGTCCATGTGTTAGGACAAGCGTGTGCTTGATAGAATCGGTGGTCTTTGATCAACCACAGATATGTATTTTGTTAAGTATATAAAGAATCATTTAATGGTGAGTTGTGAGGTAACGTTGGAATATTGGACAAATTTATTAGGAGCGTACATGTGCTGCCGTAATATGTTAGGGGCATACCTATGCTGCTGTAATATGTTAGGGGTCTTGTACTTGCTGTCGCGATATATTTACTAGGGGCATACATACGCTGCCGTAATATGTTAGGACATACCTATGCCACCGTAATATGTTTAGAGGGCCTTGTACTTGTTGCCGTAGTATACTTTTAGGGCATTATATATGTTGTCGTGGACTTGTCGAGGTGCTAGGCTGATCACCTTCACTGCCGCTTATGACAAGCCGTGAGGATAGATTGAGTTGAGATACATGATAACTTGATGCATATGTTGAATCTTATTGAGCATTATATTATAAGATACATGTTGTGCATATAATTTATGTAATCATTGAGCGTTGTATTTTCTAACACTTGTTCCAGGGGTATTAAAGTAGCGGGTTGAGGATCTTACTGGGTTATATTTATATATAGCTCACTCCTTACTTGCATATCTGCAGATACTTTGTGGAAGGTGAGATTAGTGGCTGACGGTCCATTTATGAGGATTTTGTTGCTGAGGTGAGCCTTCGCATTGTTCATGGAGGATGTAGTTTCAGCTCTAGCTATTTTAGCTTATATTTCTCTTCGTTGGGTTTGCATGTCCGAGAGTTGAAATTATCTAACTCTATTTTGGATGCTTCGTAATCTTAGCGTGGGATTTCAGCTAGAGAACTAGTTCTCGAGTGATTAATGAATTTATAGTTTGATTATGAAATTTTGTTGGATTATTATCCACTATTTATTGATGAATTGGAGTTGTGAATATCTTATCTTAGTGTTTATTAACTGGTAAAGTATATGAAAGATTGGTTCTCCCGACAGGTGGTGTTAGCGGGTGCCAGTAACGCCTAAGAATGATTTTGGGACGTGACAGCTGGGATCTCAAAGTTCACGACACAGAGCTACAAGCAGCTGAGTATAACTGAGTATAACTCTACAGACACGAAAAAATCTATTTTAGGACCTACTTCATCTAACAAGGAACCTAGAATATCTATAATAGCTACAGGATCATCTATGCACTTAGAACCTAAGTTGCTCGGACTCGGCAATTTTTGTGCCGCACCAGTGTCGTCGACACTGACACGGGTAAAGGCGTGGGATCTGTGTCGGATCTGGTCAAACGAGATCGGGTGTGTTGACCAACAATTCGGAGAAAAATTAAAATTTTGATATCTCAAAGTAAAGATTTGAATAGCTCGGAAATAACATACCTTCAATTTTGCTGCTGCATAGTAATTTATACCAGTCCTTCCGTCTCTTTTGAAGCTTTTTTCTTGGTAAATCTTGTTGTTCGTGTGGATGTTTCAGGTATTGCTCACGATGCTACAGGTTTTTGAAGCTGAGAATTGTCGGTGCCGTGGTGGACAACTAGATTGTGCGCATCGTGATATTGTTTTGTATTGGAAAAAAAAAGATATGTAAAACATGTAGTTGGGGACGAAGATGGAGGAGAGAAGACGAAGCAGAGGAAAAGATGAAGACGACTGTTCAGACACCTAACACTAATTTGTTTTCTAGTTGACCTGCACTCCTTTAATAGCTGCCACATTCATTATTTGTTATTAAGAATAAACATTATAATATTTTTAATTAAATGAGATAAGCTTTCCATATTTAATAGCTACCTCTTTGATTATTTATTATTAAGAATAAATAATTTATCCTTATTTTGATTAAATGAAATAAGCATTGTATATTAATTAGAGTTTATAAAATAAGGATAAATATTATAATTATTTAATTATAAATTAAAGATTAATGTATATGCTTTGAAAGCACACATTTTTTTAATGAAACTAAATTTAGCGCAAGTATATATTGAACATATTAATATTCTCATTTTTCATTAGTTTTAAAATACTTGTCAATTTTGAACTATATGTATAAATTTTATTTTATTTTTTGCCGAGTCCCAGCACCCGTATCCGTATCCACATCCATATCCCCGAATAAAAATTCGATCATAAAAGATCCGACACTCGGATCCGCACCCAAGTCCGAGCAACTTAGCTTAGAACTACACCAATGGCAAAAAGCGATAACGCAGTCCAATTTAATCCTATGTAAAGGAATACTAAAGCCCTCAAAACATCTCAAATTTCTCTCCTTCCCTATGGTCCACCGAATAAAAATTCGACCATGAAAGATCCGACACTCGGATCCGCACCCGAGTCGGAGCAACTTAGCTTAGAACTACACCAATGGCAAAAAGCGATAACGCAGTCCATTTTAATCCTATGTACAAGGAATACAAAAGCCCTCAAAACATCTCAAATTTCTCTCCTTCCATATGGTCCACCAAATTACTGCTGGGACTTCTTCTTACACTAAAGGACTCCGGAAAGTACAATTTCTTTTTCCTTTATTAATTTTTGTTTCTCCGGGGAGGGATTAGTTTATCTCTTCAACTAAGCTTCTCTTTCAAATAGTAAAGGGGCAGTAGGGGGCATCCATAGAAAGTGTAGCCCTGAAAAATTTTCCACTTAATTGGATATAGTGGCCAATGACTAAACCAAAAAAAAAGAAATTCCTTTGACCTCTGAATAATTCATACCGCCCTTCCACTTTTCAACTTTTTAGTAGCAAATGAGGACAAGTAACCAATATTAACCTGAGAAACAAGAGCGCAAAACAAGTTCTGACCTGCAGATTCTTTGGATCCAAGGCACCAAGCATCTCCGTCAGGACATCTGCTAGCCCCTCAGCATTTTGAATCTCCGCAACACTGAAAAAACAGGATACCAGAAATGCAGCTTACTTGAAATTATCAGCTATTAGAAATGTCACTTACTGGAGATTACCAGTTCATTAAAAATGTCACTTCCCAGTTCATTCAAAATGTCACTTACTTGAAATTACCAGTTCTTTTTTCTTTACAAATCTTTTGTACATGATGTCTCGTTAAACAAAAGACAACGGACATAAGGCATTGAAGAAAGTTGCAATGAAGTTTGAAATAAGTCGGATAAAAATCCTCAGTAATTAGAGTGCATCGTAGTTGAAAATAAAAAGATAGAGCTCCAAAGTCACAAGTCACTTAGACGCCAATAATAACTCATTCAAAAGAAAGCAACAGTAGTGTATGAGTGAACTTCAGGGCCTTTCATACAGTACCACCTTGGCTAAGATGGGAACATTTAATACCAACTACAAAATGGTTAACAAACGCATGTGGTGTGAGCAGCATCAAAACTGCAACCTAGATACTGTGTTTCAATAAAAGTTGCTCTATTACACCAAAAATTCTTAATGGTTTTCTACATTCTTCTAGCTTTAATGCATCAGCTATGACTGGATCAAAACTGCTAGCTCGTTAACATAATGTAATAGAAAAAGTAAATGCATTGTCTAAATCAAAAACTTAATTAAACATGAACAAGGTTACTACAAATGCTGGATACCACATGTACCACCTGAAATTTTCATTTCTAGATAGTCAACTTGAGAGAAAGGAACACTTACTGACCTTTAAAACACATAGTGCATACAAACAATATTTTAGCACTTATTAAAAAGAGAGAGGTGCACATAAACAGCAGCCATATAAAACTTAATAGTGTTCTTATCAGTGAAATGTTCATAAACAAAATTCTAAAATTTTGAGCAGGAACCATACTAGACGGAAAAGAACAAGTTAATCATACCTGAGTCCAGAAGGATCGGACTCAAGAGAGGCCTCAACTGCAGCCTCCTCATAAGCTGAAGGAGCGTGGACTATCGGATGGGTTTGTGGTGGTGTAAATAAAGGTACACTATTTTCTTCTCGAGGTGGAAACTCTACACCTGCAGCCTGCAATATCCAATTTAAAAGAAATATATGACGGTTTGAATGAATACATGATGGGTGATCAAGCAAATTAGTAAAAACTACTACTCACTAAGTATAAAACTGGGAAGCCAAAAGGACCAAATTAACCATTAAATTTTAATTGACGTCAGTACCCTTGTGCATTATTTCTTTACCATTAATGATAAAATTGTAAGATATAACTCTATTAAATAAGCATATAGAATGTTATCATCATCATATATCTTGTATCTTCTATTATTTGTGGTGACTTTTAAATGCCCAACCAGATTCCATTGGTGTTAAATAGTCTTCGATTAAACTTGGAAACAAACAGCATGTCCTTGCTCAAAATTATTTTATCTTTGACATTAAATTTCTTGGAAAGATTATTTCACTGGCATATCATTACGTTGTTTTAAAAGCAAGTCTCCATATGTAAAAGTGTGAGCTAAGTATATAATTTTGATTTAACAAATTCTGATGACAAAGCAGTTAATATACTTCACATTTTGCTAATGGAGTTTGCACCTTTTCTCCTTCAAATTTTGTTATATACAATAGATACATGTTTTAATAATACTTATGTGATTTTAAATCTTTTGTTCTGATTGGCATGGGTATGTCCAAAAGCTAGTCAACATAAAAAGCAGTGTTATCAAAAACAAAACAGCTCCAAGGTCCGTGGGGCTTTAAGCGCAGATAAAGTGTGGGCTTAGATGAACAAAGACGCAGCTGGAGAAAAAATACATATATAGAGTCCAAGACTATCAATAATAAGCATGAATGACAAAGAAATTGAAAAAAAAAATTATGATCAAATGAAATATCAATTGTTTAGGATCACCTCTACATAAGAGGCTCACTGGCAAAGAAAAGTATGTCTTGGAACCTTGATGACGACACTGAAGCACGCATTAAGCAGGGCGAAATGCTCAACATGTTTTTTGAGCCTCACTACAGGGCTTACGCAACACGATTTAAGCGCAGTTGACAACACTGATAAAAAGATGGAGGTACCTAAAATCTAAAACACTCAGTTCTATCTTGATTTCCAAACTGGATGGGAAAGGGTTTGAAAAGAAACAAATGCAAACGACAGAGCAAATGACAATAAATTATCAAACATAATGATGCGGAATGGGTATGTCTATCGGAAACTGCCCCTCTATCTCACCTCTGAGGTAGAGGTAGGTCTGTGTACACTCTACCCTCCCAGATCCCACTTTACGAGACTAAACTAGGTATGTTGTCATTGTTGTAGTATTGATACAAAATGGTACTTTCCCTTCGTGAGAGAAGTTATACAAATCATGAGCAATCAACTTATTTAGGAAAAGAACCTTATTCAAAAAAACTATGAATTGAAAAACATACTCAAAGTACATGTAAGATAAATCCAGAATTACCACTACATGATTAATCAGGACAGCCATTAACATTGTACATTTGAAAAGACAAAAAAGTATAAAAGAAAAGATGAAAGATGCATGATTATCAAATACAGAAGGAGAATTAAAAGAAACCACAAAATGTTGGTGAACAGTAAATATTGAGGTGATTAAGAAATCATACATACAATTGAAGCGTGTATTTTCAAATGTGTTCTTACAATTTAATTTTTTAATGTCAACCTGCTTTTACATGGCTTTCAGAAGGTCCATCTTGATGCTTACTACATTATTATGAGGGTCCCTTCACTTCTTTCTCTCTTAATTTCCCTTGTTACTTTCTTGTTTCTTTGGGGTTTTGGTTGATTGGAGATCAGTGCACACTGCACAGTAAAAGGAATAACACTAACTTTAACTCATCTTTTTGGAGGAAACTAACTTAAACTCATCTTATGCCGTAAAACATGTACAAATGTGTTAGCAGCATGCTCCTGTTTCCCAAGAAAAGTAAGTAGCCAAGCTACACAAAAGAGAAGCTGCAAACATCTGTTTCCTTATTTCTGACACACAAAGAAATGGCTGCAATTTATTAGAAAACCCCCCAATTCATCACCGAAGATCCCTGATTTAAGAAAAAGTTACCCATTATACGGTTATCCAAAAAATAAAAAAACAGGAGGTCAACCTGTTAACCAACATACAATTGATAATACCTAAGTTACTTGGACTCTTCACTTTTGGTGCCGCACCCGTGTCGACACGACATGGGTGTGGGTGTGCGTGTGAGTGTGGGTGTGGGATCCGTACCCGATCTGGTCAACCGATTTTGGGTACTTTGACCAAAATCGACTGGAAATGTCCGGACAGTTTTAAGAAATTTTGTAATCAAAACAAAAGCTAAGGTGAAATTGAAGAAAATGGAATACCTAGTATATAGAAATTTCTATGTTATTGCTTTTCTTTTTATCTCCTTCCAAGATTTTCTTCCCGAACAACATTTTTTCCTCAAGTTTTTCATATAATATCTCATAATTTAAATGTTACCTTCTCAAAAAAAAAAAAAAATAATCTCATAAGTTATGTTTTATAACTCTATTTTTTAGATATTTAAATTATTTTTTGCCGAATCCCCGCACCCGTATCCATTCCTAGATCCATATCCCCGAATCTTTAAATTGAGACCACGAAGGATCTGACCTCTAGATCCATACCCGTATCGGACACCCGTACCCGAGTCCGAGCAACTTAGGATAATACACACTTCAATTGATAGGAGGGGTTTACAAAAGCATAGCTAAATTGCTGGCAGAAAGAAAGACTAAAGAGGGTGGGGAACAAATTGGTCAATAAAAATCAGATGGCTTTCATAAAAAGGAAACAAACCAAGGATGCTGCACTGATAGCTAGTGAATGCGTCGATTGAAATAAAAAGGTGGAGCTCCAGGTTTATTATGCAAGTTAGACATCCGAAAAGCTTATGACCATGTAACTTGGGCATTTCTACTGAATGTTTTGAGACAAATGGGCTTTGGCAATAAGTGGTTGAAATGGACAGAAGTGTGCATTCAAACAGTCATGTTCTCTGTACTTGTAAATGGTGAACCTGTTGGCTTCTTTGCATCAGAAAGAGGACCGAGACAAGGTGATCCATTTCACCTTTTCCCTTTATTCTAGCAATGGAAGGTTTTGACAGCATGATGAAATAGCTACACAGAACAGGTGGATCAGGGGCTTCCATATTGGAGACAGAATAGGGGATGGAAAGGAGATTAGTCACTTGCTATAGGCAGATGATACTATCATCGTGTGTGATCCAGAAACTGAACAAGTCAATTACATCAGATTGATTTTGATCTTATTTGAAGCAGTGTCAGGCCTAAGGGTCAATTGGGGAAAAACAGTCTGATTCCAGTCAAGGAGGTGCCTCAGATTCAAGGATTGGCAAGCATTCTGAGGTGCAAAGGAGAGAAATTGCCAACGACCTGCCTGTGAATGCCACTAGGGAGCAAACATTAAGCTTTGGAGATAGGGGATGGAATTCTGGAAAAAGCAGAAAAAAAGTTGTCAAGGCTCAATATCTTTCCTTGGGGGGTAGAGTGATCTTGATAAACACTGTATTAGATTCACTACCTACTTATGTTATATCACTATTTCCAACGCCTTCAAAAGTTGTCAAAAAACTAGATAGGCTTAGAAGAAACTTTCTCTAGAAAGGAGGCAAAGAGGGAGAAGGCAAGGGATACTGTCTAGTGAAATGGAACAATGTGATGCTGAGTAAGGAAAGAGGTGGAGTGGGTATTAGAAATCTGGGAATCCAAAATAAGAGCCTTTTAATGAAGTGGTTGTGTAGTATACTAGTGAGGAAAGAACAAAATGGAAGGAGGTGATAGGGGCAAAATACAGGGAATTAAACCCATGGTGTACAGAGCTAGTTTCAGAACCCTATGGATGGGGAGTGTGGAGGTCAATCAGAGCTTATGGAATTCTATGGAAGAAAATGTGTTTCTCAAAGTTGGAAATGGCAACAAGATTAAGTTCTTGAAAGACAGATGGATTGATCAAACTCCTCTAGGTCAATCTTTCCCAGATCTTTTCTCAATTTGCGACAATACTGAAGTCAAAGTATGTGAATGCTGGATAACTCAAGGTTGGGACTGTCTTTCAGAAGGCTATTCCACGATTGGGAAGTGGATAGGTGGCTTTCCGGAAAGATTGAGGGGAACCAACGTAGTCACAAATGCACCAGATAGAGTTATATGGAAGCACAGTAAGGATGGTATTCCACAGTAAACAGTGCTTACAAGAAAGGGATACAAGCTGGGGTTGGAGGCAACCATTATCACTGGAAGAGTATTCGGAGAGGACTGATCCCCACCAAAGAGAAATGCTTCACTTGGTTAGTCATCAAAAGAGTCTGTTTAACTCGAGAAGTTCTACAGAAGAAAGGAAGGGAACTGGTCCCCAGATGTTTCATATGCAATTTGACAGGGGAAACAAACAAGCACCTTTTCCTACATTGCAAATTCAATACACAAATCTGGGAGCTTTTCCTCAACATCACAGGCTCCAGTTGGACTATGCCAGAACACACTTCAGACCTTTTTAGTTGCTGGATCAGAGGGAGGGGGGGTTAGCAAGACTCAAAAGGAGTGGTGGAAGCTAATACCATCATGCATATGGTGGTCAGTATGGAAGGAAAGAAATGGGAGATTTTTGAAGAGAGATTTAATTCCATTCACAAAGTCAAATGGAACTGTTTAGTATCTTTATTTGGTTGGTGTAAACAGCTATATATAGAAGATGTCGATCAAATTATACAAGTAATAGGAAGTTTGTAATTTTGGTTAGGGCTGTAAATTTTTGGAGGTGATCAGCATGGCCTAAATGCTGAAGAATACAACTTACCAATGTTCAAAAAAACACAAAAAAATACACAATTCAATTGGCATACATACCGTTCTTCTAAAAGAGCTATTTAAAGATAAAAACCTCGCATCAAAGTGTAAAATGCAATTTCCACTAGCGTATGAAGAGAAGTTCAAAAAAACAATTAGAAAAAGAAGCATGTACAGCACAATAGTAAAAGAGAAGCACAAAACCACTATTGTCATCAATATAGATTGTATATATGTAATTACACTATTTTAAAATGGACATGAACTATATGACTACTATTTTGAAATGCAGATCGCTGATATGCCAGCTTAGGAATCTAATGTTATGCAGAGGTTTAGCAAACAAAACCAGGTGGCAAATGCATTGGCCAATAAGCAACAAAGGAGAAGCTTTTTGAAACTGCATAGAAAAGTTAATGGCTAGATCAACGGAACTTACACGTTTTAATTTATCTTTTACTGTCAAAATGTGTACTTCTCAAAGTGACCTTTAAAAAAAAGAGAGAACAGCACTAACATACATACCCATGTTTAACCAACTAAAAGTGGTTCTAACTCTCTAAAACTTGCATAATATATTTCTGAACATTCACAGAACCAACACACATATCTTAGTGTAGTGAGGTTAACCTTAATACTTTTGTTTTTCTATTACACAGGAGCTATATATATTGTGTTATGCTCCACTAGAAAATACATAATCCATAAAAGGATTATATGAGCGTCCAAATTAGCTAGGTCTCCACAATTGTAAATACAGGTATTGAGGATTGATTTCCTAAATGAACTGATTATATCTAACATATTTTGAGGACTCAAACATCAATGTTCTTTAACATATTGTTGCAATTATAAAGTTGACAACAGAAAGAAAAACATTATCATGAAGTTTTCTCCCAAACTTTCGAGTTGAGGGGAGTAAGGACGACAACAACGCTAGTTGTCAGTATCAGTTAACATTTACAGAACAAATAATATTGGACAGAAATTCTCTCCATTAGGGAAATAAAGAGTAAGTTTAGTAATTTTACAACGGAATGAGAAAGCACACAGAAACCGAAGGCAGCGTCATATTGATAACGTGAGGTTGAATCCATCAGTTAGGCAATAGCAGTTTCATGAAAATAAGTTCAGAACTCCCATGATCAACAGTTGTTCCTTTCACCCTTCTTTGGCAGCATTCCTTTAACTTGTATGGTTTGGTAGAGAAGAGGTTGAAATTGGAGAAACTAGTTTCTATTATTTCAACAGGACACAGTGTAGAGATAAAAATTAATCTTCCCCAGTTTTGCTCTGCGCCTAAGGTTCCTAGACAAAATGAAGGAAACTCTCTTCTTACAGTCTTCTATATCTTTCTTAGGTTCATTTTCCATTCCTTTCAGATCATTTTATCCAGTTCAAAGACATCTAAATAGAGGTCAATGTGAATCGATATCCAGGACATCATATTTACTTTCTTATTTAACAGATCAGTTCTGACAGCTAGACTTGCTTAGCCACTTTTGGTTTCACCCATAATTCTCTTTATTGCCAACTACAACTTTTTTTTTTGAGAAAGATATCTAAGTTGCTATTACCAACTACAACTGAAAACATGAACCTTTGCTACAGTAACGACATTGCACAGGCTTTCACCCAAGGATTGTAAGATGCTTGAACAAAATAATAGGAACACAAAGGAATCACCTTCAGCTCATTATATGCAGCGTAATACTGGGGAAATCTTTCCCCTGGCCCTCCCAAAGCTTCTTGCCATGAATCTATCAAAATCAAAATCTTCTCCCTTACATTTAAATCAGGCTGTAATCAAAAAAATAATCATAGTTATTCGAGATCTCAAAGAGATATGACCAGTTCAAGAAACCATGTATAATTAGTAGGAAGTTGTTTACCCTCTTCTTCACAATTTTGACCATGTCTTTTAAAATGTCACGCTCCACAATTTGCTGAAAAACATTCTCTCCACAATTTTTGCTCAGGGTCTCAAGAACCTGAATAAAAAGTTCAGACAAAGAAAGAATTAGTAAAATAATCTTCATTCACGTTTCTATTCACAAAATCTTTTGCAACTTAAAAAGGCAAATCCATGTCAAAAGCCACATTTAGAAGTGTTATATTCACATGAAAAATCTACTCCAGGATATTCATTGAATTTGCTAGTGACAACTTAAATGTGTCTTGGGACACAAGCACTCAAAACATGGCGTGTTGATGAAGTGAATTTCTATCGGTACCTATTGAGAAACGCCAACACTACGGATGTGCTGAAACACAGGAGATATTTCAACATTGTACACCAGCAAGCTAAAGTTTGATAACTATATTCACCTCCTATCAGTTGTACCAATTTCACAGACGATATACCAGGAATGAGAAGTTGAGAGCAGTAGCACGTCATATTTGTTTATTAAACTAACGATAAGTGGAGTAAGATACAAGACATTCAAATTTTAGACCTGTATCTTTTAATCATAATAGCAAAAGTAATTCCATGTAACCTAAATAAAAAAGATAAAATCTAGTAAAGGTAAGTGCAAGTGAAAAGAACTTACGAATAGTGTAAGGAGCTGTATTTTCGGATTTTTACTCCCTAAGCGTTTCTTGATAATTTTAAGAGCATCCTTTGCTTGTCTGCAATTAGAATTTAATCAGTAAGTTGTACTAAATCAGCTATAGAAAGCTCAACCTGGAAAAACAAACTGGGGCAATTTAAAATTTTACTACAAGAAGACAAACAACTTCAGAAGATCATAAGATGGAATAGAACTCCCAGTGAAGAATACCATTCAAGTAAACGAAAATTCAGCAGAAGTACATCTTAAACTTTTAACAGCCAGAAAGCTTACCTCCCATCTTTATACACGTTTACATACTTCAATGCCTATCATACCCTGAGATTTCTTCAAAAGACTAAAAAATGTGTCACTGGGTCATTTCAGGCTATAGTTGAAAGTGTGCTCACTCCAATGGTCATAAATCATGAGAGGCAGTCCTTGAAACGACCTCTACAAAATGTGGATCGCGAGGAACACAAATCTAGTGCTTCCGGTATCCTCCTTAGATAGATATAGAAAACCAAAAACATGCTCGTCTTTCAACAACAAATGTCCAGTAAAAATCCGTTCTTTTTGTGTTATGGCAAGAGCTCACTACTAACCACATCTTTCACTTTATAATTATATAAAAAAATAATTAAAAAGAAGAAGAAGAAGAAGTAGTAGTAGTAGTAGTAGTTCAGGACCACTATACATCAAATTTCAAACTAACTTAAGATTTTTGCTCAAGCACCATAACACACCGATAGAGTTGGATTTCCATCATCCCCACTAAATAGTATAAGCCGACGAGCCTCCCCAAGGTTATAAAATTCCTAATGAGTAATGGCCTAGCTGTAACATTGATTTGAACTTTGTCGAGCAAGGAGGCATTTATATCACATTACCACAACAAGTAAACATTGAGAACTGCAACAGTCAAAAGAGAAGAATACAACAACAGGTAGTTAGCCTTAAGTTTGCATCGCTACTCAGAAATGGCAGGGCTGATGAATGCTATGTTACGTGATAAGGAGATCAAAGCCATTTGTGGACAAGACAAATTCTTCGGAAACACAGGGAAGCAGAAAACAGATGAGCCATGTCCACAGAAGTTCTTACATCAAAAAAGCAAAGCTCTAGAACATTAAAAGTAAATGAAATGTTATGAAGATCGCAGCAATCGTTAATAACAACAACAACAACATACTCAGTATATTCCCACAACTTGCGCAGTCCATACCACTACCTTACAGGTGAGATAGAGAGGTTGTTCCCAATAGACCCCCGGCTTAATAGTAAAACTAATTTTTCAACTAGAAAAAATAATCACTTCAACAAAATATGCTCAGGTACAAAATACCCATATAAAACATGTCGGCAAGATAGTTTACCCAGGATTCATGTTGATAATATCACAAAGCTCAATGTTTATAGCCCAATCAGGACCAATCAGCATATCACTAGTTGCCCTTTCTGCACATGCCGCTGCATTGTTAGCCATCTTTTCTAGTTTCCACCTTTTCTTCAAGTTGTTCCACCTTTGATCTCTCTAAAATGAGGAAAAACAAAAAAAAATCATCATAAGAACATAAAAACACCCCTTTTTTCTTATTCCTTTTTAATTATACAACCACTACCCAGCTTGCACACAACTCAACTAACTACAGCGAATAAACATAATTAACTAAAACACAGAAAAAATGAAAGAGGGAAAAAGTAAACGAATCAAAGAAGAAGCTCACCAAGAATAAAACAAATATGCGATTTCACAAAAGATACCAAAAAGTCACCAGATCATCAAAATTCCCAATTCCTAAGCAACAAAATTCTCAATATCCTAGAAAGAAGAAAAACAACAGGCAAGAAAAAGGAAAGCATCAAGGTCAAAAATAGACCAGATCAATAGTGAAGCAAAAGCAAATAGAACAATTTTCAAGATCATGACGATGCACTAACAAAACATGAAAGAAAATCGAAATTCAACTAGACATATAAGAAATGAAAGAGTCAAGATCTTTGGTGTAATTTAGTAATTTACCGCTACCAAAAAAGAAAAAGAGAAAACACACAAATGTGTGGAGGGAGAGATAATGGGTTTTTTATGAAAGGTTTTTTAGTAAAGCTTTGACGGGAAAGCTATCGTAAGCGCGTATTCAACCGCTACAAAATGGACCGGCTGCTTAGGAAGCTCGTATGAATGTCATTTTCATAACTCCATTTTGTCAATTTTTTAAAATTAGAGTATTTTGAAAAATGATTTTTCTTAATAAATGTATTTGTCAAAAAACGTTTACGATGTATTTGGTATGTATTTGGTATGGAGAAAAATAATTAAGGAAATAGCTTTTTTTATTTTTCGATGTTTGAATAGATAAAAAAGTTATAATATATTTTTGAAAAATGATTTTAAGGCAATTATTGTTTGCGCACGTTTTTTAAAGTGCTTCTGAAAAACGAATTCTATATTTTTTGAAAAACACTTATCAATATCTATATCTCTATCTATATTTATAATCTATATCTATATATATTATATTTTTTATCTATAATATATTAAAGGTGTGAAGGACGAAATGTTATTTAAATTTTTCGCCTTTCATTAAAAGTCTTTGTTTTAGACCAAATCGTCTTTTCACTATTTTTTTTTAATATTTAAGAGTTAAAAATTAATTAAATACATTTATGATAAAACCTTTTCTTATTATAAGTCATCAGAATTAATGATAATTAATATTTTTCATTAGTTTAAGAATTATAAATCAATTACATTTGATTTTAAGAAGATCTGACAAATCTATAAATAAATATAAAAGCGTTAGAATAAGAAAAATTTAAGAAGTATCGATTTTTAAAAGTTTTAAGTATGTAATTGAAGCGTAATCAATGATTTTGTAAAGATTTGACTTTAAAAATAAAAAAAATTAAATATAGAAAAAAGAAAAATAATCGTACAATAAATATGGTTCAAATTGATGCGTCTCTCTTAACTTCTAGCAATAAGAGAAAGACGTACTGCATAGCAAACGCAAAAGTGGTGATCCATCAACCACTTGAAACTTCTAGTGGTAAAATATATATATGTATGTTAAAATATATGTTTATGTTTACATTATTATATTAAAGTGTGAAGAATCTTTGAAAAGTGATTTAAACTTTTATACTTCATTAAAAATCTCTGCAATAGATAAAATCATTTAATTTTAAATAATCAGATGTTACCTGCGCAAGGCACGTGTGGTTGGACTAGTTTCTCTAAAAAGTTTTGGTCAAACACCTTATTTCCTCTATTCTTTTTAATTGCTCACTTTTCTTTTTTAGAGCCAAATGATATAAATTTTGACCAACATTATAAGATGTATTTCTTAATTAAATTGAAAAAAGAAAAATATAATTTATAGTATTTTCATGTAGTTTTTGAATATCTAAAGTTTATTTTTAAAAAAAAATTAAATTAATCTAATTTAATTTAACTTTAAAACTTGTCAAATTAACTCACGAAAAATGAGGGAATCAATTAAAAAGGAACGGAGTAAGTAACTTTTTTTTTAAAATAAGTACGTTTAACCTCCCCGAAACTTGGTCAAATAGGTTGTCAAATATTTTGAATTTACTTGTAAAATTCAAAAATCATGAAGATATAAATTTTAAAATTTATACAATTTAATTAGAAAATTTATTTTAATCCTTCCGTTTCATATTATTTGTTCACTTTCTCTTTTAGACGTTCTTTAAAAAATCATAAATAAGATGTATAGTTTTACTTGTCTACCATTTTCTTTAAAAGATGAAACTTTTTGGAACTTATAAACTTGTTTGAGCTTTCAAAAAATATTAATTTGCAAGAATAAAATTTTAAAATATTAATTAATTATATCTTGATTTAATACTCCTTTCATCTCATATTAATTGGACATATTTTATTTTATGCGGTGATTAAGAAATCACAAATAAGAAAGTACTTTTATTATTTTACCCATTTAAAAACTTTTTAGGAACTTTACAAACTAGTATGAACACTTTTAAAAAATTTAATTGCAAGGGTAATATGAAAAAAAATTAATTATTCTTTCTTGATTTAGTAAAGTGATCAACTAATATGAGACAACTATTTTTAGTAAAATGACTAGCTAATATGGGATGGAGGGAGTAAGTAAGCAAGTAACTTGGGCAATTTAGTTAAAAGTGACAAAAAAAATAAAATAAGGTGTAGGTGACTCAAGTTTTAATAATTGAGTGTATGTGACAATTACTTTATTATGGATTAACAAAGTTGGAAAAGTTTGAGAATAGCCCATGAGTTTTTTAATTTACACTTTGATCCAAATATAAAACCTAATATAACAGGAAACAGAGAAAAAAATACGCATTTCTCTCTCTTTTCGATTTTTGTTGTTCATTGTTGATGTTGCTTTATTCATTATCTTCTGCTTCATTATCATCATTTCTTTCTTCATTATCATCATCATCTTCTTCTTGTTGACTATTATTGTTGTTGTTACCGCTACTGCTACTACTTAATCAATTTTTTAGGTCAAATTTGATATATCACAATGGCATCACTTCATGGGTGACTTTGGTAAGTAAAGTTATGATTTTAGTTGAATTTGTCAGTTGGGTACACTGTTACTACTATTTTTTCAATAATATATAGAACCCAAACATGAATCCAACATAAGAGTTATCTGTTTCAATAGATGACTCATCTGTTACGATAATGGTTCTATAGTGTTGTAATATGAATCGAACAGATGGGTCATTTGTTGTAATAGACGAGTTATATGTTGCAATAAAGACGTCATTTGTTAAATAAGATTACTCACCTGTTGCAACAGAACCTGAAGTTGATTCCAAGAGATGCGTCATCTATTGCAATAGGTAAGTCATCTATTGCAACAGGTTAGTTATCTGTTGCAACATGTCACGCATCTATTGGAATCAGCTTCAATGGTTCTTTAGTACTGTAACATCTTTCCCAACAGATGAGTCATCTATTGCAACAGATGGATAATTTGTTGCAACAGATGATTCACCTGTTACAGCAGATGACTCATCTGTTGGAATGAGCTTTAGGTTCTATAGCACCGTAACATGAATCCCAATAGAAGAGTCATCTGTTACAGTAGATAACAGACCTGTTGCAATATATTATTCAGCTGTTGTAATAGATTACTAATCTGTTAGGGTTCGTGTTACGGTACTATAAAATCATTATTAATTTTGCAGTAGATAACAGACCTATTGTAATATATTATTCACCTGTTGTAATAGATTACTAATCTGTTGGGGTTCATGTTACGGTACTATAAAATCATTATTAATTTTATTATCATGTCATTGTTAACTTTTTTAACAAATATCTTTATTTAGGTACCATTAATGGAGGGATCAATAATAATAGGGGTGGATTGTCATGGTGAATAGATCAAGAAGAACAATCGATATGTATAGCAGTAAAAAGAGGGTGAAATGCTAGAGACGATAGCTATAATAGTCCAAAGTGATGCTTTGTATGATGATTTTGTGAACTTAATCATTAGCTATTGTGGACTGAATTGTCAATCGAAAGAACTCGTCATCAGCTATATGCACAACTCCTTTGAAAATAGAGGGTACTACCTTTCAAGATAACCGATCAGGTTCGGCTGCGTGCTAATCTAAGTGATTCAGCTAGGCCGAAGTTAAGGGTGTACGTGATTGAAAAATTGAGAGAGAATGAGAACCATAATGTAGAAGAAGAACAACAACAAGACATGTTTGATGATAAATTGGATGATCTGGACATGAATATTCCAGATGATGCTCAAACACCTACGCCCGTTGTTGCGAGTAATACGATGGGCAGTTCTTCTCAATGACATAGTTAGGCAATCGACAAGATGATGAGACTGGTTTTTACAAGGGAATGTTATTCGAGAATAAGATAGAACTATCTACTTCTTTATTTATTGCTTGCTTGGAAAAAAGAGTTCAGACTAAAGAAAGTGATTAATTCAAGCAAAGTCTTTTCTTTTAGATGTGTTAATCTGAACTGCAAGTGGTGATTAAGGGTTGTGAAATACTTAAGCTCTGACAAATTTCGTCATTAATGTTTATAAAAAGTATCACACATGTTGTTCGAAGCACATTACGAGCCAAAATTCTCACACCATAGTAAAGGTCCTCGATCAATATTTTCAAAATAGATTCCCCAATGTCAAAGACCCTTATACAAGTGATATGGCCAATCAACTCCTTCCAGAACTGGGTGTTTGTAATACCCCACACTTCTCCTAGTTTAAATTCATCTCTAGAACATCAAAGATCTCGCTTCAAAGATGAATACATTTTATTCCATGTGAAATTTTTAAGATTTAGACTTTTTATCATGTGAAAAATTAAATAAGCTTTCTGTCGATACCAAATTTGCCCAAATCTGACACTCGGGCAAAGAGTTAGAGCCATTTTAGTGAGACAGTGTACCACCTGGTACTTTAGCGCGTCGCAGAGCCAGCCAAAATGGCATTTGTCAAATTCCAGTAAGCCTCGCAATTCCATCGCATCACGGTATCTTTTCAGTTCGCAACCAAGGTAGCAAAGCAATTTCCACCGCGTCGCGTCAAGGCCCAGTTTCCCAATTGTCCAATTTTTAGTAAGCTGGCTCGATTATGGTGCGTCGCGCCAGCGTGTAAAATCAGGATTTTTAGATTCTTTTATTTAACTTCAGGGGTTGTTTAGTAATTTCCCTAAAGCCCTAACCAGTCTATATAAGGGATTTATACCCTAAATAACGAAAATACTTCATTATTCATCAATTTTTCCCCAAATCAAAATATTTTCTCTCTCAAGAAGTCAAGAACCCTAGCCATGAAATCAAGAACTAGCCTAAGGATTTCTTCAAGAACCTTTAAGAAAGAGTCTTCTAAGGTATGTTAGATGTTGATTCTTGGATTCTTTCCACCCAAGAAGTTCAAGAATCTTTTTCAAATTCAAAGATCTTATATTTATGAGTTTTCATGATTCATGTGAATTGAAGTTGAAGTTTATGTTATTATTGAGTTTAATTCATGTTTTGGTTGCAAAGTTTCAAGCTTTGATCCTAGTATGTGATATTCATGGGATGTTCATGGTAAACCCTTTTCAAGTTGCTTGTTAAGTGATGTGTTTATGTCAATCAAGTGTAGAAATTGTTGAATAAGCAAAGCATGCTCCCCATATGTTTGATAAAATGCTTATGTTAAGGAATTAGAGCTATTATAACATATTGACTAGAAATCCCCAATTGTGTGCAGCTCATGCATGCCAAGTGTTTGTTGAAAAGCCTTAGTGAATGAATTGTGACATGATAGCATAAAATTCCCCAATTATGTGTTCTTCAATACATGTTAAGTGTTTGATGCAAGACCTTGTTGAATGGAGTATGAGCCAATAGCATGTCTCCCTATATTATCACATGTTTATAGTTTCTAAATGCTTGAAGAGATGCTTTAGTGATTGTGATGGTGAATGAATGTCCATGGTTATGATTATTCAAGAATGGTTATGTTTTAATTTTATGCTATCGAGTCCTGAGGGTATTCATACCGGACAAATTAGCTGCAGTCTAGAGCCAGTGTCAGTTTTCACGATAATCTCAGTCAAGCCATGATTCCCAGAACTCAGTACTCTCAGACAGTTACACAACATAAGAAATCTCAGTATCGTTAGTATTCTAGCCTCAGTTCAGTACTCGGCTCAGATCTAGTAGTATTCAAGTGTGCAGTTCAGACCTCCGTAGCATTCAAGTAACCAATTCAGAACCCAGTATCATTCAGTCAGATAACGAGATCCAGTAGTGTTCCGTCAATCTTCAAAACTAAGTGAACTTAGCTTAACTCAGCCGGATCAGTCAAGAAATATGATCAGTAACAGATTCAGCTCAGTCTAAGTTCAGTTAAGAATCAGTTCAGAGTCTTTCAGTTGGAAGTAGGAGCTAGCACCAAGCGAGTGCAGGGATGATGACTTCTATGTCAGAGAGACAGAGTCGTTAGCAGCAATCTCTGAACTTTAGAACTGCATAGCCAGTGCAGGACCAGGAGTCACTCGTTAGATTAAGGCTTGAGTATCATACTGCCTTAGGCTTGACTTCCTGTTCAGGGTCACCCTTCAGAGAGACTTGACCATAGTAAAGGTCTTTACCTGTGGCACGGTATTGACACCCTTCCAGCTGGGGTTACATGTTGGACCCCACCAGTTCAGATTTAGGGCATGTCGATTAAGTGAGAACTCCCACAGTTGTAGTTTCAGTATCAGTCTTCAGAGTAGAACTCATAAATCAGGACTGTCAGGTACAGTCACCCATATCAGTAAGGAACTTAGATAGTTCCATAGATTCATGGACCATTTGTTAGATAGGCCTGGTCTCACATAAGGTTAATCAGTATCAGTACTAATAGAGCCGAAGATCATCCGTTATATAGGCCTGATCTCAAACTCAATTCGTCATTTCTATTATTAAAAGATTCAGAGATTTTTCTCTAGATAGATTTAATCTCAGATACAATCATTCTTTATCATTATTAGTAGTTTCAGAGATCATCTGTTAGAAAGGTTTGATCACAGATTTAGTCAGTCGATAGTAGCAAACTTAGAACTCAGTCATTGATATGAGCAGATTCAGTATCATCAATTTCAGAGATCAACCGCTAGAGAGGACTGATCTCGACTTCAATACTCAATTATCAATATTAGAAGATTTAGTTATCCAGTATCTCAGTATTAGTAGTGAGTTCAGATGTTAGTAAAGCAGTATCAGTATTCAGAGTCACAATAATTTTAGTTATGGTTTGTGCATTCATGCATATGTCCTCATTTAGTACTCTCGTGTTATTCAGTTAAGTTATGTTTATGTATAAGCCCTTGCATTTAGCCTTACCCCATCTAGCATACCAGTACATTTAAAGTACTGAGGCATATTTTTCTCTTGCGCTATGGTGTCTTATACTATAGGTTCAGAAGCGTGAGATCCAGAGCACCCTTAGCAGACCAGACTCAGTCAGCAGTAGTAGACGTAGAAGTGAGTCCTCTTCATTCGAGGATGATCCTTATTTTATTATGGCATTAGACTTAGTTTATTTTCAGTTGACAGAGTTAGTTGGGGACATGTCCCATCAACTCCATAGTTCAGACAGTTAGAGACTTTTCAAATAGATGTATTAGTATTCAGTGTTCAATTTTGAGTATTTTAGATATTTTGAACCTTATGGAAAGTTTCCGCCAGTTTTCCATATTTATTATATTATATTATGTAGTACTCAGGGAAAAATATCAGTAGAGGGTTAGCTTGTGGTCCTTCGGGATCATGAGTACCATGTGGCGTTCTGATTCCAGAAAATTGGAGCGTTACAGTGTTATAGTCAGTTGTTGGAAGATATATATGACTATGAGGATTTCCAAGAAATTGGTTAGGGGGACACACAAGTACGAATATGCAATCCTCGATGTCTACCATTACATGCTTGAGTCCACAAATCCCAAAAGTAAGATGGCGTTGCATATTGATGAAAACCAAAAGGTTCAAGCATTTTTTTATATCCTATGGTGCTTGGATTTTTTATTTTCAACAGTGGAGAAAGTAATAGCCATCAACATAACTTTCTTTATAAGCAAGTATGGAGGAGTTTTGCTAGCGGCGGTGGCATGGGATATGGAGAATCACATCTTTTCTGTCGCTTTTTGTATAGTGGATAAGGAATGTGATGCCTCATATGGATATTTTTTTGAACAAATGCAAAGCTATATCGAAGATACCGAAGAGTTATGTATTATCTTGGATAGGCATCCAAGTATCCCAAAAATGGGTTCAATTTTCTACACTTCAGCTCACTTTGGTTACTGCATGAGCCATCTTGAGATAATATTTAAAATAACTTTCACAACGAAAGGGTTGTGACTCTTTTTATAGAGCAACTAAAGCATATGTTGTAGCTTTTTTTTTTTACCATTTCAATCAAATAAGGAATATCTCACCCAAGGCAGCACAATATCTCGATTATGTTGGTTTCAAGAGATGGGCCGGGGCATTTTGTCCGGTAAATAGGTACATTACTATAAATTTAATGTCTTGTTTAAGTTACGAGTTTGTAATATTGTATGATGTCGCACTAAGTGATTTTTTGTATAGGTATAATATTATAACATCAAACATAGTTAAATCAGTGAATTCATTATTTGGCATTGAAAGAGAATTTCTCATCACGGTGCTATTTGATGAAATAAATAAGAAGTATGCCAAATTATTTCATGAAAGGCCTATGAAGTTCGCAAACACAGAAAATAGATTTATTCTAGAAGCAGAAAAACAAATATCAATGAACATCAGTTTGGGGAATAGGTTATTTTCTCATCAAATAGCAGATTACAAGTTCAGTATCGATGGTCATGGTGATGTTACTACAGTCAATCTTCAAACAAGATCTTGTACATGTAGAGTTTTTAACTTGGACAAAATACCCTATCCACATGCTATGGTAGCGCTCCGATCCCAATATGGTGCACAATATGGAAATAATTTATGAGTACTCTTCTCTGTATTATTTGGTGGAAAGATATATAAAGACATATAGTAAGAATATTAATTTGGTGCCTCCTGAAGAATCTTGGGTTATTTCTGTAGAGCTTTTGGGGAGATTAATACCTCCTACATATATTGACCCAACACTATCAAATAAAAAAAAAGGCGATACAAGAGGAGGCGTGAATTCGGAGAATCATTTCCATCAAGAAAAAACAAGTGCTTCGTATGTAAGAACGCTGGCCACAAAAGAACTACATGCTCGAATCATAATCCACCATGATCGTTGTATAAGTAAAACTTGTGTTATTGTTTATTATGGACTTTGATACTTTTAACTTATTGTTGTGAATATAAATGTTATTATTTTTAACTGGCATGTGTTCTTCTAACAGATGAACCATCTGTTACAGCAAATCTTTTGGAAGAGCACAATACAGATCACCAAATTGGATTGTGTTTATCCAACAGATCACCAATCTGTTGCAACAGATGGGCCATCTATTGAAATAACATAATATAGTTCTTGTTACTGGTTTGTGTTCTTCCAACAGATGACCAATTTTTTTCAACAGATGGTCCATCTGTTGGAATAACACAAAACTCTTGCTATTCTACTGGATTCAAAATTATGCCAAATATTCAATTCTTACCTCTAACCCTCGACATGTTAAGAAGAAGAAATAGACAGAATGAAAATTAAACAAGAAATAAAGTCAAAGTTGACCAAACATAGAGTTTTTAATTAAACAAAACAAAATACATTAGGCTTAGGTAGAATCCGATATAAATAAAGTAAAATAAAAGAAAAAACATAACCTAATTATTTTTCTCATCATTATTATTATCATTGTTGTCAACTAGCCAATCATCAACAGGCAGCAGCAGGGCCCTTCTCAGCCTTCGAATCTCACGTAACATCTTGCTATCATGTCCCCAAATCCCACTAGAGTTCATTAACCTACCTTTGAAGTTCTCGCACGGTGTCGCACAAAATTGCCACATCCTACATAATCAGCCATATCTAGAACACCAAAGAAAAAAATGTGAATATAATATAACGTATACTACCAACAGTTAGATTTACGAAAAAAACTTACCTCAATGAAAAAGGAATCTACTCTTTGAAGAGAAGTGGTTGAAGATGTAATATGAAAGACAAGATGCAAAAAGTAAATAAAGTGGAGTAGAATGAATAAGTATGGAAGGGACCTATTTATAGAGGATTGAATTTGAACAAAAAAGTCACGACTGTTCACCTCCATTTTATTAATTACATGCCTTAATTAAATTAAACTGGTGACTTTTTAATTAATGTGAAAAGTCATGACTTAATTAAATCAAACTGGTAATTTTTTTATTATTGTGAAAAGTCATGACTTTTCAGTTTTTTAATACTAATTAGTTCTTAAAATTAAATAACTATTTCTCTTAATTAAATAATTGAAGACTTTTCACCTTTTCAATAACTGTTTCTGTTAATAATAACCATTTTTATTGAGTTGTTGCAACAGATGGTCCATTTGTTGCAACGGATAACCCATCTATCGTAATAGATTAACTATTTGTTGCAATGAATGGTTTATCTGTACAACAGATGGGTTGTCTGTTGCGACATATGGACCATCTGTTGGAAGAGTAGTTTTTGATTTCTTCCAACAGCTGATTCATTAGTTGCAACAAAATGGATAATTTGATTCATCAGCTATTTTGAATGAGTTAGACAAAAAGTCACAACTGTTCACCTCTTTTTTAATAAAAAATAATTATATCCCTTAATTAATTCAAACCAATGACACTTTGATTATTTAAATTAAAAAAATAGATTTTAAGAAGGTGAAAAGTCATGACTTTTCACCTATTTAATAGTAACACCAGTTATTAAAATTAAATAACCATTTTTTTACGGTTTTAAATTATGTTTATCATTTATTTCTTTATTATTTATTTAAGTCATCAGTCGTGACTTTTCACCCTTTCAATAGCCCCTTTTTTTTAATTAATAACCATTTTTAGTTAGTTTTTCCAACAGATGGACCATCTTTTTAAACAAATTTGTCGTCTATTGGAAAAACATAAACCAGTGGCAAGAACTGTATTGTGTTCTTTCAGTAGATTTGTTACAACAGATGTGTCATATATTGGAAGAAGAGGGTTTTGAGTTGTTCCAATAGATTACCCATTTGTTGCAACATATTAGTCATTTGTTGGTTGAACGCATTCCAAATTGATGAATTGTATAGTGTTCTTCTAGCAAATGTTCATCTATTGCAAAAGATGGGTAATTTGCTGGAAATATTTTTTGTAGTATGTTGTATTTAGTTCCTGTTTTATCTTTTTTTATTGATGCACAAGTTAATAAAAACATATTTTATATAGTAAATGTTAACATTTACATCCCCAATAATGAGTTAAAATTATCAAAGTCCATAACAAACAACAACATAAGTTTACTATTACAACGATCATGGTGCATTACATACGTAGCACTTATTTTTTCTTGATGGGCATGTAGTCCACTGACATTGTACACTAATCCACAATGGGAACTGATGATTAAACACTGTTTGACATTGATAGGGTAGAAAGAATAAAGTGCGTGCAGATGGATGGATCCACTTTCATGTGTGAGAGTTATGTATTACTGATCAGGTTATTGTGACAATACACATGATTTTGTAAATGTAGTTTTTACCGATTAGGCATTGATCCTTCAAACAAAATCCTATATTTTATAGTTAAGTTTGACAGGGGCGAACTGATAAGGCCGAAGGGTTCCAAGAAGGTGTTATTGATTCTCTATTATAATTTAATTATGGATTTGCTCATATTTATGCATCAAGTTTTAAGAAGGGATCAATATTTGATGGCAGTGTAGAGATTCAATAGTGATTGATCTGATTTTAATGGTGCAATGGACTTTGAGAAGGCCTTCGAAGCCTTCCAGTACAACAAACAAGAATGAAAAAACAATAGAAATTCCTCTAGTCCAAATTTATATGGATGGGTTGCTCGGGGAGATGATTATACAGAAGAATGTGTTGTAGGAGAATACCTGCGTAGGAAAGGAGAGTTATTGAAGACCATATAATCTTAGACCTTGTTAAAGAGAAAACACAGGGTAGCAAGCAAGGAACTTCCAGCCAATCTAACCAATGAAATTGACTTGAAAGATGAAAATACTGAATGAGCTACAAATATGAAAATGTATCCAAAAATTAAAATCCATCAGTCATTGTTGAAAAGAAAAATGGTAAAATGGACTAGAGCCAAATACTTTGCTAGGTAACTACGACTAGTTAGCGTGGACTAAATGATAACCCACAAAGCACAGGATCAGAACTTCAAGAAAGCATCTTGGTGAGCACCGAGGATTGGAAAGATGTTCATGAATAAAACTTAAATCAAGAACTCCTAAAATTAAAATAAGGGAAGCCAAGGCATCAATTTCTAAAGTCTAACTTGCATCCCATGCCTTTTGTTTTTGGTTCTGACCAGGTTAATGACAGTGGAAACAAAAAGGTCTGAAGTTGGGCAGAAATCCCATGCCTTTTTATTTCACTGCCTTTGACCTCACCAGAACCAAAAGGCCAAGGATATAAGTTTAACTTCAAAAATTGCAACCTTGGCTTGATACTTTATTTTTACTTAAGGAGTTCTTGGTTTAAGTTTCGTTCCTGACTGTCCATCTTTCCAACTCTCACTATTCACAAAGCTGCTTTCTTTTGAGTTCTGATCATGCACTTTGCAGGTCATCATTCAGGCCACGCTAACTAGTTGTAGTTACCTAAAAAAGTGTCCAGCTCTAATCCACTTTACCATTTTTTGTTTCAACAACGAGTGATGGATTTTCATTTTTGGATGCACTTTAATTTTTTAGCTCATTTAGTTTTTTAATTTTTCATGTCAATTTCATCTACTAGATTCGCTATACATTCCTTGCTACCTTGTGTTTCTTCTTAATTAAGGCTTGAGTTGATAGATAGTCTTCAACGCCTCCCTTTTCCCTCGTAAATACTCTCTTACAACATGTTTTGTTGTATAATCGTCTCCCTGAGCAATCCATCCATATAAATTTGGACCAGGGAAATTTTGATTTATTTTTCATTCTTGTTTGGAGTAGTGCAAGGCTTCGGAGGCCTTTTAAAGGTCCACTAAACCCTTAAAATCAGTCCAATCACTATTGAATTTTTACACTGCCACCGAAAACTTGATCCCTTCTCCAAACTTGACACATAAACAATAGCAAAACTATTATTAAACTGTAACAGGGTATCAACACCACCTACTTGAAACCGTCGATCTTATCAGTTCGAACCTACCAATCTTAATTGTAAAATGAAATATATTGTTTGAATGATTAATGACTAATTGATAAAAAATAAAACTCACAAAATTAGTGTACTCTATGTGTGTTTTCACGATGGCATGATCAGTAATACATACCTCCTACATATGAAGTGGTTCCACCTGCAAGTAGCTTATTCCTCTGAACCCATCTTTAATTTAGCCTTTTATATTGGTCTGACAAAAGCTGATCCACTTTCACTTCTTTCTCATTTAGGAGACATCTTTTATCTACAACTAAGAAAAAAATAAAAAAAACATTCCAATTGATGTCTGCATAATTTAAAAAAAGGGTAACACAAAAATCAATAAATACAACACATTATAATAAGCATTCCAACAGATGATCCATCTCGTGCAATAGATTCCCTATCTGTTCAATAAATGACCAATCTATTACAATAGTTGACCCATCTATTGTAACAGGTGCCCGATATGTTAAAACAGATGGGTCATCTGTTGGAAGAGCTGTTTGGATTTATTCCAATAGATGATTCATCAGTTGCAACAGATGGAGAATTTGTTGGAAGACCTATTTTAATATCTTCAACCATATGTTTCACCTGTTGCAACATCAACACCACCAATAATATCAACAATAACATCAATAATAAAAAACAAATAAAAAACAGACAAAAAAATTGATACTGCCAATAAGGCTTTTACATTTCTTCCAGCAGATAACTATTTTTTGCATATTTTAATAAAAACAATGGTTCGTTCATTCAAGACTTGAAAGACATCTATCCTTTTATTTTCTCAATAAATAGGTTATGGGTAATGGGTAAATAAATAAAAACAAAATATGTAAATAACTAATTTAACCAATCAATGTAAAAATACAATATTCACAATTTCAATTTCATCATAGAAAAAATGAAAAATTTAATGAAACAGGCAAAGAAGAAGACGGGAAGGTAAGAATAATAGCAAAGAGCGCAGATCTAATAGTGAACCATACCTGCCATATCAAAAGCAAAGGAATCAAAACACCAATTTCAAATGATAAAATATATAGATTGGTTAGGATTCGAAAGGATCCTCAGGCAAAAGAGAAGTGAAAAGAGAGAAAAACGAGGTGACAGATAGGATTACCCTAAAAATGAGAGAAAGAGAAATAAGAGAGATGAATTATTTTATGATTGAAGGAGAGGGTATTTTAGAGATGAGTTTAAACATTTATTAATAATTTATGGCGGTGAAATGCTTTGAGGAGAACGAGGAGACGAGACAGTGATATTGAAAAGATAAGATAAGACAACTCAGGGAAGAGATTTTTGAGTTATCCAATAAATTTTTTAACCTCCTTGGTATTTTTTTCTTTTTATTTTAGATAAAAAATTACTTTAAAATAAAAAAAAAGATCTTAAAATAGATAAGTCATCTGTTTCAACAGATGCCTCCATCAGTTTGAACATTTCCAATAGATCAATCATATATCGCAATAGATGGCAATTTATATTTGATAATTTCCAACACATAAGTCATCTGTTGCAACATATGTCATTATTTGTTTGATAATTTCTAACAGATAAATCATCTGATGTAATAATTGTCATTATTTGCTTGATAATAACCAATAGATAAGTCATCTATTGCAACAGGTTGAACATCTATTTTAATAAATGTCTATAATTATTTGATAATTTTCAACATGTGTGTCATCTATTGCAATAGTTTAGTCCTTTATTTATTTAAATCAAGCCACTATTTAAAATATTTAAATTGATTTAGCTAGAATTAAGAATGAGTTCATACATTCAACTATAATTTCAATTAGTGATGTTGCAATTGTATGATGTTGATACTATGTTCGTCCTGACTGGCGTTACTAATTGATCAATTTGAGTTTAAATGATTCAGATCAAGTAATTGTTTGAAATATCTAAATTGATTTAGCTAGAATTAAGGATGAGTTCATAGGTTCAACTATAATTTTAATTGATGTCATTGCAATTGCATGGTGTTAGTCATCAATTGATCAATTTGAGTTGAAAATTATTTAAATCAAGTCATTGTTTGAAATATCTAAATTAATTTAGCTATAATTAAGGATGCGTTTATAGTTTCAACTATAATTTCAATTGATGTCGTTGCAATTACATAATGTTGGCCTTGTGTTCGTCTTGAACAGAGTCATTAATTGATCAATTTGAGCTGAAATGATTTAAATCAAGTCATTGTTTGCAATATCTAAATTGATTTAGCTAAAATTAAGAATGAGTTCATAGGTACAACTACAATTTCAATTGATGTCGTTGCAATTGCATGATATTGATATTATGTATGCCTTGATCAGAGTCATTAATTGATCAATTTGAATTAAAATGATTCATATCAAGCCATTGTTTAAAATATCTAAATTGATTTAACTAGAATTAAGGATGAGTTCATTGTTCAACTACAATTTCAATTAATGTCGTTACAATTGCATTATGTTGGTACTGTGTTTGTCCAGATTGGAGTCATCAATAAATCAATTTGAGTTGAAATTATTCAAATCAAATTATTGTTTGAAATAATCAAATTGATTTATCTAGAATTAAGGATGAGTTCATAATTTCAACTACAATTTCAATTGGTGTTATTGCAATTGCATGATATTAGTACTGTGTTCGTCCTGATTGGAGTCATCAATTGATTAGTTCGAGTTGAAATAATTCAAATAAAGTCGTTCTTTAAAATATCTAAATTGATTTAGCTAGAATTAAGGATGAGTTCATAGGTTCAACTATAATTTCAATTGATGTCGTTGCAATTGCATGATGTTGGTATTGTATTAATACTGACTGGAGTCATCAATTGATCAATTTGAGTTGAAAATTATTTAAATCAAGTCATTGTTTGAAATATTTAAATTAATTTGTCTAGAATTAAGGATGCGTTCATAGTTTCAACTATAATTTCAATTGATGTCGTTGCAATTACATAATGTTGGTCTTGTGTTCGTCTTGAACGGAGTTATTAATTGATCAATTTGAGCTGAAATGATTTAAATCAAGCCATTGTTTGCAATATCTAAATTGATTTAGCTAGAATTAAGAATGAGTTCATGGGTTCAACTACAATTTCAATTGATGTCGTTGCAATTACATGATATTGATATGATGTATGCCTTGATCAAAGTCATCAATTGATCAATTTGAATTAAAATGATTCATATCAAGCCATTGTTTAAAATATCTAAATTGATTTAGCTAGAATTAAGGATGAGTTCATAGTTCAACTACAATTTCAATTAATGTCGTTGCAATTGCATTATGTTGGTACTGTGTTTGTCCTGATCAGAGTCATCAATTGATCAATTTGAGTTGAAATTATTCAAATCAAATCATTATTTAAAATAATCAAATTGATTTATATAGAATTAAGGATGAGTTCATATGTTCAACTACAATTTCAATTGATGTTGTTGTAATTACATGATGTTAGTACTGTGTTCGTCCTGATTGGAGTCATCAGTTGATTAATTTGAGTTGAAATAATTCAAATAAAGTCATTCTTTGAAATATCTAAATTGATTTAGCTAGAATTAGGGATGATTTCATAGGTTCAACTATAATTTCAATTGATGTCGTTGCAATTGCATGATGTGGGTATTATGTTAATCCTGACTGGAGTCATCAATTGATCAATTTGAGTTGATAATTATTTAAATCAAGTCATTGTTTGAAATATCTAAATTAATTTATCTAGAATTAAGGATGCGTTTATAGGTTCAACTATAATTTCAATTGATGGCATTGCAATTGCATAATGTTGGTCTTGTGTTCATCCTAAACGGAGTCATTAATTAATTAATTTGAACATAAATGATTTAAATCAAGCCATTATTTGCAATATCTAAATTGATTTAGCTAGAATTAAAAATGAGTTCATGGGTTCAACTACAATTTCAATTGATGTCGTTCCAATTGTAAGATATTGGTATTGTGTATGTCATGATCAAAGTCATCAATTGATCAATTTGAATTAAAATGATTCATATCAAGCCATTGCTTAAAATATCTAAATTGATTTAGCTAGAATTAAGAATGAGTTCATAGTTCAACTATAATTTCAATTGATGTCGTTGCAATTGCATTATATTAGTACTGTATTTATCCTGATCGAAGTCATCAATTGATCAATTTGAGTTGAAATTATTCAAATGAATTCATTGTTTGAAATAATCAAATTGATTTATCTATAATTAAGGATGAGTTCATACGCTCAACTGCAATTTCAATTGGTGTTATTGCAATTGCATGATGTTAGTACTATATTTGTCCTGATTGGAGTCATCAATTGATTAATTTGAGTTGAAATAATTCAAATAAAGTCATTTTTTGAAATATCTAAATTGATTTAGCTAGAATCAATGATGAGTTTATACCTTCAACTATAATTTCAATTAATGTCGTTGCAATTGCATGATGTTTTACTTGTTTACTTCTTGTTTGTTTTTTGTTGCTTGTATTTTCCTATTTCTTGGTTACTTTGATCTATTGTGTTTCTTTTCTAACTCCTTGCTTGTTTACTTCTTGTTCGTTTTTTGTTTCTTATTTTTGGTCTGTCTCTTGCGTCTTTTTCTGTTTGTTATTTCTGATTTCTTATGTGCATATTTTTTGTATTTTTTTAGCATCTGTTGTGTTTGAATTTTTGTTGTAGTTTGAGCGTTGTGTGTGCCTTTATTATTATTGCTGTTTTTAGCCTTGGTTGTACTTTGTTTGAGTAGTGGCTTGGGTGGCTCACGGTGGAATAGGGTCATGTCCTAGGGGTCTTAGGGGTCGGGGGCTGGGTTCAGGGGCTGGGGATGGGTTAGGTCCGATATGCGGAGTGCGAGGTGTTAAGGGAGGGGATAAGAGAGTTGATAGTTAAAGGTAGGGTCATGGAATATTAGGACCCTGCAAGGTAAGTCGATAGAACTGGCTAAGATTCATAAGAAGAGAAAGATTAATATTGTGTGTGTCTAGGAGACCAAGTGGGTAGGTTCCAAGGCGAGGGATGTAGATGGGTACAAGTTGGGGTATTCAGGTAGTGGAAGGCGTAAGAATGACATAGGTAATTTAGTTGACGAGGAGCTTAGGGAGCAGGTAGTAGAGGTTAAAACGGTTAGTGATAGAGTTATGACTATAAAGTTGGTCTTGGGGGGTCTACTTTGAACTTCTGTAGTGCGTATGCACCACAGGTAGCCCTGGACGAGGAGGAGAAAAAGAGATTTTGGGAGGTTTTGGACGAGGTGGTTAGATATATGCCTAGTTTGGAGAAGCTTTTCATAGGAGGGGATTTCAACGAGCACATTGGGTCTTTACCGTTAGGGTATGATGATGTGCATGAGGGCTTTGGATTTGGGGTTAAGAATGATGAGGGAGCTGTGCTTTTGGATTTTACGAGGGCCTTTGGGTTAGTGGTAGTGAATTCTAGCTTTTCGAAGAAGGAGGAACACTTGGTTACTTTCTATAGTAGGATATCCAAGATTCATATTGACTTTTTGTTGCTTAGGAAGGGGGATAGACTTCTGGTGATGGATTTAGTTGTCAAGAAGGGTAAGATATGTCGGGGTAGGAAGGGTAGACCTAGTGTTAGGTGGGGCAGTCTGACTCTGGTTAGTGCTTTGGAGATATGGGCAAAGTTGGAGGGGATAGGGGTGTGAGAGTGTAGAGGGGACGTGGATAGTATGTGGGATTAGGCCACTGGTTACATCGGGGAGTCGGCTAGAAAGGTGTTGGGTGTTTCGAGAGGCTGGTCTGGTCGGTATCGGAGGGATTGGTGGTGGAGTGAAGATGTTAAGAAAAAGGTGAACTCAAAAAAGGCGGCTTACGCTAAGTTGGTTGAGTGTAAAGATAAAAAAGAGAAACAGGTGAGTAGGGAGGAGTACAAGATAGTTAAAAAAAAGGCTAAGTTATCTGTTATGGCTGCTAAGACAATAATTTTTGACAGTTTGTATATGGGGTTAGAGGAGAAAGATGGGGAGAAGAGGTTGTTTAGGCTTGCCAAGGTTAGGGAGTAGAAAGGTTGTGATCTGGATTAGGTGAAATATATTAAGGGAGAGGATGGCAGAGTTTTGGTTGACGACGCCCTCATTAAGGGAAGATGGCAGTTGTATTTCCATAGACTCTTGAATGATGAGGGGGACAGAGGTGTTGTGTTAGGAAAGTTGGAGCATGCCAGAGAGTATCACGATTTTGGTTTTTGTCGTCGATTTAGGGTAGAGGAGGTCAGTGAGGCTATTCACAAGATACTAAGGGGCAAAGTGACGTGGCTTGACGATATTTCGATAGATATTTGGAAGTTCTCTGGCGGGTCAGGATTGAGGTGGCTGACCAACTTATTTAACAATATTTTTAAGTCAGCAAAGATGCCCGAGATGTAGAGATGGAGCACGATGATTTCTCTATATAAGAACAAGGGTGACATTCAGAGTTGCAACAACAACCGGGGTATTAAGTTGTTGAGTCACACGATGAAGATTAAGAAGAGGGTGGTGGAGCGAAGGTTGAGGAAGATTGTATCTATTTCGGAGAGCCAATTTAGTTTTATAGTTGGTTGCTCTATGACTGAGGTAATTCACCTTCTGTGGAGACTAGTAGAGCAGTATAGAGAGAGAAAGAGGGGTCTGGACATGGTGTTTATAGACCTGGAAAAGGCATATGACAAGGTCCTTAGGGAGGTTCTTTGGAGATGCCTGGAGGCGAAGAGGGTTCCAATGGCGTACATCAGAGCTATTAAGGACAGGTATGAGGGGGTGAAGACTTGGGTAAGGATAATGGGAGGAGATTCTGAGCATTTTCCAGTCTTGACAGGGTTGCACCAGGGATCAACTCTTAGTCCATTTTTATTCTCTTTGGTGATAAATGTGCTGGCGTGAAATATATAAGGTAAGGTGCCTTGGTGTATACTTTTCGCGGATGATATAGTTTTGATTGATGAATCGTGACAAGGGTTTAATGATAAGATGGAGATTTGGAGAGAAACCCTGGAGTTTAAAGGTTTTCGATTGAGTAGGACCAAGACGGAGTACTTAGAGTATAAGTTTAATGACTCGAGACATGAGGAGGAGGTAGGGGTAGATCGAAGAAATACTGGAGAGAAGTGATTAGGTATGACATGGACCAGTTACAACTGACTGAGGACATGGCCCTGGATAGGAAGATATAGAGGAAAAACATTAGAATAGAGGGCTAAATATGTGGTTGAGTTGTAGTTAGTAGGTAGGGGAATTGTGGTGTCCTTTGTTTGGCAATGTACTTTTTGTGGATGTCGTATCTATGTTATTTTATCATGTTCTATGCTTTTGATGTTTTTGTATACTGCCTTTTATACTGCCTTTTATCTTGAGTTGGGGGTCTATCAAAAACAGCCTCTCTACCTCGTTAGAGATATTGGTATGGACTGCATACACTCTATCCTCCCCAGACCCCACTATGTAGGAATATACTGGGTTTGTTGTTGTTGTTGTTGTTGAAATTGCATGATGTTGGTATTGTATTCGTCCTGACTGAAGTCATCAATTAATCAATTTGAGTTGATATAATTCAAATCAAGCCATTTTTTTGAAATATCTAAATTGATTTAGCTAGAATTAATAATGATTTCATGGTTTCAACTATAATTTCAATTAATGTCGTTGTAATTGCATGAAGTTGGTACTGTGTTCGTCTTGACCAGAGTCATCAATTGATCAATTTGAGTTGAAATGATTAAAATCAAGCCATTGTTTAAAATATTTAAATTGCTTTAGTTAGAATTAAGGATGAGTTCATAAATTCAACTATAATTTCAATTGTTGTCATTGCAATTGCATGATTTTGGTACTGTGTTCATCCTGACCTAAGTCATTAATTGAACAAATTGAGTTGAAATGATTCAAATCAAGCCATTATTTGAAATATCTAAATTGATTTAGCTAGAATTAAGGATGAGTTCATAGGTTCAACTATAATTTCAATTGATGTCATTGCAATTATATGATGTTGGTACTTTGTTCGTCCTGATCGGAGTCGTCAATTGATCAATTTGAGTTCTATTTATTCAAATCAATTCATTGTTTGAAATATCTAAATTGATTTAGCTAGAATTAAGGATGAGTTCATAGGTTCAACTGCAATTTCAATTGATGTCGTTGGAATTGCATGATGTTGGTATTGTGTTCGTCCTGCTCGGAGTCATCAATTGATCAATTTGAATTAAAACGATTCATATCAAGCCATTGTTTGAAATATTTAAATTAATTTAGCTAGAATTAAGGATGAGTTCATACGTTTAGCTGCAATTTCAATTCATGTTGTTGCAATTGCATGATGTTGGTATTTGTTCGTCCTGACCGTAGTCATCACTTGATCAATTTGAATTGAAATAAGTCATATTAAATTATTATTGAGTTAATATTAAATTCATTAAAGTTCCCATTGAACTGAATATCTGAAATTAATTTTAGTGAAATTAATTTAATTTATTATGAAATAGTTAAAATTTATCTCTTTTAAAAAATTAATTAAGATCAATTTTGACCAAATTATTATTTTTAAAACTTTTCATTCTTTTTCAAAATATAAATCAACCCATACAAATCTACCATTTACGAAAAAATGTTTTATCATTTCGAATCTCAAGTTCTCTCTCTTCTCTTTCTCTCTCTTCTCGTTCTCTCTCAACAATACAAACAACAACTACTCAACATATTGCTTAACCCTTCACAACAGATTGATTTCTTCTAATTTTCGACCACATAGTTGTTATTTTCGACGTCTTCTTGCTTGTATCCATCGTTCTCTCTCTCTTCACAGGTAACATAGTTCGAGAAGAGTTTTACATTTGTTGTTTTTTCTAAAAATTAGGGTTTTTAGTTAATGATGAAAAAGAAGACTTTTAGTTGTATTATCTTTGAGAATGGGTTAACAATTTTGAATTTTGATGCTAGAAAATATAGGAAGAACTCGAGAAAATCCTAGTTTTCGTTGCAGTATTCTATTGATTGTCGTGGTATTATTGGATGGTGTTTGTGGTGTTGTTCGTATTGTTGGTGTTGGTGTTGATGTTGATGTTGGTGGTGGTGGTATTAGTGGTGGTGTTGGTATTGGTGATATTGGTGCTGGTATTGGTGGTGTTGGTATTAGTATTGGTATTGGTATTGGTGGTGTTCATGGTGATATTAGTGGTGGTGTTGGTGGTGATATTAGTGGTGTTGGTATTGGTGGTGTTTAGTGGTGGTGGTGGTAGTGCTATTGGTATTGGTGTTGGTGGTGTTAGTATTGGTGGTGTTGGTGATGGCGTTGGTGGTATTATTGGTGTTGGTGGTGATGGTGTTGGTATTAGTGGTACTGGTGCAATCATCAAACAGATTCCCTATCTATTGCAACAAATGTATCAGCTGCTGGCATAAAACAAAACAACTCTTCCAACAGATTAACTATTTGTTACAACAGATGTATCAACTGTTGGCAGAAAACAAACTAGTAGTATCTGCTGTAACAGATGATTCATCTATTCTAACAAATGGGTTATTTGTTGAAATATTTTTCATAATGTGTTGTATAAAAATTTATTGAATTTTGTGTTACTTTTTTTTTTAAAAATTATTCAGACATCAATTCTAATGTATTTTTATTTTTATCTTGTTTGTAGGTAAAAGATGTCTTTCAAAAGAAAAAAAAAAGTAAAAGTGGATCAACTTCTGACCATCTAACAAAAAAGGCTAGAGTACAGATGGATTTGGAGGAGCTTCCTGCACAACCTCAGTTAGGGAAAAGTGAAGTTGAAAAAATATATTAAAACGATATTGAAGGAGGTGGAGAAGGGTCTGTAGAGGATGGTGAGGAAAATAAAAGTGAGGGGGAAGAAAAAGAAGATAAAGAAGAAGCGAAAAAAATAGAAATAAGAAATATGATGATGATAATGCATCATCAATGGGACGTGAATTAAGATCGAAATTCCAGCATAATTCTGTCAAAACAATTAGTATTGACAGATTTCGAATTGATATGTCGATAGATAATCATGTAGATTTAACTGGTGATTTGTAGTTAAATCTCAGTTGGAAAAGCCTTTTGAAGATTTTAGGAATACTATTAAGAAAGAAAACTTGAGGAATTTTCTAAGAAGGGCTACTTTGAACACTTTCTTAAGCTGTCTGAGAACAACAATGCCCGTTTTCAAATAACCATGGTATATGGTCTTTTCAAGTAGAGGATCAAGTACGTGGGGGATTATAAAGATTTGAAGGAGATGGAATAAAGATGGATGAAATCTGGATTAACTACTGTGGCATGCCAGTTTGTTTTTGCATGAAAGAGTTTGCCATAGTGACAGGCTTGTGATGCGATCATCCAAAATAACCTCTCTTCAAGGAAACAGCCCCCAAAAAGTCCGAGACAAGTAGGACAGCCAAACCACCACTATCAAACAAAGGTAAAACATTGTCCAAGCTTCCACCCACAAAAACCAACAAACGTAAGAAAAACGGGTCCATCTGTTGCAATATATTACCCATCTATTACTTTGGTTCTCTAAACCTGGCTTCTTAGATTACCCATCTACTGCAACTTATGTGGCAGATAGTTAATCTGTTGCCATCCATGAATCATCTGTTACAACAGAAAGATCATCTGCTGCAACAGAAAGATCATCTGTTGCGTAAGTTGTCTGTGTTAATATCTTACCCAACTGACGACAAATTATTATTTAATTTAAATGTATCTGCACTTTTTTATAGGTTGTGTATCCATGGATCGTACCCACTGAGATAGAGTTGGGAATGCACTAGGTTTTGTTGAGATAATTACAGACCCGAGTTGGGAATGCACTAGGTTTTGTTGAGATAATTGCAGACCCAACGACGGAGTTAATAAAGAAGGAATTGGTTGGAGTAACAGCCATAAGAAGAGCAGTTAGGCAAGGTTGGCCTCATGATGAGGCTCTTCACAATTAACCTGCTGTAATAGATCTAGGTGCTGCTTTTAAAAGAGCTGCTGGTGGAGCTGTTGATATTGGTGGCAGCCATGCTAATGCTATTCATGATGATGAGCATGTTGATGCTCAAGGAAAAATAAATATGTTTAAAATCACCCCTTATAGTGGTCCCTCTCACTCCTCTTCACGCTCATGTTTTCATTGCAAATGCAAAGAGTGCATGGACAGACAGGATAAACTCTTTCAAAAAATAGATGCTCTCACTAATGTTGTCGAGGAGTTGAAATCCAAGAGGGGTGTCATACCATCCAAAAAGGTGAGAGAACCATAATTTCCTACAGTGGAGGTTAGGAAGAAGAAAAAAACAATTAGACATACACTTTCAAATATGAAACCAAAATAAGTTGCAATTCCTAATCCTCCAAAAGTTGATGAAGTTCAGGGACCATTGAAGAAGGTAAACATATACGCGAAACTTGATGCCAAACAGAAGGCTATTATGAGAAAGTACATAAATTCCAAGCAACGCGCAAATACCTTTACCTTGAATACCCTTTCCCCCAAGGTAAGTAGGCAATATTTTGGCCAGGTTTTGTATCTCAGACGACGGCCTAGAATGTCTCCATCCTGACATCGAGTTGTAAAGTCGAATAAGCCTCTCTTTTAGAACGACGACAACCAAAACCCAATGGAATTCATCACTACAATTTATTGGGATGTAAAATTATGCCAAGGTAAGCCAGCTGGACTGCTAAAACCTTTGATGATCTTGATTAAGTATTCCTCATATCGGGAAACTTTTGATTGTTGATACAATACCTATCGTAGGTATTATTAATATAAACTTTGTACAAATAATTGTATGTCGTGTATCTGTATTATTGTTGTGTTTGAAAGTTGACCTTCTTTTGGAGGTAAAAAATGGCATTGATGTGTTGCATATATTATCAAACATTTCAGATTACGTAATAATAAAATTAATACATAGATACAATTAAATAATGTATTAATAGTAAGATGTATGACATTTAAACCCCATTATTCTGGCAAGTTTGGGGCTGTGACATCAAATAGAACCAATTCTTTATTCTGGAATGTGCAACAACAAAGTCGAACATATCAAAATCAAGACCCAATAGGTTCACTTTGTAGTGTTCGTCATTTTGTGTTCTGCATGATTTATGTGTTAATATTATATTTTTATAAGAAGAATTGCATAGATCAATATCCTTAAAAATAATTTATGTACTTGTTGGCATGAAGCTTTAACAACCGATCGACAATCTATGCTGAATAGTTGTTGATCAACTTTGTTAGTTTTTTGGAGCCTCGTCCGAGATGTTGAACCCTTCAAACGGATAATTCTTCTATTCTTTCGAACTGACAAACTTCACTTTTTCTTCATCTTTAAAAGCAGTTGGTGGATTATCAACTGTGATATTTTGTTCAGCAGTAGTTCTACTATGACATCCACCTGGAAAGCCAGAATTATCAATGCTAATCACAGAGATATAGAAAAATAGAAAAAGATAACTCATTAGCCGGAGGAAATCAAACATGTCTTCCTCCTATTTCAATTTGTCCCAACAGATTACCTATATGCTGTAACAAATGGGTCATATGTTGGGATAAATTAAAATAGGAGAAAGACTTGTGTGATAATATCTAACAGATGGTAAATATGTTGCAATATATGACTCATCTATTTGGACAAACTAAAATAGTAGGAAGTCTTAATTTAATTTGTCCCAACAGATGACCCATATATTTCAACAGATAGATCGTTTATTGGTATAAATTAAAATAGTAGGAAGACATGAATGACAATTTCCAACAGAAGACCTATCTGTCAGAACAAATGACTCATCTGTTGGAACAACCTAAAATAGTAAGGAAGTCTTGATGTAATTTGTCCCAATAGATAGGTCATATGTTTGGATAAATTAAAATAATAGGTAACTTATTTGATTTTCTCCAATATGTGAGACATATGTTGCAACATATCATACATCAGATGTAACATGTTAGTCATCTATTATAATAGATGTCTATGTATGTTTGATAATTTTCATCAGATGTGTCATCTGTTGAAACAAATATGTAGTTTGTTTGTTTTTTAGAATAGATGATAAATATTCACCTTCTTCAGCTCATGCTGCTCTCCTGTGGCCCTTGTACATTAATCAAAAGTGCAATACAAAAATAGAGTAGTTGTAATTTTGCTTTTTTCGATGCTTGATAATGCCTTGGAGATTTCTTTCATTTTTCTCTTTGCCGCCTTAATCTTTAATGGAGTGTATGGATATAAAATCCTCTTTGATGGAATGACACCCCTCTTAGATGTCAATTCCCTTAAAGAAACAGTTAATACATTAATAACATTAATCATTCTATCATATTTTGCCTTACAGTTTTGATATTTGCATGCAGAATATTCACTGGGAGGGGTAAAATCTGTAAAATAGTATGATCATAATCATAATGGTTTATTATTTCAAAAACTGTAATAGGAGCATCATTAGCCCCAACAGCACCACCACCACCACTGTCACTACCACCACAAACAACTCCATCACCACTAACACTATCAACAACAAGCCCACCCTCTAAAATTATTTTTTTTTGTGATGGTTGTTGCTCCAAACAATTTCTTTTTTATTCTTTCAATGACCTTAGGGTCCGATAAAGTTTGCACAGACCATAAAATAATAAAATGACATCTTCAACTCTTGATTGGTCGGAACAAGCCACAGATGCACAATCTAAAATAAATCAGTACATATATTTGAATGATAATTAAATTATTTTAAAAATTATTAATTTAAACAAAAATTGAATTAGAATTAGACTTACTACTTCATTTGGGGGTTGAAGAAATCAAGAAATTTTGCTTTTTTTTTACTCATTTTTTGCCAACAACCACCTCAGGATTCTTGGACATGAAACTTCTTCCTGGTAGTTCACTTGTTGTCTCAAATAAGGAATAACTTTAAATGCCCAATCCTATAAAATAACACCAATAAATTAAAAGCATTATTCAATAAAAAATAAATGAATCATAATAAAGAAAATATTTACCACGAAAGTCCATGGAAAGTCATATAAGTTGACTGTCTTTGGGGTTAATGGGGTCAACAAATATTTGACAGTCATTTTGAAGCTTTCATAAACCCAACGATAGTTGTTAAATGCCTCAAGATCCTCGAAGAGCTTAAACTAAGTGTTATGTTGTTAACGTCTCTCGCCAAATAATACTATGCACAAACCAAATCAAGCACAATGATTGTTTGTGTTTCTTTAAAAGTCTTTTACCTTTCAAAGCTTCTATCAATTTTTATTTTTGAAGCTTGGACCAACACGGAACACCAAGTTATAACCATCACTTGACTTTCCTTTGCTTTTTTGGGGTGTGTGGGGTGCTTTTTGGGTTAGAATATGTATAAGCTGAGAAGGAGAAGGGGGATAACATTTTAGTCCAGTTACTATGACAAACTCCTTCCAACTAAAACAAACAGACATACCACAGTAATTTATTCATACCTCATCCATCTTATATTTATTTTCATACATAAATCTACTCTTGAAAAGATCATATAACATGGTCATTTGAAAATGAGCATTATTGTTCTCTAGCAAATCAAGATATTACCCACAATAGCTGTCCCTAAAATAAGCATCCAACTTTTGGTCTCGAAGTATTTTTTTGAAGGTGTCAAAAGATTTTTTCATGACTAAATTAACCATCAAATCACTAGTTAAATCTGTGATACTATCACACTGCATTCATACAGGATAATTATCAATGCTGAAAGTTTTAACTAACTTTTTAGTGAAAGGGTTATTAGCATTTGGATCACCTCTTTTGAAATATTTCTTATCCCCATGTTCATTATCTTCTGCTTCTGATTGAGATATCGTTTGTAAAGCAAGCTCATAGAGTAGTGGATGTAGCCCAACTGTTTCACTTGGACTTGATTCAGTTTTTTTCTTTTGGGAGCCATATTATCTAAAAATAATAGGAAAATAAAAAATATTATAATTGATTAATGATCATTAAAAAGGGATAATAGTAAATCTAACATGTACAACATAGTAAAATAAAAGTTTCAAAAAATCACACATCTGTTGCAACAAGTGGATTATCTGTTGCAACATATGACCAACCGGTTGCAACAAATGAGTAATCTATTGGAAATAATAAAAACAGTTTTAATACTATTGTGATTTCTTCTAACAGATCACTTATCTGTTGAAATAGATGACTGGTCTGTGCAATAAATTATTCATTTGTTGTAACATATGAGTGATATATTGGAACTGTTATCAACTATTAATATTATTTATATTTTTTCCAACAATAGGGTCATCTGTCGCAACAGATGAATAATCTATTAGAAGTAATCAAAGTCTTAGCCATGTCTCATTGGAATAATTAATAGGATTTCATCCAACAGATGGTGTATCTATTGCATCAGATGGTTCATCTATTGTATCAGATAGTTCATCTGTTGCATCAGATGGTTAATCTGTTGCAACATATAACTAGCCTGATGCAACGGATGAGTAATCTTTTGGAAATAATAAAAACAATTCCAATACTATTGTGATTTCTTCCAAGAGATCATTCATCTGTTGCAATATATGAGTGATCTATAGGAACTGTTATCAACTGTCAATATTTTTTAGATTTCTTCAAATAGAAGGGTTGCTATTGCAATAGATGAATGATCTGTTGGAAGAAATCAAAGTCTTGAACATGCCCTGTTGAAATAGTTGATAGGATTTCATCCAATAGGTGGTGCATCGGGGTTACATCAGATGGTTAATTTGTTGCATCAGATGGTTCATCTATTGTATTGAATGGTTAATCTGTTGTAGAAAAAAAACTAATATCAAGATTTTGTTTAATAGAACAATAGCAATATCACTATTTATTATCAAATACACCATTTTTATCAAAAACAACAACAAATCAACCCAGTAACACCAACACAAATTGTCACTTATATGAGTATATGATATTAGGCTTTCATAAATAATTATAAATGATATATCTTTTAATCATTAATTTGATTTTAGTCTGCATCTTTCACATGCATGGCAACACTTTTAAGTTTCATTTCTTATAAAATATGCCAAAACTCAAAATCTAGTTGTCAATATGTGGCGTGGTATATTACCAATTTTTTGTTTTCTTTACTGATACATCCATCTAATGCCTTTCCCCTTTGATTTTTGTAGGATTAACCATTCTATTTAAATTTATATCTTAATTTTGTGGATGTTAGACATGTGAAGTAGAGTAACTTCTGTAGCAATGCAACATAAATATGCTAAAACATCAAAATAATATTAAAAAAATACAAGATTGATATATATGCATCTTGTGATGTAAATAGAACTTCATTGATTCCAAATGTTCAATTGAAATAGTTATATCATGTTTTCATTAGTTTATCATTATCAATTATTATTAGCTAGTTAAAAATAAAAAAATCACACCAAACCAAATTGAAGGATGATAACCAAACTGGTGTTTTTTATTCTATTTGGTTTGGTTTGATTTTAGAAATTTAAAAATCAATTAAGTTAGTTTGATTTTGATTTTAACCAAAAAATCGATCCAAATCAAATCATGACGATCCCTACTTGGGGAAACTATTTTATAACAAGGAAGACAAATAATATGGAATAGAGGAGTTTAGGCCTCGTTTGATCATAAGAGTTTTTTACATCTTTTTCAGATTTTTTTTCACTTTATTCAAAATGATGTTTGGTCATAAGAATTCCAAATAGAACATAAAGTTGTATTTGAAAATTCAGTTTTTTCACTATTACTTCTTTCACGGCAATTCAAAAACAACTTCAATTTATATGGTCAAATATAACTTCAACTTCAACCCTAAACTTTACTCCAAAAAAATAATTTTCATTGTCAAACGTCTACTAAATCTATTATAGAAAAGTTTCTCATTACAAATGGATCAATTTGGGACCTATATTCGAAATTCGATTAGTGATTACCCTACGTAATGTCATGAGAATTCTATGAATTTGCTCATTAAAAATTGCATTAAGTATATAAATATATTCGGTCTGTATTTCAAAAATAATAATTTTAAATTAAATATTAGGGACTTCATTTAAACAAAAAAAAAAAATATCCAAACCCACTATCAAAGTTGATCAACTCTATTTAAAAGATTCCCAATTTACCTCAAGTGCTGGTAAGTTTTACCTTTGAAAAGTTCTATTGTAGAGATCCATTATTTTAGAGATAATATATGTAATAACATATTTTAAATATCTTTTAATTAAATAAATCTTATTTTATTAATATCTTTGTTCATTTACTACTTCGTATTGTACTTACTCCATTTCATTTAACTTAATATATATTGACTTGACACTTTTATTTAAAAAACATTTATCGTATGAGTTTATTTTACTAAATCAATCTTATTAATTATACTTTGAATATCTAAATTAAACTACTATTACTATTAATACTTTATACGGTTGTTTAAAAATAAAGGTAGTATTGAAAGAAAATGATAAACTTCTCTTGATTTTATGAACTAAATAGATGATAGCAAGTAATTTTATTAAGTGGGTCAAGTAAAATAAAACGAATAGAGTATTAAGTCTCCTTTGTGAAAAATTTGAATTTGCCATTAAATTCAATATATATATATATATATATAGTAGAGTCATAGACAAAGTGATGTAACACCTCTCTATGACCTTCATCCATATTTATCTGTTTTCATTTTAAATTTTTTTTCTTCATTTTTTTTCATTAATCAATTAATTTATTAATTGAAAAATTATATCATACTTACTATACCTAATTATATCTTATGAGTTATAAAAAAAATCAATCTATTTATGTATTCTCTACTTAATAACATGTCTTCTCAACTTTCTTCTACCTTTCTTATAGCTTGGTCAATCTATAAATAATAATAATCTATAGAGTTGTTGGATGCTCATTTCCATTTCTCCTCTTTTTGTATAACTATATATCTTTTCCTCCTTTTCAATCTTTTTCCTCATTGTTTTCATCAATATGTATTCAATAACCAAAAGAGGGGATATTGAAAACGTGATTTGGCAATATGGCTACTATAATGAAGATCATAGATATATTATTCAAGATTTCTTCTATGTCATAAATTCAAACACAAGTTCACCAAGATGAAGAAGAAAATTTGATGGCGGTATAAGATTCATCAAAGAGAGCACGATCAAATTAGTTTTGTATAAATTCATTGTCAAGACAAAGAAGAATGTATAATACATCAAGAGAGAGTGTCAAATGAGTTTAGAAAAGTTGAATTTTTTGAATGATTTATTAATAAATATAGATACACTTATTATTTCTTATTTTAGTATTGTCAATTACTATTTCACCAACTACAAAATATGTACTCTTCAATAACAAGATTTTATTACAAAGTTCTACACTTTGTGTATATTGATTATTTTGTTTCTAACATAAAATTTAATTGATATTTTATTATATTAGCTTTTTACCATTTAAATATACAATTTCTATTTATGTATAGTTGTGGTCTATTAGAAGATGATGTATATAGTTCTTTGACCAAAAATTCATATTTTTTTCTTTATTCCTCCTTTTCTAATTTTTTTTTTTTAAAATTCGTCTTATAAAATTTTATTCTATTTATTTTGTGCTTCATTACAGATTTCAAAAATTACTTTATTAATCTTCTTAATTACACCTCATATTTTCCTCATCACTTTATTAATTTTTTTAACAGTAATTTTCTATAGTTATAATAATAATAATAATAATAATAATCATTTTAACAATAATTTTCTATCATCATGTATTTAACGTAAAAGAAAGAGAAAGAGGAGGGAAAGATTTCTACCAATTGATTTTATGAATTTGTGACAAACGAGTTTAATTTTGTATTTTTTCGATTTCTTTTTTTTTTTTTTAAATTTTTTTAGTTAAAGAAGATGAGAGTTATGAAAGTATTAACAAATTAAAGTCCTATCTACAAATAAAGTGATGTCGCATATCTTTATCGCTTAAGAGATCTTTTTTTTTCTTTTTGGACGTTTCCCTTCATTTTACTAAATAATAATATAATAATAATCTACTAACTAATTGAATTAAAATATACACTAGCTTAGCACACGTAATTAAGCAAAAAGTATTATAACCGTTGTGACTTGTGATAATTCAGCTATCGAACATTTGGGTACAATTATAACCGTTATGATAACTCAACAAATAAAAATATTAGTTACAACTATAGACTGTAAAATAGTAATGATTCATTAATTTTGTAAATGCTGAATTGAAATAATGAGAAGTGGTAATACCAATTGTCTTTTTCTTCATAATTTTAAAATTGTAAAGGTTGAATTGATAGTTCTCAATTCTTTTGATTTTCTTTTTGGTTATTGATTCACCGCTTTGATTGAGATTACTATCAAATTTCAATATCAATTGTGACATTCAACAAAACTGTTTTTGTTATTCCTAAAGGAATTTGAATATTCAAGATGTATTTTCACTATCAAAGAGATATGTGTATTTTATCTTATGAAAAAAAGTTTAAAAAGATTTTAAATGTCACAAAAAATAAATTTAATAAGCACGCGACTCTTCCTTCTCTCCCATTTCTATGATAACTTCTTTTTTGTATTAATATTGTAACGGTTGAAAATTAAGGCACATCAATTATTATGTTTAACTATCCAAAATAGATTAAAACATTTTACATGAAAGAACCTTAATGTTTTCATGTCAAAAAAGACTTTAAATATGTTTAACTTTTAAATTTAATTAGATATTAAAATAATTAAGTTATAAATTTAACAAAGTCTTTCATGACTACATGAAGCACATACAATTTCATGACCGCACAAAGCGCGGCTAATTTCACTAGTTATTTCTTATAAATGTTAACTAGTTGCAAAATGCCCGTGCAAGGCACGGACCCAATAATATAAAATCAGACAGTAGAAATATTTTCTTAAAAGTATAATATTAATTTTTTTCTGAATATTATTTGAACTTGAAATTTGAAAAATATTCAAAATCTCATTCTCATTTTTTTTTAGTTTTAGTCTTTCCTTTTCAAATTTTACGACAATTTTTTGATAGTTATAAAGATGATTATTAAATTATATTCATATTCTTTAGGTAAAGTACATTTAAAGAACTCACTTTATTATTGTAAAATTATAACAAAGTATAACTTCAACTTCAAAATTTTCAAATAAAATCAAAATATATTTGTAATAGTATGTCGTAACTCGTATATGAAATCTAATATATCACATTATGTAGTTATATTATTTTGAAATATTACTTTTTTGGAATAATATTTATTTATATATTTTGGATCAATTAATCAAATTGAATAATGTTGCCATTTTTTTTTTTTTTGAAGATGAGGTTATGAACCATATTTTAAAAAACACATTTAAACTTTCACTCCAACTTTAAAAAGAATGTGAAAAAGAATTTTGATTTTTCAATAGAAACAATTAGTGAATATTTAAGTAGTTTGGTATTGTGGGTCCCAGATAAGTCAACAGCTTTTCCATAAAAGCTTACATAAAAAGCTTTAGCATTAAGCTTGGAAAAGCTTACATAAAAAGCTTTAGCATTATTAAGTGATACAAGCATAAAGAGCACAAGGATTACAAGGTCTTATCAAAGTTTCACGCTTTGAATTGTCAAAGGTTCAAACCTCGGATTTGAAAATGCTTCGTTTTGGAACCATTACAACGCGTTGTTCAAGTTGAAGATTGGAGAAAAGGTTCTTACACTCCAAGGTCGCCTATACTTGGGATTATTAAGGGCAATATTGTCTTTTGATGGCTCTCTTTTACACTCCAAAGGAGCACCCTTCATTAAGGGTATTTTCATCATTGTTATCTAATAGTATAAATAGACCTATTAGCTTTTATTTTCCTTAGACTTTGATGAATTGAAATTGAGTATTACTCATATTTTGTAGCTTTAGTCTTGTAGTTATAGCTCTTAGAACTAAAACTTGGTCCATGAACCTTTGAAAGTTAGGGTTTTCACTTGTCTTGGATGATTTGGCAAGAAAGGTGTGCTTGAGGAAGTGTGAGTCATTTGGGTCACCTAAGAGGAAGGTTTGAACTCTTATTTGTGAGGTGTGTTTGAAGATTTGAAACATCTTCTAGTGCTAATCATTGGATAGGAGTAAGGGTCTTTCTATCTATCCTTTAATTTCAAACATTCTTCTTTTTTATCATCTTCTAGTGTGTTGATTGTTCCTTTGTTTACTTGCTGATTTTTACATTCTTGTGTCAATTTCGTGTTTTCATAGCCATTTAGGCTATCATTTGGTATCAAAGCCTTGTTTAGGATTATTCCTACAACCCTAAGTCTTGGATCTAAGAAAATCTCCACAAAAAAAAAAGAGTTTAGAGTCAAGAAAATCAAAAAAGAAATAGGTGTTTCACGTTTTTGTATTTTGACTGAATTTTAGATCTTAAATCTACATGTTTTTGTGTTGTTTTATTGGTTTCAAGTGCTAGATTCTTGTTCCCTAGCACCTAGGGAGTCTAGATCTACTTTTAGAGTGAAGTTTGGTTGATTTTGAGCTAGATCCACCATTGTTGTGGCTTGTTTGAAGCTTTTTGGGAGAGGGTGACATTTTTGGTTGGTGTTGGTGACTTGATTTGTGGCTAATTTTTGGTTGGTTGAAGTTGTTTTGGGCTAAAGAACCTAGATCTTCAAAAAAATTCAGATTTGGAGTTCATTTGCTAGGTGGTCAAACTTGGTCAACGCTTGAATATTCATCTTGTTCATCCATGATCTTCATAACTTAGTGAAGAAGGATATTCAAAGTTCTTGTTTGATCCAAAAAGGGAAGAAAGAGAGCGAAAAAGTTGTTTGTCCAAAAGTATATTCAAAGAATATTCCATTCTTCCAAAAGGAGAAGAGGACAAGGGGACAACAAAGTACAATTGCAAGTACAAAGGGGGGACCAATTCATTTCTCATCCATTTTGAAGCTTGAAAAAGGCTTCAAACTTGAAATTTCTCCCTCCAAAATCGAATTCTCTTCTTTCCTAAGAGGTGTTGGCCAAAACAAGTTGGGAAATTTTTTTAGAATTTTGAAAAGTGACAACCAACCACGTAGTGCCACATCATCACTTGTGCTCAACCGAAATTCGCCTCTAAATTTAGTTTTCCTAGTTTCTAATTGTTGTTTCTAGTTTCAATTTTTTGGTTCTATCACTAATTAGCAAACTAGTAAGTACCTACTAGGTTGGTAATTAGTCTAGAGTTCGTTTATTCCGT
>NC_061114.1:166534145-166603172 GCF_002878395.1 Capsicum annuum | reverse complement strand
TCATCACTTGTGCTCAACCGAAATTCGCCTCTAAATTTAGTTTTCCTAGTTTCTAATTGTTGTTTCTAGTTTCAATTTTTTGGTTCTATCACTAATTAGCAAACTAGTAAGTACCTACTAGGTTGGTAATTAGTCTAGAGTTCGTTTATTTCGTGTCTTCGATTTTTTGTGTGCTTTTCTCATTTTTAAGTCGTAGTATTTTGTTGGTTCATGTTCGTGCATCACTTTATTTGAGTCGTTTCAAACAAAGATCGATTTTGAACCAAATCTTCTCACCTCTCAAGTGACTTTTTAAGTATTGTCGATTCTCCAACACTTGTGAGGCCAAGTGTGAGGTGAGGTTGAGTGTAAGTGAAGTGAGGCTTTTGAACTAATTTGTTTGCTCGTTTTGTAGGTTGTGTTGCTTGCTGTTTTTTTTGTTCTTTTAGGTACATTTGCCATGAAACCCGAAGGTACTACTTCCCAACCTTTGGAAAATGATGCTATTGGAGCTTTGATGGCTCGGTTTGATGCCTTTGCTCGAGAAATGAAAATGATAATGATGCCTTAAAAAGTAATGTGAATGCTATGAGTGGTGAAATGGTGTCCTTGACGGGTGGTGTGATTAGAATGAAAGCGAGGGTTGATAGATTATATCCACCAAATCCTCCACAAAATTCAAACCACCAAGTTCCAAATCCACTTTACCAAGGACCTCACACTCCATAAAATTCCATGCCACAAATCCAAATACATCACCAAGGTAATCCAATGCCTCCTCCCCAAGATCCACTAAACCAAAATTACCCCATACAACTAAGAGAAGTGATGGTGATAGAATCCGAGGGTGATGAGGTCGGTTTTCAAGATGGAGAGAAGCTTGATGTTGAGATACAAGAAGAGTGATAAGAAAAGAAGGAAAAGGAAAGGGAAGTCGCGGGTAGTGAGGTTGAAAAGGAAAAAAATTGCTTGATTGTGGGTTTTGTCCGCAAAGAACCTTTGTCACTACCTAACTCAAAAGCTAGCATTTTGCCTAGCTTTGATTCTTCTTATGTGTAAGTACTAGAAGAAATGATAATCAAGAAGGATCCAAAGGGAGTTCCACATGAAAGCATGAGAAATGAACTAGAGGCTCACTTGACCAAGAACGCCAAAAAAGTGGGTTGCCCAAGCCTTACCCGAGGTGACTTTTCTATCCTCAACACTTCTTTGAACTTCAAATATTGTGATTTAGTATCTAATGAAGTGGTTTTGGGTTTGCAAGTGCATAGCTCTTTCCTTAGTAACTCTTTTATTGTGAATAATAATTAACTTTCTCTTAAAACTAGTTCACTACTTAAGCATAAGAATGGTATGTTTGAGAATTTCCAAGTTAGTAATGATGCTTGTATTGATGATCTTGGTATTGAACATGGCCGTTTGAACTTGTGTAATGAAATCCATGATATTAGTCTTGTTCATAGTGGCCTTGTGTATGTCAAAGTTGTGCGTAATACCTTGAATGATTGTGAGCAAATTAGCCTAATAAAGGGGGTGGGTCATCTCGGCTTAGATCTTTATCTTCTACTTCCATTTGATCCCGAAATTCCTTTGGGATGTAGGTGGAATAATTTTTGGTCATGTTCATTTATTTTTGATGTTGATGCTATTCATGTCTTTGGTATCCTTTATGCTAAGACTTTTATGTCAAACACAAAGGACCTATGGATGTATTTCAAATGTGAACAACCTTGGCTTATTGGTGCTTGTAATGTAGATATTGATGATGAATATGGTCCTTTGAATTTGTTTGATGAAGACCTTGATAGTAGAATGCTTCATAGTAATCATGTTCATAGAGATGTGGTGAGTGATAGGATATGTGTTGTTAAAGGAACCTTTTTAAGCCATAAATGCCGAATTTTGAATGTTTGTCTTCCCTTGAAAACGAGTGGCATTTGTATTAGTTTCAGATTGTATCCTTCACTCATTGATGTTTGTATTAGTTATGTCCTTTGTGGTGCTAGTGGTCGGTGTTTCTTACTCATAACAAAGGATGGATGGTTGTATTATAAGAGTGTACCCCCTTGGCATGTTTACCTAAGTTGTGATACTAATGCTAACCCTCCTATTACAAGGATTGTGTGTTTGTTTACCCTCTCTTTAGTTTTACAAGGTTTGAATTTGAGGTTAAATTCCTTTCAAGATGGAGAGGATGATACAAGCATAAAGAGCACAAGGATTACAAGGTCTTATTAAAGCTTCACGCTTCGGATTGTCAAAGGTTCAAGCCTCGAATTCGAAAATGCTTGAAGATGTTTTGGAACCATTACAACTCCTTGTTCAAGTTGAAGATTGAAGAAAGGGTTCTTACACTCCAAGGTCGCCTATACTTGGGATTATTAAGGGCAATATTGTCTTTTGATGGTTCTCTTTTACACTCTAAAGGAGCACCCTTCATTAAGGGTATTTTTGTCATTGTTATGTAATAGTACAAATAGACCTATTAGCTTCATGAATTGAAATTGAGTGTTACTCATATTTTGTAGCTTTAGTTTTGTAGTTGTAGCTCTTAGAACTAAAATTTGTCCATGAACATTTGAAAGTTAGGGTTTTCACTTGTCTTGGATGATTTGGCAAAAAAGGTGTGCTTGAGGAAGTGTGAGTCCTTTGGGTCACCTAAGAGGAAGGTTTGAACTCTTATTTGTGAGGTGTGTTTGAAGATTTGAAACATCTTCTAGTGCTAAATAGGAGTAAGGGTGTTTCTATCTATCCTTTAATTTCAAACATTCTTCTTCTTTATCTCCTTCTAGTGTGTTGATTGTTCCTTTGTTTACTTGCTGATTTTTGCATTCTTGTGTCAATTTAGTGTGTTCATAGCCATTTAGGCTATCATTAAGCCACCAAAAAGCAGCTGCATTAAAAAACTGATGCTGCTGTACAGGTTCGATCCCGCGACATAACACTTGAAATGTCAGGATCTATCCACTGAGCTAAGCAACTGTTTTGTGAGGGAAGCACACAGCTCAAGTAGACATGTTAACGATCTGCTGTATGCTTTCCCTCTTATTAGTAAGTAACTAGATATTAATGCCCGTGCCATCACAGGCCTAATATATGTTACCTTTTTATTGCAATTTTTGAATAGTCAACTAAATTTTCATTTAATTTTGAAAAACTTTAAGTTGTTAATTATTATGATTTATAGTAATTTTTATAAAATTTTCAGATTATATATGTTTCTCTCGATGATACAAATTTTGTGGCACTGATGAAATTTAGAGAGTCGGGCAAATTTGTTGTAAATTTTAGATATTTTAAGTTATTAATTATTATGATTTATATACTTTCTATGCAATTTTAAAGTAGTATATGTTACTTATTCTATCTCAATTTATGTGACATTGAAAATATATGGAGAGACAACTACATTGTTATATGATTCTTTTAAGATTTAAGTTGTTCATTATTATTATGACTAACTTTTAATTTGTTTTAAATACTTTAATTTATTAATTATTGTAAGATTGTAGTAATTTTTACGTTATATTTAGATAATATATGTTTTATTTCTCGTTCCAATTTATGTAGCACTAATAAAAGTTTGAAAATCAATTAAATATTTTATGTCATTTAATTTATTTAAAATGTTATATCTTTATTAATTAAATAGTAGTGAAAATTCAATTTCCCTTTCAATTTATTTAATCTACAACCCCTTTTTACCTATATGATACCAATATTACCAAAATTGAGACTAAATTAGCCCAATTTTAAATTCTCAATTAACCCAATTGAAAACCCATGACCCCACCCGTCTAATTTTAATCTCAACTGTCTACACCATTTGATCATACGGTCCATATACATTTTCCTACATTTTCTTTTCATTTTATCCCAGCACCCCTAACCTAACACCATATTCCCAAACAGCAGCTGCCATGATCTACTCGTCTCTTCTTCCTCCCCCATCGCCTCCACCCGTCCAAAAAAAAATTATAGCAACCAATCTTTTTTATCAGACCATAGTAAATTATCTTTGTGATTATAACAAAATAACACTTTTTATAATCTCACTCTCCTTCCACCATAAACCATAGCAGACCCTATAACCCCTCTCCCCTCCCCCCAATCAAGTACGGCCACCACCAACCAGCCGAACAACCTCTGAAATTTCGTAGACAACGGTCGCCGGGCCCTTTTCCCTTGTTCTCTCTCCATTGTCACACTTAATTCCGACTGTCGAAACAACTATAAAAACACATAAAAAATTTGGCACCTCGATATAAACAATAACATAGTTTTCATCGGTTTTTTGTATGGTGCAATGTCTTTTCTGTTATACTGATGACTTAGTTTTGTAGGTAAAAGCTTGCAAAAGTGATATAATAGGATGAAGCGATGACATGAGCAAAGGGTTATTTAGTCATCACCGTCAAAAATGGCTGAAGTACCTGCAGTCAAAATCTTCTAGACCGACCAATCATGTTATTCCCTTATAACACAAATGACCAAAATACCCTCCAAATACTGAACCAAGCATGTTGACCTTCTGTCTGTCACAACTCCTTATTATAAGATAGTAGAATATTGTTGTTTTTATGAATCTGAGTGTTATATAATTTAAAAAAAGTCGGAAAATTATTAAAATCAATGACAGTAATCAAGTCTCCTTGGAAGAATTGTCAATTAAGTTTCATGACTTTTCTTCTGTATAGTTCCACATCTAGAAGACAAGAACCAACCATTGTGAAAAAAAAGGGAACCAACAATTGTGAGAGTCCATAACAATAATAATACTACTTCATACTCCTCCATAATGAAAATGATATCCAGTATGTTGTCTTTCTTTTGAAGTTTTGCCCAAAGATAAAAGTCCTTTTAACACGAAGGATACACCAAGCAAAGATAAAAAAGGGAAAATCTCTCACGATTGACTTAAACATTTTGGCAATTAACTACATGGTCTTAAAGGATAAAAGAAATTGTTTAATGGCTATATGTTTTGATTGTCTTTTTAGCAATTTGGAAAGATGGGATTACCAATTAAAAAAATCTAATGGTAAACAACAAAAGAGTACGTCTCTTCTCATTTTGAGTTATTATTTGAATGTGTATTTAAATTTAAGTTGAAAAAATTGTACTTAAGGTTGAAATTAATAAAATTTGTGAAAGCCTAATTGGTCTTTTTATGTAACTAGTTTCTGGATATGGTGTTCCATGTGTATCACGTTGCACTTGCATGTATATCTCACGTCAATCACTATAATTTAATACATGTAGAAATTTATTATTTTTGAGATAGTTATAGTAATTATTTTTTAATTATTTTTAATTAAGTAATTTTTATTATATTGATTTTTTGGTGAGTATTTACTATATATATATATATATATTAAACTTGGCTAATGAAAATTCTGCATTCATCGCTAAATTCGATTATTCCTCACTTGTGAAATTAAATTGAATATGTTTATATTATACTAGCAATTAATTTGATTATCATATACTCTTTTTTAGAAAAGTGAAAATTATTGAAGTCAATGACAATAATCAAAGTCTCTTTAGAAGTTTCATCACTAATTCTTCTGCATAGTGCCAATTCTGGAAGACGTGAACCAACAACTTTTTAGAGTCAATACCAATAATAAAAAGTACTTCTCCGTAATAAAAATGATATTCAACCAATCGTAGTAAATCATATCTATGGTTCCAAGAAGGAAAAGAAAAAAAATCCAATTCATGATTTAGAATTTTTTTGGCGATCAACAAGTTTGCAGAAAAATTGTGCTAAGTGCTAACTAAGTTAAAAGTTACATATAATAGAAAGTTTAAAAGGCAAGTGAATTAGATGATCACGTATGTTTTCTTTTTTTGGCTAGAGTCCAACGATAATACAAACAAGAAAAGCAATAGTGATGACTCAAGGTAAAGTTTCTTGTTACTATCAAAATAAAAAAATTGATGATGAGGGAGATTATATATTTCAAACAGATATTCTCTGTTACAACTTACAAGTGAGAAAGATCATATGCCATCTCTCCCATGCACAGGTTTACTTATAGCGCAAAATTTATTGAATAATTTTCTAAAAAGGCTAGTCAAGATCATATAAAAAAAAGGTAACTATAGATTGTATTTGAGTATTATCACGTGGTCGCAGGTTAGTGTAGGTTTCTAGGTTTATTAGTGGCAGTTTGTTGTCATTGTGCTTTGAACCTTGGATAAAGCTAAGAGTGCTTGAAGATTTTGATTTCCATAGGTTAATATCGATCTCAGTTGGGTCTGGAGACACTCTTTGTTGTTTGCGAAGAACTCGTGACTTTGGGACCCATTGCGTCCAAGGCCTAGTTGGTCCTTGTCGTCCTCTTATTTAAATCTGATCTCCTGTTCTAATCATGATTCTGTGCATCAAGAATGACGTTGATTTAGCAAGGGCCTTAGTTTTGTACCACATGTAGATAGTTCCCCATCTAAGTGGGTTTGGAAGTGAAAAGTTATTGCTTTTCTTGATGGGACATGGAACGGTTCAAAAAGTCACGACGCACATGATTCGATTGGGCGCCTATTAACATTAAGTGCATGTGTATACTGTTTGTGTCTCTTCGTGCTGAGTTGTTTGCTTACATGTCTATTGTGGAAAGGTTGTTGTGTTGCTTTATGTTGGATTGTTTGCGGACATGTCTGTTGTGAAAAGGTTATTTTGATGCCCGACTATATGGGAGTGACCTAATTTGTATAGTGTTATTAGGGGTATACATAGGTCGGGTTGGTTTGGTTTTCTATTGAAAAAAAATCAAACCAATTATGTCGGTTTATTAAAACTATAAACCAAATCAAACCAACATAAAATCGATTTTTTCGGTTTAGGTTTTAGTTGGTTCTTTCGTTTTTTTTGATTTTTCTCATTTTTTTTATAATATTTATTTTTGATAATTATATTGTGATTGAAGTTTAGATCAAGTATGTTTTCACTCATGCGCTAATGAAAAATCACAATTATGAAAAACTGAGGAGTGAAAAACTCTTTTGAAACTCAAAAATAAGATGAAGAGTGAAAAGTTTAGGTTTTAAGTTTACATTGGGTTTTGCATCATTTTATTAGCAATTAATGGATAAATATTACAACTTAAAAACCCAAATATGAATATATATATATATATATATCTACTTTCTAAATATTGAAAATTAATAAAACTAATTGAAAAGTATTTAAAAAGTAGATTATAATTAATATTTTATGTATAAAAAGTTAAATTATATACATGCAAATATATATATATATATATATATATATATATATATATATATATTTATATATATATCTATAATATATTAAAAGTGGGAATATCCTTAGAAAAGTGAATTGAACTTTTTGCCCTTTCATTGAAATCCTTGCTTTAAACAAAATCGTCCTTTTCACTATTTCTTCCTAATATTTAAACAAAATCGTCTTTTTCACTATTTCTTCCTGATATTTAAGAGTTGAAAATTAATCAAATATATTTATGGTAACTCTTTCCTTATTTGAAGTCATACAACTCATACATATTTTATTAGTTTAAGAATTCTAAATCAACTAAATTTGATTTTAAGAAGATTTGAAAAATCTAAAAATAAATATAAAACTATTAGAATAAGAAAAAATTAAGAAGTTCCAGATTTTTAAATGTTTTAAGTATGTAATAGAATGTAATCAATAAATTTGTAAAGATTTAACTTTAAAAATAAGGAACGATTATATATATATATATATATATATATATATATATATATATGTATATATATATAATAATCGTAATACAAATATGGTTTAAATTGATGCGTCTCTCTTATCTTGTGGCAACAAGGATTTTTTCCTGCACGTTTTACTATTCACTACTATTCACGATTCAATCGGAATGGGAAAATTTCAAAAATAACAACTCTATAGCCTTAATTATAACTTTTATAGAAACAGTTTCATAATTATGAAAAGTAGCAAATTGTATTTTGTATTTAAGTAAAATGTTGCTATATAAATACATATACAAATATATATGTATTACTCATAAATACATATACACAACTGAAAAATACATATTTTTCTATTTCTATGAAGTGGGTAGAATATTGCTACTTTTGCTATAAGTTGTAATTTTGAAAAAGTGTTGCTATTTATTGTAATTATAATCTTAAGGATGCTAGTTTATGTAATTTTTCCTTCTTTTAATCAAGACGTTTTCTGTCTTGCATGTGAATTTTATTTTGAGCATCAGATAATTTGTAAAATGCGCGACTTTAAATCCCTGAACTATGAGTATCGACTCTTGACTTCTTAACTTCCAGATGTGGTAGAAGAAGAAAAGGGAAGGAGTAGAAGGCGGAAGAACGAAGAAAACTCAGAGGAGAACAATGCACAATGTTGAGGAGTGATTGAGCAGAGAAGTCTAAAAATAAATTAGGGTTAGAAGTAATATAGGATAAAAGGTAAAATTAGATTAAATACTATTATATAAGAGTATATTGGGAAAAAAATAATAAAATCATGCAATGCCACCAAATTGATGGTTCTGTAAATTGAGAAATTTCATGGTTATCAAATTATGAAAAGATACCTATCATATCATGCAAAAAATAATCAAAACAAACATGATTTCATTGATGACCTTACTATATCATACCATGGAAAAACACCATCCAAATAAGGGATTAATAGATTACATCATTCGCTATCAGATATTAGGTACTAACTTATTTCTACCTTTGATGGAAACAGAGATATTATCTAGGTGAAATTAGATCTCTTGGAAGGGCAATTATGTCATCTTTCTTGGCCATTGGTAAAATATTAGTGTTGTTTCTGTTCACCTGATGTTAAATAATGGGCTTTTTTTTTCCAGGTAAACGAGTCGAATGTACCTCTCTGCCTTTGTCCATCTCCATAGTTATACCACGAGACCAAATATACCTATGATGTTATCAAAGTATTCAGAAGTACCTTTCATATGGATAGAATTCCCTAAATCAACTAAACTAAATTTTGAATGAATCCCAATTAAACTCTTATGAGCAACCCTTCAAACTTAAACCTAAACCAAATTCTGGGCGTGGTGTTTCTCATGGTCTTTCTTCAACAATGTATCCACTCTCGAACTTAATCATTGAATGGCTAGAAACAAGCCGATGCAATCAAACAAATCGTCATTTCAACTAACGGGACATACAATCTACTAACAATTGAAAAAACATGACATATATACAAAATATACCTGTTTTACTGTCCATTTTAGTGACCAACCCCACTTAAATAATACAAATGCAACATTAGCAACAACCCTATCAACTATCTCTGCAGAAAAACGAAAAAAACTCGAACTTTATTAAACAAAACAAAGACTTGAATTGACAAAACAGTGGATTTAGTTAAGAAATGCACTCGTAGTCTTTTTGGTTTGAATTTTTAGTTTGGTGGGTTGTGGGTTGAATTTAATTGGGATTCATTCAAGGAAAAAAGATACAAATAGTCATTCGGTCAAAAGTATTGACAACCGAATGGCCGAGGAATTTCATATCCCATTTATAGCCATTTTGGCTTTCACGGCTGCTCTTGTTTTTCCTTTTGCTACTTACTACTTTTTTTTCTTTCGGTGCTTTCTAATTCTTCTTCTTGTTTTTTTTGGTTGTTTTTGTTTTTGCTTGTTTTTCTCAAAAGTTTTTCTGCTCTATTAATTGCTGCATTTTTTTAATAATGAAATATAATTTTGTTTTTTCCCCTCAAATATGATGGAGATGACTAGAATAGAAAAAATGACAATCTACTATAGTTCTTCATGTCTATTTTCTTTTATAATGTGTGTGTACACACACTCAATATAATAATGTATAAATACTTATTTTGGGCAAAAGAACGAAGGAGGGGCCTCACTTTTGAATTTTTCATAGGGCCCTTGGGTTGGTGGTAGCGAATTTGAGCTTCTCGAAGAAGGAGGAACAACTTATTATCTTTCGTAGCTTGATGACCAAAACTCATATAGATTTTTTGCTCCTTAGAAAGGGTGATAGAACGCTATGTAAAGACTTTAAAGTCATACCTTGTCATGATCTGATTGCTCAGGTCATGATGACACCTACTATAACCACCAGTAGGTAAGTCAACCCGTAGTTCGGAACTACTAGTAACGGACTACCAAGAGAAAAGAAAGAAGAATGTGAAATAAATATAGTAAAAAGGCTAAAATACACAAGATAGTCCCAAAATCTGGTGGAATCAGTGCAAGAGCTTCTAATGTAATATGATTGCATAGTGAGATACTAAATGAATATACTGATACAACCCATCTCTGAATACAACATAGAAACTAGTCTAGTACATAAGAGGGAACATAGCAATATTCCAAACTCTAGGAGATCACCCTACGTCTTCGATCCATAGCTGCTCCGCACAATACACATAACAACGGTGAGAATCTGTACTATGATCTACAGGCTGCAGAAATATAGTATGATACCAAACACGTGGTACTTAATAAACAATTGCCCATTGAGCTTCAAAGATAATGTAAATATAAATAACATGCAAGCAGGAATATAAACTACACCCAAATATCCAGGAACTAATATAGTAAGGCTAAGTAGACAAAAAAGATTACTATCTTAATCCAGCCATACTTCGAGAACCTAAGCACTATAAAGTATATCGTTGGCCTATAAAAAATAAGGAGCAGATGAATGATATATAATATTATACAAGACCAAGGAATGAATATACAACATGAACAAATGAAGAAAGGGAGGGATATACCATAACTGCAATAGATAGGTACATATACATAAACAAGGCTAACTCAAAGGTACAACCTAAGTAGTCACACTAGTATCTCAAGGCATCCTAATCATAGTAGGAACTAGTGATAAGGTAATCATGGTCTCTAATCCATACACTTAAATCCACAATAAAGAAACCGTAAAGAAAGGAGTTAGAAGCATACCTCGAATATCAATACCAATTCAATAATCAACCTATCACGAACTAACCATAATAATAACAATCATAATGTAAAGTAACCGACTAGCCTGGACAAACAACACCTAAATCAAGCCCCATAACTCAAAAGGTTCAATCAACATACAACACACCACAAGCTATACTCATCACCTATGCCTATGCAACCTCCTATAAGGATGGTACATATAGGCGCATACTGGTGATAGGCAATGCGCATGCAAGGATGAATGCAAAGTATAATCCATATTACTATAACTGAATTGGTACTATAATGTAACCTAGTCTATACACCTCCTCCAGCTCGACGACTGGTAAAGAAAGAACCTACGATGGCCTATCTTCTTCGGCACAATGACTCACGGATGAAGGAGTCCCTAGGGGGTTCAGAAGTACCTGTATACACCGACCTGATCCCGATCTAGAATCTCCAATAATCATCATCAATCCATTCAGTCCAGTACCCGATATACATATATATATATATATTATAAAAGACTAGAATCGTGACTAAAAGAGCGTAAGTCCCGTAAATTCATTGTCCAGGGTAAACTCTCGGACTAAATCATCATAAAAGTATAGAAAGGGTCAGAATCTCTTTCGACCATGGTAAATAGTAGTAGTAAAATCGTGGACCGAAATCTATTTCAGTTAAATCTCTAAAACATCATTTTTAGTCTCAAAGGCTCATAAATTATTTAGTGAGATTTTATGATTTCCATTTTGAAGAAATTCGTTTTAAAAGTGAAGAGTGAACATAAATCTCTTTTCAGGAAAACAGTTATAAAATCATATTTTTAATCAGAAACGTACCATTTAATGTTTTTGTGAGCATGAATGTACCGAATCTATGCATGCCATCATTAATATCCAACCAATACGATTATAAGCATCTAATTTCTATAGACTATATAAACATTCTTTACAAGCATAAATGACTTTCCTGAATCTAACCAATATCATGAACACAGCCTTGGGCCCAGTAATATGTATATCCGACATAACCATAACATCATAATTCAAAAAAACATCATAATCCATCGGGTAATGTAGTAAACATTATAATTAAGGTCCATTAGTCTCAACTATGACTTACATGCTATAAACCTAGGGTAATAGGATCTTAGAAGCATAATAAGTATTGCACCTTAAAGGTCAATTACCTTTTTAGTTCCCAAACTCATAAATTAGGCTAAGTCACAGTATTCTACCCAGTATCATGTCCTAACATCCCTATCTAACATGTAACATATATAATACGCTATCTCCTGAAGAAGAATAGAGAGAAGCCTACCTCAATGGGGAACCACAATCCTTGAATTGCCCATAAATCATCTACCTTCGCTCCACGATCCAAAAATGCTGTCACGCTATCAAAATAGTAATCTATATATCATTAAGAGTAAAATGAGATATATATTTCTATATTAATGGTTGGATCAAAATTTCAATTAATAATAGGCCCACGAATCTCGAAAATGAAAGACAAAATTGAATCCGTCATGAGGTCCCTCGAAGACAAGAACTGTGTGCTCAAAAGTTGAGAACAAACGGAGTATAAATCTGGTCTCAAATCAACCCTTAAAGTTTAGGAATTCAAGGCCTAATTTCTAAGGATTTTCCCGTAAATTAGGATGGAAGTCGAAGGAAAAATTAATGGTAAATAATCAAGAAGAGTTAGGCTAGCTTACTTTAACTTATATGGATGATTTACCTTTTTCCCTCTCTCTGAGCTCTCAATTTTATGTGAAAATGGTTGAAGAAATGGTGAAATTTGGGTGGGAAAAAAGAAAATTTAAAGCCACCAGGTGCCACTTAAGCGGTCACCCTATCTCTTAAGGGATAACTACTTAACTGGCTCCAAAATTGCTTAAGCGATCTGGCACTAGAAGGATGTGTGTCGTTTAAGCATCTCCCTTTGACCAAATGGTCAATGTTGCTTAAGCGACGCTATGTCAAATATGTGATGACCGCTTAAGCGGTCATATCAGCTACCCAATGCACTAGATTTTCTTGAGTTTAAAATAGACTTCACCAGATACTCGGGATTTATTTGGAATCGTGTGCACGAAAATAAAATATGCTATCATATCAAATTTGATATTTTAGACTCAATGAAATCATCAAAACTTTCATCCGATATCATTTCGACTAAGTATAAAGCTAACACCTACAGTTCTATTTTTATATAATTCGCTCAATAGCATAAAATAAGTCTGAAAGCCTTGAGACCTGAACCAAGGGTCCTTCTAGCCTACAATTAATATTTTAGAGTTGATGACACTGTCAAAATTCTCATCTGAGGTCATCTAGTAGGAGTTTTGGTCCGCGATCAAATATTTAATAACAAAAAATCCAAAACAAGAAAATGAGACTAAAATCCAAACGAACAGTTCGCTAAATGAATTAACAATTCAAACAAGTCATAAATAACTCGTAATCGATGTGGGAAGGCTTGAAATGTCTGAAATACACAAAAATCAAGAAAATGACCTAAAAAGTCATTACATACCTAGCGAGAGTCTTTCGACCCAACATAAACTTCTAGTGATGGGCTTGGAGATCAAGAAGGGCAGAAAGAATAGGGGTAGGAAGGAGCAACCTAGGATTAGGTGGGGACAATTAACTATGACCATTGCTTTTGAGATAGGGAAGAATTTGATGTCTTGAGATAGTAGAGGGGATGTGGATAGCATATGGGAGACATCCAAAGAGGTGTCGGTTGTCTCGAGAGGTCGATCTAGCAAGCATCAGGGGGATTAATGGTGGAACGATAAAGTTAAAAGAAAGGTGAATACTAAAAAGGTGGCTTATGAAAATTTGGTTGAGAGCAGCGATGAAAAGAAGAAGAGTATGAATAGGTTGAATTATGATTTAGCTAGGAAAAAGACTAAGTTAGAGGTTACATCAGCTAAGACGATAATTTTTAAGAGCTTGTATGCTACTTTAGAGGAGAAAGGTGGGGATAAGAGATTGTATAGGCTTGCCAAGGATAGGAAGCAGAGGCTCCATGGTCTTGGCCAAGTGAAGTGCATTAAAGGAGAGGATGGCCAAGATTTGCTAGAGGATGCCCTCATCAAGAAAATGTGGTAGTCTTATTTCCATAGATTTTTTGAATGGTGAGGGGGACAAAGTTTTCATGCTAGGGGACTTAGAGCACTCAAAGAAGTGTCGTGATTATAGTTATTATAGGAATATTAAGATTGAGGAGGTCAAAGGGCTATTCATAGGATGCGTAGGGGTAGAGCGACTGGCTCAGATGAGATTTTGATAGATTTTTGAAATAGTACTGTGGGGCAGGTTTAGAGTGGCTGACAAGGTTGTTTAACATCTTTTTTAGGATATAGAAGATGCCCAAATCTTAGAGAATACGATGATTCCATTATATAAGAACAAGGGGTACATACAGAGTTGCAACAACTATAAGGGCATCAAGTTGTTGAGTTATACTATGAAGGTTTGTGAAAGGGTGGTAGAGTTGAGGCTGAGGAGGATCATGACAATTTTTGAGAATCTATTTGGTTTTATGCCAGGTCGCTCGACAACCGAGCCCATTCACCTCATGAGAAGACTAGTGGAGCAGTATAGGGAGAGAAAGATGAACTTGCACATGGCGTTCAACGATCTTGAGAAAGCGTATGACAAAGTACCTAGAGAGGTTATGTGGAGATGTTTAGAGGCTACCGGTGTGCCTGTGGTGTATACTAGTCAATTTAGTACATTTATGACAGAGAAGAGATGCGTGTGAGGATGGTAGAAGGAGATTCAAAGACTTTTTCTATTTTGATAGAGTTTCACTAGGGGTAGACTCTTAGTTTATTTTTATTTGATGTGGTAATGGATGTTTTGACGTGGCACATTCAAGGGAAGATACCTTAGTATATGTTATTTCCTAATGATGTAGTACTGATTGACTAGTCTCGGAAAGGAGTTAATGATAATTTGGAGGTTTGGAGACAAACCCTTGAGTCTAAAGGATTTAGGTTGAGCAATACCAATACAGAGTACTTAGGATGTAAGTCAGTGATTTGACGCATGAGGCGGACATTGTAGTGAAGTTGGATTCTCAGGCCCTTTGAAAGGGAGATAGTTTCAACTATTTTGGATATATGATTCAGGGAAATGGGGAGATTGACTAGGTATCTGTAACAACCTGGGAGTACACCCTGGACACCACACGGTGCTTACAGTCCCATAAGAATACAAGCTAACCCATGAACTGGTACTTGCTATGAGCACTGAATAAAATTGATAACAACTTATGCGAAAATTCAACTAAAATTCCATAAGTTTTGTAAAAACTAAAAACAATATTGAAATAACGGTTCAAAATGTTTGCAACTACACTGAAAATATGGATAAAATATCTGACAATCACAACTGAAAATTGAACAACTATCTGTACTTGTCTGAAAGCCTCTGACTATCTGATAATTGAGTTGATGGGACATGTCCCCAACTAACTCCGACTTACTGAATAACCAAACTACTAATAATACTGAAAAGAAGAAAGCTCATCCTCGAAATAAGAGGACTAACCATATCTACTGCTGCTGTAGCGATGGACGAGCTAAGGACGATTGAGAATCCGAGCATCTAAACCTATGATATAAAACTCATAGCGCAAGAAAACGAGTATGTGGTCAGTACGTCGGAATATATTGGTATGCTAAATGAGGTCAGGATAATACACATGGGTTTATATGCATGTAATAATAATAATAAACTGAGTAACATAAGGTAACTGTATGAGAGTACATGCAAAACTGAAGATGCTGAACGTGTAAGATCAAGCGTATGTCGTGTTTCTGAAATAGTTTTGAACTTTAGTACTAAATTATAATAGCTGATTAACTGTAACTGAAAGGTATGGTTGAGAAAAAGAAATGGACTGAGTTCTAAACTGATTACTGAAACTAAAACTGGAGGTGTTTTCATCTAACCGACGTGCCCCAATGTAGACTGATTGGGATCCAACCTATAACCCTAGTTGGAAGGGTGTTAGTACCATTCCACGAGTTACTAACAATGTCTGGGTCAACCCTAATCTGGAAGGAAGACTCATGAGATGTAAATACGTATGTCAACCTTAGACTGGTAGGAAGACATATCAAGCTACGCTGGCTATATAGTTTTGTAACTCAGGGATTTCTACTAGGGGTCAAACCCTAATTTGATCAAGGAAACTTCTTTGTTCCTTAGTTTGTGGATCTATCGGTCAAGGATTTTGACTGGAACTTCTTCGTAAGAGGGGCTGTCTTGAACATCTACACTTTCTAAGGGGACTACGATCGATGGGTCACCAATACACTATTTTAGCAAAGAGACGTGAAATACTGGGTGCACTGATGCTAAGTCTATAGGCAACTCAAGCTCATAGGCTACCTTTCCAAAGTGGCTCAGAATTCTATAAAGTCCAACATATCGGGGACTGAGTTTTCCCTTCTTGCAAAACCTCTTCACTCCCTTCACGATAGAGATCTTCAGATACACAAAGTCTCCAATCTCAAACTCGAGATCTTTTCTCCTAACATCCGCGTAAGATTTCTGTCGGCTTTGGGCTGCCTTAAGCCTCTCTCTAATCAACTAAACTTTCTCTAATGCATCATATACTAACTCAGGCCCTATCAACGCGGTCTTACCTACCTCAAACCAACTAATAGGAGATCTATATTTCCTCCTATAAAGAGCCTTAAATGGAGCCATCTGAATGCTAGAATGATAGTTGTTATTATATGCGCACTCTATCAAAGGTAAATGATCATCTCAGCTACTTTTATAATCAAAGACACATGCTCTCAACATGTTTTCTAGAGTCTGAATGGTCCTTTCTTCTTGGCCATCCATCTAAGGGTAAAAGGCTGTACTGGGATGGACTTGGGTACTAAGACCCTTCTGAAAGGATTTCTAAAAGTGAGAGGTAAACTGAGTACCTCTATCTTAAATGATAAACAATGGGACTCTATGCAATATAACCAACTCTAAGGTAGTGCTTAGCATAGTCCTTGACTGAATAAGAAGTATGGACTGGCAAGAAATGAGCTAATTTGGTCATTCTGTCCATAATGACCCAAATCGAGTCATGCTGACGACGAGTATGAGGTAAACCTATCACAAAGTCCATGTTCACTTCTTCCCACTTCTAAGTGGGAATACCAAAATCCTGCATATGACCATTAGGATTTTGGTGTTCAACCTTAACCTGTTGACAAGTAGAGCACTTAGCTACAAACTCTGCAATATCCTTCTTCATACCACTCCACCAATAGATTTTCCACAGATCGATATACATCTTAGTGGCCCTTGGGTGAATAGAGTAACACGCACCATGCATTTCTTCAAGAATCCGCTATCTTAAGCCATCTACACATGGTACACACAGCTTACCCTGACAACGCAACACACCATCTCCCCCTTAGGAGAAAATCTCTACCTTCTGAGCTCTGACAGACTCCTTTAACCTAACCAAACTAGGATCCTTACCCTACTTTTCTTTTACTTCGGCAACCAAAGAAAATTCCAAACTATTTTGCACCCACACACTACCCTCAGCTGAATCAACCAAACAAATGCCTAGTCTGGCAAACCGATGAACTTCCTAAACTAGCTTCTTCTTATCTCCCTCAACATGAGCAACACTACCCATAGATAATCTAATCAGGGCATCTTCCATTATATTGGCCTTTACCAGATAATACAGAACACTCATATCATAGTTTTTTAACAACTCTAGCTACCTTCTCTGATGGAGATTCAAATTTTTCTGTGAAAATACATATTACAAGCTCTTGTGGTCTGTAAACACATCAACATGCACTCCATACAAATAATGCCTCCAAATATTCAAGGCAAACACCATAACTGCTAACTTAAGATCATAGGTAGATTAATTCTTTTCATGAGGTTTAAGCTGTCTAGAGGCATAAGTTATGACCTTACCTCTCTGCATCAAAATATAACCCAACCCAACTCTGGAAGCATCACGATAAACAACAAACCCATCTGAACCATCTGGTAAGGTCAAAACTGGAACTGAGGTAAGTCGAGTCTTTAACTCCTGAAAACTCTTCTCATAAGAATCTGACCACTGGAATTTGACTTTCTTTTGAGTCAATATGGATATGGGGGATGAAATAGATGAAAACCTTTCAATAAATTATTGGTAATAGCCAACTAAACCCAAGAAACTCCTGATATTTTACGGAGAGATGGGTATAGGCCAATTTCTTAATACTTCTATCTTTTGAGGGTCAACTCTAATTCCATCACTGAAAATAATGTGACCAAGAAAAGCCAATGACCTTAGCTAAAATTCACACTTGTTGAATTTGGCAAATAACTGATGGGATCTAAGAGTCTGTAATACTATTCTGAGTCTTTAACTCTTGAAAACTCTTCTTATAAGAATCTCACCACTGAAATTTGACTTTTTTATGAGTTAATCTAGATATGAGGGATGTAATAGATGAAAACCCTTCAATAAACCATTGGTAATAACCAGTCAAACCTAAGAAATTCCTGATATCTGACGGAGAGATGGGTATAGGCCAATTTTTTACTACTTAGGTATTTTGAGGGTGAACTCTAATGCTATCACCGAAAATAATGTGACCAAAAAAAGCTGCTGACCTTAGCTAAAATTCATACTTGATGAATTTGGTGAACAACTGATGGGCTCTAAGAGTCTGTGATACTATTCGAAGGTGGTTTGCATGATCATTTTAATTACGGGAATAGACAAGGATGTTATCTATAAAGACTATGATGAACATGTCCATGTATTATTTAAACACTCGGTTCATCAAGTCTATAAAAACTTTTGGAGCATTTGTGAGGCCAAAGGACATGACTAAAATTTCAAAGTGACCATACTGAGTTCGAAAGGCTATTTTTGGGATATCACATTCTCATACTCTGAGTTGATGATAGCCGGATCTGAGGTCTATCTCAGAAAAGTAACCGGCACCCTGAAGTTGGTCGAACAAGTCATCGATTCTAGAAAGTGGGTATTTATTCTTGATTGTGACTTTGTTCAAATGACGGTAGTCAATGCACATTCTAAAAGAACTATCTTTTTTACGCATGAAATGACTGGTGCTCTCTACGAGGAAATGCTGGGCCTGATGAATCCCTTATCTAAGAGGTCCTTCAACTGTTCCTTTTGCTCTTTGAGTTTTGCTAAAGACATTCTATATGGTGGAATGGAAATAGGCTGGGTATTTAGAAGAAGGTCTATTCCAAAGTCAATTTCCCTTTCAGGAGGAATTCTGGAAAGGTCTTCAGGGAACACATTTGGAAACTCCCTTGCCATTGGAACTGGCTCAAGATTGGGGGTCTCAAAACTAGAGTCTTTGACTCGAACAAGATGATAAAAACATCCCTTGGATATTATTTTTCTCGCTCTAAGGTATGAAACAATTTGACCTCTAAGCACTGTGGTACTAACCCTCCACTCAAGGACTGGTATATTCGAAAACTAAAAATGAACAACTCTGTTTCTACAATCAAATTAAGAATAGCATGAATGGAGCTAATCTATGCTGAGAATGACATCAAAATTAGTTATCTCCAACTTTACAAGGTCAACTGAAGTGACTTTCTAGGATATCGTGACCGGACAATTCCTGTATACCTATCTGGCTATAATAGAGACACTTACTAGAGTAGATACTAAGAAAGGTTCTGCTACAGTTTTGGGACTTACTCCGATGTTGACTGCCTCATAAGGGGTTATAAAAGAAAGAAAATCTCCAAGGTTAAGTAAAGTATAAACATGTAAATGAAAAACCTGCAACGTACTGAGATGGGTGATCGGACCGAGCTAGGGGATAGTTATGCTAACTCTATGGAACCGCTTGAGGACATTCTTTGATCCTATGACCTAGTTTGCTTCACCAAAAGCACATATCACTGCCAGCTCTGCAAACACCCTGTGGTTCTTACCATATTTCTAGCAGAGTAGATTTATTTGAGAACTATTCACACTATCCTAAGACTTAGAGCCTAGTTCCCTATCCTTGCTGCTATTCCTAAATTTGGGCATTGGAGCACTAGTAGAAGACGGAGCTAGGACTGAAGATTTGGGGTGAAACTATGGACAGTTACCCCCTTCTGACTTTGGATGAGTATAATTAAAGCTACCTGTTCTAGCCCTCTTGTTCTGTCTCTCCGTATCCTCAACCCTCTTCTAATCTATCTATTGTGCATGAACCATTAACCTCGCCAAGTTTATATCTTTAATCAACATCGCAGTCCTATACTCTTTAACCATGCTATTAGATACCCAGACATATATTTACTCATGCTTGCCCTGTTATCAGCTACTATATGAGGAGCATACCTGGCTAACTAAGTAAATTTGAGGGACTAATCTTTCACACTTATGCTGCCCTACTTCAAATTAATAAACTCTAACACCTTAGCCTCCCTTAACCCCAATGGGAAGAATCTATCTAAGAAGAAGGTAGCAAACTTCTCCCACTCTATAGGTCCTACATCCTTGCCTCTATCCACTTTTTACTTCTTGAACAAAGTATGAGCCATATATTGCAGCTGGTAAGTAGCTAATTCAGCACTCCACTGAATGTTACCCCCATAATATCTATCACCTTCTGAACCATGTCCAATAATTCCTGTAGATCCTCATCGGACTTAGACTCTAAAAATAAAGGAGGATTCGCTGCGTGAAGTCTTGAATCTTGGCTGCAGTAGTATTGGCCATTGGGTTGGCCTGAACAATAGCTGACTGCACATTTTAGGCTACTACAGAGTGGGCTAGAGTGGTGAATGCTGCTCTAAATTCTGTGTGAGAAACGTGCTTATTTAGGGGATTTTTCTAAACTGGCGAAGGTGCTGGCTGGTTCCCAATTCTTCTTTCGTTAGTCTTTCTGGGAGGCATGTTCTGTAAAAGAAAGGAAAGTTGAATTAGATAAAGATTTTAACTTGAGCTCATGCTCATTCGCACGATATAAACACTAAAAGAAGGGAGACTTTTCCTAAACGTCTTGTAGCCTCTTACCCATAAGTGTGGCGGGCTACACACCCATACACAAGACCCTACTTGACGCAACTTTCATACTTCACAGGACACTTTAAAAACCTATCTTTGATATTAAGTTTGTATCAACCTGGGAGTACAACCTGGATGCCACACGGTGCTTACAGTTCCGTGAGACCACAAGCTAACCCATGAGCTTGTACCTGCTGTGAGCACTGAATAAAATTGATAACAACCTATGCAGAAATTCAACTGAAATGTAGGGCTATTCAAAACCAAACCATAACCGTAATCCAACCACAAAATTAATTTATTGGATAAATGTTAATGGGTTATCAGATTAATGGTTGGAGAACGGATAAATTTTTTATAATTAATGGTTTATTGGTGCGGGGACGAATTACTCAATTTTCTTATCGGTTAAACCACTAACCCATTAAGAATTATTATAATTATATTTCTACCCCTAGATATATAAGTATCTTTTATCAATCCAACATATAAAACTCCATTTATTATTCTATTCACTTCTTAGTTTTGAAAATAACATGCCACTTCTTGTGACATCTAATCATATAGTGCAGTTAGACTCCCTAAAATGTAAAGAAAATCTGATATTAATTCTTAAGCCAAAACATAAATTATTCTTTACAACACAAAGGACCGTAATAAAAATAAAGCAACTCAAATGTGTCCCTCACAAAGTTTGATACAAAACATAAAAATTTAAATAATATTAAAGTTTTAATTTTTTTCTGTCAATCCAGTAATTAAAAATGTTTCTACATACATTTTAGGTCTAGAAGAAAATTCTTATTTGATTCAATGTTATAACCTATTAAATAACTATACGAACAAAACTCAAGAAGCCTAAAAGATTGATAAATAGATCAATCATAGTATACAAATAACTTAGTCGGTCACGAAACGGAGGAACTACCTCTAATCGCTTGATATTTCCTTCTCTCTTAAATTTAGTTGTTACATCATATGATAATCTTCCGTTAATTGCTAATCTGATACCGAACCAACTGTTATCTTATTGGGTGGCTAGCGGATTAGTATATTTAAAAATTGATAACCAATAATCCAAACCACTAAACATAATTATCCAACCGATAAACAACCTTACTGAAATGCCATAAGGTTTGTAACAACTAAAAACAATACTGAAATAATGGTTCAAAACATTTACAACCACACTAAAAATGTGGATAAATATCGGACAATCAAAACTAAAAACTGAACAACTATCTGTACTAGTCTGAAAGCCTCTAACTGTCTGACAATGGAGTTGATGGGACATGTCCCCAACTAGCTCTGACTAACTGAATAACCAAACTAGTAATGATACTAAAAGAAAGATAACTCATCCTCAAAAGAATAGGACTCACCATGGCTGCTGCTGCTGTGGCGATTGACGAGCTAAGGACGATCGGGAATCTGGGCATCTAAACCTATGATATAAAATATCATAATACAAGAAAATGAGTATACAGTCAATACGTCTGAATGTATTGGTATGCTAAATGAGGTCAGGATAATATGCATGTAATAATAATAATTAACTGAGTAACATAAGGTAACTATATGAGAGTACATGCAAAACTAAAGATGCTAAATATGTAAGACCAAGCATATGTCGTGTATCTGAAATAGTCTGGAACTGTAGTACTGAATTCTAATAACTGATTAACTGTAACTGAAAGCTATGGTCGAGCCAAAGAACTGGACTAAGTTTTGAACTGGTTACTGAAATGAAACTATGGGAGTTTTTATCTAACCAACATGCCCCAATGTAGATTGATTGGGGTCCAACCTGTAAAAGGGTGTTATCACCATGCCATGGGTTACTAACAATGTTTGGGTCAACCCTAATCTGGCAGGAAGACTCATGAGATGTAAATACATATGTAAACCCTAGACTGGTAGGAAGATATATCAACCTACGCTGGCTACGTAGTTCTATAACTCAGGGATTGCTACTAGGGGTCAAACCCTAATCTGACAGGAATGCCCCCATCCCTGTGTTCGCTCGATGCTGAATCCTACTCCCAACTGAACCGATACTGATCACTAAACTATACTAAGGTTGACTAGACTCACATTGATTCTATTAACTGACCGAAGGCTACTATTCAAGATACTACGAGGATTACCCCATTGCGAATGAAAATAAGTACATAGCTAATTTTGGGTATTCATTACCTCTAGGACTCGATAACAGAGAAAATGAAACCATATCACAACTTTAAAAGTATAACAAATAGATCACCATGCACATTTTGTTCACATTAACATTTTGTCAAACACTTGGAGAGCACAATTCTTATACATGAAAATAAACTACACATGAATATCATAACTACCATATTCCACTTACAATTCAAGGGTTTAACATGAGAATTTACATCAATCCACATACATACTAGTTTATTTACATAGAACATTATATATTTCTTAGTTTAAACCTAACAACAACACATACAAAAACACAATTTCAATTCATAACATATGGAACATAAATTAAGTTTTTAGAAAATTCTTAAACTCTAAGGGTGGAAGAAACCCGAGGATGAATATCTAACATACCTTGGTTGTTAAATTTGTGATAGTTATGGGCAATTTCTTGAAGCTTAGACTTGAATTTGATGAAGCTAGGGTTTTGTTCTTGAGAGGATTTGTGAAAAAGATGAGCAATTATGCCATTTGGGATTTTAATCCCATGTTATGGACCGATTGGGTGAAGGGAAAATGGCCCATTTTACCTTAAAAATATAGAATAAAACTGCAGAAATTACACGGACCGAACTGGCCAGGGCGCCGCGGCTCTGGAGTGTTGCTCTGGAAAGGGCGCCGCGGGTTCCATCATGGTCTTCCCCTTAGCACCGAACTGGGCAGGGCGTCGCAGGCTAATCATCCTGAGCCATTATTTTGGAGTTCCAAACACACCCTTACGCTTGTCCAAAAATTCTGAAACTCACCCGAGATGTACTATTGACTTCTCCGATCATGAATTAACTTAAAAACTAACTTTCCGATGTCGTTAAGGTCAAAAATAAATTCATCAAAGTTTGAGGGCTTTATAAATGACTAATTCCTAACACTTAATAAAATAAGTCTTGGACCCCTTTCTACATGCAAGAATGAGCTAAAATGAACCTAGGATCTTATGGGGTCTAACAATATCACGCACCATCTTAGTGTAGGGTGGTTGAAATGAAGGATCTCTTTTAGAGTCTTGTGTGATAAGATGATGCCTCTTAAGCTTAAAGGTAAGTAGAGTGGCAGTTTGACCAACTATGTTGTATGGAGCGGAGTGTTAGTCGGATAAGAACTCCCATATCTAAAAATTAAAGGCGGCAGAGATGGGGATGTTGCCGTGTGTGTGTGGACTTACTATGAGAGATAAGGTTGGAAATGAATTATTTGAGAGAAGATGGGAGTAGATTAGATAGAAGATTAGATTCAACAAGTAAGGTTGAGAAGGTTCGGGCATGTGATGAAGAGGTCCCTGGATGCCCCAGTACGTAGGTGTGAGAGGCACTATGGATAGTTTTATGATGGGTAGAGGTAGGTTGAATAAATATTGGAAGGAGGTGATTAGGCGTGACTGAAGTAGTTGCATCTTATGGTGGACATGACCCTTGATAGGAAAGTATGGAGAATGGAAATTAGGGTGGAGGGTTAGTGGGTAAGAGTGCGTCCTTACTAATAAGGAGGAGTGCTTTGTGTGTAGTTGTGCTTGCGGTCATAATGTTATGCATGGGTATTGCAGTTTTTTGTTTGTGGTGTTTTAGTGTTGTTGGTGATTTCAGGTAGACAGTTTATAGTATTAATCTATGGATGTTTTGTTTCTTGTATCATTCTATTGGTGTTTTTATGCTTTTTGTTTGTTATATTAGTGTTTGTACTGAGCTGAGAATCTATCAAAAACTAACCCTCTACTTCATCTTAGGTAGTGCTATGGACTAAGTACACTTTACTCTCTCCAGAAGCCACTTAATGGGAATACATTGGGTATGTTGTTGTTGTTGTTGTTATTATTATTATTATTATTATTATACAATGTATATATCATAAAATATAATGATTATTATACACTTTTTATATTTAAAACATCCAAATGATATATATAATTGTTTAGTTGAAATATAAAAGAAGTATATATATTTTATATAACATGTATGTATATATATATATATATATATATATATATATATATATATATATATAATTAATCATAATAGGTATATTTTTGTACAACAATGATACAATTTCTATACACATCCTATACAAATACATATTCTACCGATCAATAAATAAGTTTCCATACTTATCTTATACAGATAGACATTCCACATCAATGATACAATTTCTATACAAATTATATATATATATATATATATATACATGTTCTATATGATAATTATACAATTTATATGCATATCTTTTACAACCTTTAACTGCAATTTTTTTTAGATACATACTTTATATAACATCATACAGTTTCCGTAGAAATCTTATAGAAATATATATTTTATACAACAATTATACAATTCTTATAGAAATCTTATATGTAATACACATTCTATATAACAATTATATGATTTCTATACATATCCTATGAATATTTTAAAATTATTTGATCAAGTTTTATAGTATTCAGTGACTTTATTCAGGCAAGTGCTTTAAATACAAAATAATTTACAACGCCATGTTATTGCCCTTTACCACCTTCACATATTAACCAAAGAAACAACTCAAAGTCATGTCAAAAATCACATCGCTGACAAACTCACTTCACTCATCATGCGTTTCTCACACCTAAACAAGAAAAAAGTAGAAAAAATAAAGCAATGAGAGAGTAGCAATTTGTTTGATCATTAAAAAGAGACTGGAAGAATTAGAAGAGCAAAATAAAAGAAAAGATTTTTTGACCGGATTGAACTAAAGAGTAGACAAAACCCTCTTTAATCCAAAATCCAAGTCATAACCCTAGCTGACATTCGCCGTCAGCATGACCAGTCCGGCCAAGGGTTAGTCAACTATGATTGACGAACAATTTCAAATACTTCTCTCACGATGTTTCCTAAATTATATCATCCTAAGTTTCCACCTAAATTCTCTTTGCCTAACCACCTTAACAATTTTTCTACTAATGACATCAACAACTGCGATCAAGATGCTAACACTAATATGTCTAATAAAAATCAAATCAAGTTTGTAGATCTCTTAAAAATAGATATGAACACACAACAGTTGAATAATGGTTAGCCATGAAATCAATTATTTACAATGATTGAGTTCCTCATGTATCATGGACGGATGAAGAAGTGAGAAAGATGAATATTATTGAGGATCTTTAACTTGCAATAATTGGAAAATTTTCTTATAGATGGCCTAAGCTGGAGGATATGCAAATGCAAATTCCAAAACAATGCAAGGTTAAAGTGAATTTAAAATAGGTTTACTGAGGCATAGACATATCTTAATGAGGTTTTCTAGAATGGACAATTTTGTAAAAATAATTTCCAAAAATGTTTATTGCATCACTTCTTAAGATGGCCTTGCATATCTATAACACCTCGAAAATCCAATGCAATATTAGAACCATGCTTCGAGTTCTTGTAAAATAAAAAAATAATCATATTTTGGTAGTTTGATAAGTTATTTAGACATATATTATGGCCTCAAATACCTCCTAGCTTATAGGCAAGTCAAAATATCCCTTACTAATTGAATGTTTGTGAAAAATATTGGAATAGTTAAATTCAAACGAGCATAACTTTCAGTTTACTAAGTTTTTGATATAATGACCAACAAAAATATAGATATTTGAATTATATTTCCAATACCACCAATTTTTCCTTAATCTAATATCTGAGTAAAAAGTTATGCTCGATTTACCAAAAAGGTGTTTGCTTACCAGGGCGCGACGGTTCGGGTGACGGACCATCGCACCGGCGGTGGCCCATCATGCCAAACCATCACCCTTAAGTATAAATACCAAAATTTGGTCATTTTGGGATGGTTGGAGTGACAGTTGGTCATGGGAGTGATGGTCTATCTCCTAAACCATCAATCGTGACAGTTCTACACAGTTATGATGTTTGTAAAGGGTTTTTTGGTATTTTCTCATCCTTTTAACACCAAAACAACATTGTTTAAGCTATACTAAGGGTGGAATATAGGCTAAAACACTCCAGATTCTCTAGTAGCTCAAATCCAATCAGCATATAGAGAGAAAAAATAGAGAAATAGGTGATTTTCTTATCCCAATGCAAAAATTAGGGTTCTTCAATTCCAAACTTCAAATCCTAAGATTTCATCAAGGTTTTCAACCTCAGGTATGTGAAATTTCATCATTGGATTTCCTTTCACCTATTGAGTCCCAAAGTTAACGCAATTTCTTAAGTTTAATTCACCCTTTAAGCTTAGGGTTTCCATGTAACGTTCGAATTCCTTTAGTTTTTAGTTTCTTGCTTTGCCTAAACCATGAATAGATGTTTTCCATTAATTTGAGCATATTTACATACCCATGGTTATGAACATTTATTATATTGATAAATTCTTGATTTTGGGCTTGAGTCATGAAATTCCTTATTATGTTCAGATTATAGAATTTCCATGATTAGTTGCATCTTCAGATGGGTTATGAATACCCAATGACCTAGGATTTCATGCATACACGTATGAGTGTTAGATTATCTAGCTTACATATTAGTGAATACCTTCATATTATGTATTTATTTTTAATTTTCAGAATATTATTATTATTGAGCATTTTCAGTTATCAGTTTCATTCAGTTGAGAGTAGTACTTAGCATCGAGCAAATATAGGATGAAGGCTCATGTGTCAGTTAGGTTGAGACCTTTAATGAAGTCCCTAAGTTCTAGAAATATGACCTCACCATAGGTTTTAAAGGGTCATCTGTCAGACTAGGCTTGATACATTAGTCCTTTTGGACATCAGTTTAGTAGATCTACATCAGTAAGTGTTCGTACCCTTGGCAAGTTACTGAACATCCATCCAACTGAGGTTACAGGTTAGAACTCAATTAGATCAGATTGGGGTATGTCATTTAGTGGTAACTCCCACATTTCATATTTCATAGTCTAGATTCAGATACTTGTATGACCTTACATTCAGTTGTTCAAATTATCATATAGTACATAGTTATTACTTAGTCTTGCATCATTTTATCATGTCACATGCACCATGTTCAACCTATATTAGTTATTTTCCATCTCACATACTCAGTACATTCAAAGTACTGATTACATAGTTTTTTTGCACTATATTGTCTTATAATATAGGTTCTGACGTTCAGCATCCAAATCACGCTTGTTACCATTCCACACTATATCAACAGTATTATTGGTGAGTCCTCATCATTTGAGGGACAATTATCAGCATTTTCTTTCAATATATTCTAGTTTCACACAGTTGGAGTTAGTTGGGGGGTTTGTCCCAATATCTCATATGACTTAGAGGCTTTTAGCCAAACAATTATACTTTCAGCATATTAATTATGTCAGACAGTCTACATTTTGACATCTAGTATCAATTTTGATTTTAGTATGATCCTATCATTTCATTTTAGCTTCGACTCAATATCTTATTATTTGTTTCAGTATTCTTAGTGTCTTTTTAGGCCATGGGTTAGCTTAAGATTACTTGTGACTCTCTGCACCGTGTTGCGCCTACGGGGTAGTCTCGGGTCGTGACAGACTTGGTATCAGCTTATTAGGTTTAAGGTATCCTAGGGTGTCTGAAATCTTCTTTAAGTAGAGTCTTGTTCATAGGTGTGAAGTATGCTACACTTATGAGTGAGAGACTATGAAACATCTTAGTGAAAGTTTCACTTCTTTTATATTCATGTCATACGATACAGTGTGAAATTTATTAAAATATTCTTATAAGTCATCCTCTATATGTTTACATAAAATACCTCCTAAGAGAACTAACGGAAGGAGGAATGAGAACCATCAAGAACCACCATCGCTCCAAAAAATCCTCCTAATGAACAAGGATCCCATGCAGAGTTTAGGGATGCTTTTATAGTATTAGCCTAGTCAATGATAACCTAGAATAACCAATAGGTTGTTGCACCAGCCAACCAAGCTATGAATATGGCAGCAGCCAGAGTCTGAGACTTCACTCGGATGAATTCTCTTGTATTTTTTGGGTCTAAGTTTGAAGAGAATCCACAGGAGTTCTTGGATAGTATTCAAAAAGTTACTGAAATCATAGGTGCCACTTAAACTAAAAGTGCTGATTTGGTTGCTTATCAATTACAAGGAGTGGCTCACATATGGTTCAAGCAATGGACGGATGATTGAGATGTAGATGCAAGATTGATTGAGTGAGATGAGTTTGTTGCTTCATTCTTAGACAGGTTCTACCCACTTGAATTGAGGGAAGACAAAAATTCATAAACTTGAAGTAGGGAAACGTGAGTGTGAAAGAGTATTCACTTAAGTTTGCTCAGTTGGTAGGATATGCTCCGGCCAGGGTTGCTGACTCTAGGGCCAGAATGAGAAAATTTGTGTCAGGTATTTCTAAGGACATGGTTGTAGAATGTAGGATAGCTATGTTATTTAAGGAGAGTGATATCTCTATATTGATGGTTCATGCTTAATAGATTAAAGAGGAGAAAATCAAGAAGAAAGAAAGGGAGAGTAAGAAAGCTAGAACTGGTAGCGTTAATAATTTCTCTCAACAGAGGTTTGATGGTGGTAATCATTCTCAGTTTTGCCAAAGATCTTCAGCACCAACCCCATATTTTCCTAGTGCTCTAGTACCTAAGTTCAGGAAAGACACTTGAGATAGAGCACAATATCTAAGTCCCAAGCTAGTGTTAATAGTGTTCGTACTAACCCAGTTTGCAAGAAATATGGTAGGAACCACAAGAATGAGTGTACGACAATAGTGATGCTTGTTTTGGGTGTGGTAAGTCCTCGATTGAGGGAATGCCAGTGGCTTCACAAAGAGGTAAGGATGATTGTCAAAAAAATAGATCTAACTCTTCAGCAGCTTCAGCAGGTCACCCAACTCAATAGGGTGCCACATCTAGTGTAGTTAGCGTACAACCTCAGAATAGGTTTTATACCCTTTAAAATCGAAGGGATCATGAATGTTTCCTTGATGTGGTCACTGGTACTTTGCAAGTTTTTCATATTCATGTTTATTTATTGTTAGATCCTGGACCTACACTTTCATTTGAGACTCTCCATATAGCAGTAGACTTCGGTGTCAGCCCTGAAATCCTCTTAAAACCCTTCTCAGTTTCTACTTTAGTTGGTAATTCAGTCATAGCCAGATGGGTATACCAAAAATTCCCAGTCACAGTATCCCAGAAGTTTACCTTGTGTAGTTAGACATGATAGATTTCTATGTTTTTCTTGGCATGGATCGGCTCCATTCTTGATATGCCTCAGTTGATTATAAAAATAGAGTAGTCCATTTTTAGTTTCCAAATAAGCTAGTATTAGAGTGGAAGGGTAGTACCTCAGTACCTAGAGTTCAATTTGTCTCTTTCCTTAAGGAAAAAATGTTACACCCCGAGACTACCCCCTGGATGTCACACGGTGCTAGGACTACAAGTGATCCCAAGCTAACCCTTATACTGGTATAACTCGTGAGCAACTAAATAATATACATAAATCTAAAAAAAACAAGCGGAAGAGATTCTTTGCTGAATATGTTCAAAACCAAAACTATAAAAAAGGATTACAACTATGGTCATACAAAACAAAACTGAAATTAAATACATTAACTACATTGACTGTCTATGAAGCCTCTAATAATATTGACTATAGGTAGCTGGGACATGACCCCCAGCTATCTATAATCAATACAACTGAATAAAAGAATAATACTGAAACTATAGTTTTCCCGAGTCCTCGAATCAAAAGAACTCATCACCTGCTGGCTGGAAGTTGTGAACTATCTGACTATGAGGTGCTACAGCCGGTACCTACATTATGAGAAAATATAGCACATATACATATATGTGGATCAATACTTCTGGAATGTACTGAGTAAATGGGGGTGAATGCCTAAGTATAACAATACTTGAATATTCATATAAACTTTCAAATAGTGCATGCTAAGTTGAAATGACTCACCTTGGGCTTGAATAAAACAAAAGATGTAAAATCATAAACATGAGTAATGAAGCATAAGTATAAACTTTGTGAGCCATAACACTTAGTTCTAAAGGCTTTTCTTTTATTTATTCTTAGGGAAGTTCTTCTAACCGACATAAACCATGTGAGCAATCATAGAGTCCAACGTCTTACCCACGTTGAGGAGAGATGTCATACCCTTTCCATCAGAATAGGACCTTAACTAAAGTGATCACTATCTATAACTCCATCTGTATTGGGAATAATCTTAACCTACATTGGATCGTTGTTCTAGGGCATGTGACCTTGGACGCATACCCAACTCGGTGCTAAATACTACTCCCTTATTACTTAATGCTCATACTTTAGGAAATCCACCTTAATATAGCATAACGGTTTATAATGAAAACCAGTTATGCTTCTCTTTACTTTAAATTATAATCAAGATAAATAAATGTGGATTCCATCTCTTAGCTGAGGATCAAAAGATCAATTATTGCTTTGAATCTTGAAATAAGCTTGTGATAGGATGCTTAAAAGTATAGTCTTCTTGATATCTCAACACTTAAACTTAGGGCTTAAAATTCATGCTTTAAACTCATGGTAATTCATACCAAAATTTTAACCAAAAATTCATAACTGGAATGCTGATTAAAGGCTCATCGTGACGCGGTCTTATCGCGGTGCCTTACTGGTTCTCACGAAAATGATCATAAATTTTTGCCCAGGTATCAAATTAAAGCAAAATTGGTATAGTTGGAAAGCTAATTCAATTATCTAGAATTTAGTGGGTCTTGAGCTGAAAAATTCCTTATATGTCAAAATTTATACGCATTCAAAGATGACCTTGTAGGATCAAACACCAAACTTTGGATGAATCAAAGACTCTTAGCTTAACTTTGTTCTAAGTGATTCTTATGAATATTTTTTACCTCATAAGCACTTCACACTCTAGAATAAAGATTATACATATGCATTCAAATTATAAATCAAGGACTGGAAGAAAACACCTTCACCGTGATGCGATGATGTGCCCATCACTATACCCACCACGACGCACCATTATCAAGGTAAGGTTCTGGAATCAAAATCCAAAAGTGACCCAATCCTTGTCCAAAAAATCCAAAACTTCCCAAAGAAATGCTACATACACACCTGAACATAAATTAACTCAAAAACCATCATCTCGGAGTCAGAAGGTCAACTTAAAATCCTCGAAGTTAAGAGGTCTTAAAATGGATAAGTCCCCAACACTTAGTTAAATTTTCAGGCTTTGAGCCTCTTATGCATACACTAGGAGCTGAACCAAGCTAAGTCTAATACGGGGTATTACAATATCTCCCCCTTGGGAACATTCGTCCTTAAATAAGACTGATTGAGCTGAGACTATTGAGGAACTGAGATTACGTACTAAACTTGCATAACTGAAAACATGATTACATGACTGAATTAATTTGTGAATGCATATAATGACATAAGAATGATTATAAGACTGAGATAAAAATGAGAGAGTCGACTTATGAGTACCATGACTTTAGGCTGGATCTGGTTTTATGAAGAAAAGTAGAGAGATTTAGGACGTGAAAACTTGGGGTATTACCATATCTCCCCCTTGGGATACTTCGTCACCTGAATGATACTAACTTGGCTAAAATACTAGAAAAGATTGAGATTATACACGAGACACTTAATAACTCAATCAAGACTAAAACATGATGCATGGACTGAACTGAATTCACAATTTACATGAAGCAAACAAATTACCTCTTGAAATAGCTATACTCATGAAACTTCGGATAGTAAGATTTGATGGAAAGATGGGAAAACAATAGGAACTTATCTATCTGACTGCTAATCTAAAATGTTGTCTATACTAACTAACACTTCCTGAAAGTCTATACTCGACTGAAGTATTTCTTCAACACTCTTTCTAAGAAGTTCTGATAATGTTAGGGAGCAAGGAATTTTGGGCATTGATAACTCCATCTACTAAAGTCTGAACTGAACTACCTGCTCTTACCATGTTCAAGCCTAACTCGAAATTACAAGGTACTGTACATCACACCATAATGCTAGTTTGAACCATAAATTCAATACACCCTGCATTTTCCCAACTCCTCATCTCCAGAATAATTTTTTTTACCACTTCAGCTGCTAAATTCAACGTCTTCCTAGGAATTCACTAACGTACAATTCACCCATCTACTTATATATACAAACATGGCATTCAAGCCTATCTTCATAACCACATATGCACTTCTAAACAAATACTCATAAAAGCATCTTTCTCTTATCCCTGAAACCTATATCATTAACAACTTCCATGCACTACCTCAAGAAAACACACACAAACTTTTAAATAACCATGATATATATAAAAAACATGGTCTCAATCGTACTTCACACTTACAGCCTTAGCTAAAACAAGCATACAACAACCTTTCGCCAACGAGAAACATTTACTCTCTCATACCTAAACAATTGTTCATCATCACTATCTTGACCTTAGGAGAGTTCATTCAAAGGTTAGAACATAAGGACCTTAAGCATGAAACAATACTATGCATAACTGGGAAACTTAATTGAAGCCTAAGGAATAGAGCATAAATATTATGGATTCATCAAAGAGAGCTAAACAGAGAGCATACATGTCATAAACTGAATATCACTGATCATTAGGAGTGTAGTATATGTACTTGAAACTAAACTTACTGTAAAGCATTAGTACATGAGTCACGAGCTACATGACTTGAGTTTGGAGTTGATAATTTCATGGAACATGATTCATACTGCTGAGTGAATTGGAACCCCTTATACTCAGAACTGGAAGTGCACATGATTCTCTATGATGTGCATGAACATGAACTATGATCATGGAGCTGACACATAAGGCATGAGTGGATATCTTGAGGACCAAAGTACAAAACTTTATACTAAGATAAGAATGGGTCAAGCATCTTCCTCCCTTATTATTGTTCTACAACACATTGACATCCCTACTAAAATCTGAGAGCTTGACTTGGTTACTTGTTGTATCATCTCCCCCTTAGCTTTAAGCCATCATTCTAAGTCCGTGGAACCCTTTACTAAACTTTAAACTGGACTACAATCACTGTACTTTAGTGTCTGGGATATAACAATACACAAAAATAATAAATTTACCCTGAAAGACTACACCTTAAAGTGTAAAACCCACTGCTAATACTTTCTTCTGAGATACAACTCTATCTTTCTATAGCCCTAATAGTCATCATATAATAAATTGAACACTTACTAACTTTTAATCTTCATGAGTATCACCATACCCGGAGTGCACGCCATCTAGAGCTTCAACTCTTATTTCTATTAGCCCAATCTTCAAAGATTCAAACTTAGATTCTAACACTTAATATGGATATCCCCAAACCTTTAATGAACCATACTACTTCCATCATAGCCTACTAAAATCACATCTCTAAACTTATATTTTTTCCCTAAACCATGAGAATCAAAATCATACCAAAAGAATCAGCATCACCTATCTATAACTCCTTAACTTAGCTATTAGGAACACCATATACTATCTAACTAGCCTTCTTCCCATTTATCAATTCAAGGGTACTACTAACCACACACAACAATTAATAACCTTTGAAAATAATGCAACACCATTTCACCTTGGGCACACCTCTACCTCATACTTACAATATCATACTTAATTATGAATAACTGAACTTTAACTTTTGCATATACTATCCAAGGCTAATAGATCACTTCCATATAACTAGCATCACTAACCAAGCAATCATTACTTCCACCGTGATGATTATCCACTGTTCAAACTTAACGTCTACTGATAAACATGATTAACAACACAACCTCACATACTATTCTCGCTCAAAAGCTATAAAATAAAACACCAAGAAACACTAGTCCACTAGAACCTCATTATAATAATTGATCACGATTGTATGGACTATCTTATTATAATCCATTAGCACATACTAATTCTACACATCACTACTATTAACCCATTCGTATACCTAAATTATATTCATCGCTCTTAAAGCATCAACTAATCTTATTTTTCACAGCCACGTGGAGAAGAATATATTAACAATCCTTAACCACCAAATACTTTCATTAATAACCTATACTTTTGTAACATAATAAACACCATCAATAACTTTTTTTCTACTTCAAGTAAGCAAAAATTCATCTTAACTAATAAATCCTTCTCTACCTCCAACCAAGGAAACTGTACCACATTCGTTACCCTAAGCTGATACACAAAGACATATTACTTTAGCACAAACTCGATAACATACAAAATTTTATCTATATACTTTCAATCAATCGCCATTCTCATACTTATGGTCACTACACTTCTAAACCCACACTTCTAACTATAAGAAGGTTCTATTAGCTATAAATTATAACACTTCAGGTTGCAAATCCCTTGAATACAAAATCTATTTAATAATCTAGGTTCATACTATTTCCTCTCATAAGTACTATCTGTATTGAAGAGTTAATAAGAATCAAAAGATCAATTCTTACTTTAAATAGTGAAATAAGATTGTCATAGGATGCTTAAAATCATAATATTCTTGATATTGCAACACTTAAACATAGGGCTTAAAATTCAAGCTTTAAGCTCATGTTAATTCTACCAAAACTTCATGCTCAATATAACTCTTGGAATACTTCAACAATAAGTCAAGATAGTGTAATCTCATTCATAATATAAATCTTGTAAGTTAAAAACAAAAAAATAAGCACTTCTTGATATACTTAAAGCTTTAAATCTCATGATAATAATATGATTCAATAATATATAAACTTAGGTATAAACCCTACTTCAAAACAAGTAATAGAAATCTTAAAATCGAGCAATTTTGGCACAAGGGTGAAAAGATACCCTTATTCTTAACCCCACATACCTTAATAGACTTGACTTGGTGGAGAAATCTTGACCTTGAAAACCTTGGAGATAATTTTGAAAGATTTCTTGAAATTCTTGGATTAGGGAACTTAAATTCTTGATTTTTCTTGTAGAGAAGATGATTAAATGGATGAACTTGGGGATGATTAGGGTTTGTTCTTTAGAGGAAATTTGGAGAATATGGGCATATAATGCTTTAACTGAACCTTAGGTTATGCTTTTATGAATTGGGTTAAGGTGGAAAAATACCCAAGTGCCTCTCCACCATTTAAACATAAAATTCATAACTGGAATACAGATTAAAGGCTCATCGCAATGAGGTCTTATCGCGATGGCTTACTAGTTCTAACAAAAATGATCACAAATTTTTGCTCGATTATTGGATTAAGATGAAATTGGTATCATTTGAAATATAATTCAACTATATACAATTTGATGGATTATATGCTGAAAAATTCCTTATATATCCGAAGTTATACACGTTCAAATTTGACCCTTGTAGGATCAAACACCAAACTTTAAACGAATAGCTCAACTTTGTTCTAAGTGATTCTTATGAACATTTTTCACCTCACAAGCACTTCAAACTCTAGGATAAATATTATGATACATGAATTCAAATTATAAATCAAGAACTAGATGAAAACACCTTTACCGCGATGCGATGATGTGCCCATTGCTATACCCACCACGATATACTATTATCGAGGTGACGTTCTGGAATTAAAATCCGAAAGTGACCCAATCCTCATTTAAAAAACCAAAACTTCCCCTAGTCATGCTACTTGTACCCCTAAACATAAATTAACTCAAAAACTATCATTTTGGAGTTCGAAAGGCCAAATTTAAAATCCTTGAAGTCAGGAGGTCTTAAAATGGATAAGTCCCCAACACTTAGCTAAATATTTAGGATTTAAACCTCTTATGTATTCACGAGAAGCTGAACCAAGCTATGTCTAATATGTGGTATTATAAAAAACAATTTCTAAAAAGTACATCTATTATCTTGTTCGAGTTAAGGATTCAAAGTTTGAGACCCCAACTCTTGAGTCCGTCCCTGTGGTAAATGAATTTCCAAAAGTGTTTCCTAAAGATCTGGCTGAAGTTTCTCCTGAATAAGAAATTGAATTTGGAATAGATCTCCTTCTAGATATCCAACCCATTTTAATTCCACCCTATAGAATGGATCCAGCTTAGCTTAAAGAATTAAAGGAATAGTTGAAAGATCTCATAAAAAGGGGTTTCATCAGGCTAAGTGTCTCTTTATGGGGTGGTCCAGTTCTTTTCATACATAAGAAAGGCAGTTCTCTTAGAATGTGCATTAACTATCGCTAGTTGAACAAGGTTACAATCAAGAGTAAGTATCTCATTCTTAGGATTGATGATTTGTTTGACCAAATTTAGGGTGCCTATTATTTCTCTATAATGGAACTCATATCCGGCTATCATCATCTAAGAGTCTGATAATGTGACACTCCAAATGACATTCTTCAAGACTCGGTATACTCACTTTGAATTTGTTGTTATGTCTTTTGAACTAACGAATGCTCCTACAACTTTTATGAACTTATTTAACAGGGTGTTCAAGAAGTACTTGCAAATGTTCATTATAGTCTTCATAGATGACATCTTTATTTATTCTCAGAGTAAGAATGAACATGTAGATCATTTGAGAATTATATTACAAACTCTCAAAGATCGCCAATTATTTGCTAAGTTCAGCAAGTGTGAATTCTTGTTTAATTTAGTAGCATTCCTTGGTGATATCATTTATGGTGAAGGAATTAGGGTGGATCTTAGAAGACCAAAGTAGTGAGGAACTGGCCTTGACCCATCTGTCCATCAAATATTAGGAGTTTCTTTTGGTTTATCTAGTTACTACCGATGGTTTGTCGAAAGGTTTTCCTCTATTTCTTCTCCTTGTCTAGACTGACTTTGAAGAAAGTTAAATTCTAGTGGTTTGATTCTTTCGTGAGACTCGACTTATCTCTCCTCCAGTTTTGACTCATCTAGAGGGTTTAAGTGATTTTTTGGTTTATTGTGATGCTTTTAGAGTTAGACTTGGTTGTGTTTTAATATAGTGAGGCATGGTTATAGCATATGTCTCTAGACAGCTCAAACCTCATGAAAAGAACTATTCAACTCATGATCTTAAGTTAGAAATAGTTGTTTTTACCTTAAAAAATTTGGAGGCATTATCTTTATGGGGTTCATGTTGATGTGTTCACTGATCATAAGTCCTCAGTATGTTTTCAGCTAAAATTATCTAAATCTTCATTAGAGAAGGTGGCTAGAGTCATTAAAGGATTATGATATGAGTGTCTTGTACTATCTAGATAAAGCCAATACTGTAGGCGACGCTATTAGAAGATTGTCTATAGGAAGTGTTGCTCACATTAAGGTTTAGAAGATTGAGTTAGTTTATAAGGTTTACCAATTTTCTAGGTTGGGTGTTCGATTGGTTGATCCAACTGAAGGTAATATCATAGTTTAGAATGGTTCAGAATCTTTATCGATAGCTGTGGTAAAGAAAAAGCAAGATAGTGATTTTATTTTTCTTAGGTTAAAAGAAGTAGTCCAGAGTAAGAAGTTTAAGGTTTTTTCCCTAGGAGGATATGGTGTTCTTCATTGCCACAGTGGATGTTAGCAATAGCTCATGGTTCTTGATATTTTATTCACCCAGGAGCCACTAAGATGTACCATGATTTATGGGAAGTCTATTGGTGGAATGGCATGAAAAAGGATATTGTAGAATTTATGGCTAAGTGTCTAAATTACCTGCAAGTTAAGGTTGTGAAGCATCCTAGGTTTGGACCCTTAGGAAATTTCCTAGAATCTCATTCTTAGGAACCATTATGACTCATGGTATGAGCTATAAGCTGGGGTATGAGTGGTGAAGTCCTGTCATAAGCTGACCACTGTTGTTGGTGGGATGGTCTTAGATACTGGAATTGATACGACTTGAGGGTATGAATCATAAGGTATGGGTACGAGTCGTATAGTTGACTCATAAGGTGGATACTATTTGATCTTCCTGATATTACATTCTACCAGGAATATGGATCATTGGTACTGATCATATGCTGAGGTTACGACTTGGTTGGATGAGTTATATACTGGACAATATGCGATCCATGGTTGAGGCTTTTTTACGATTGGTTGGGTTGCAACCGTAAGCTAGGTTACAAATCATAAGGAGGTCAGTCGTGACCCTGTGTTGGGTTTTTATAGGACTTAAGTGGGGGTATTCTGGACATTTCCCTGCTTATCCTAATATGGATATACAACTTCTAATATACTTAGAAGATAATGTACCTTATTATTTTATTCTTAAACACTTAGAATCTCTTCCAAAACATATCATAATTCTCTCAATAGCTTTTGGGTCAAAGATTTATGGATTTAACAAAGGGATTTCTTTGGGGCTTGTCTTGGTGAATTCTTCCATCAATCTTCTTGGTTTAAGGCATGACTGTCTTCCCTACTTGTGATTTCAATTAAAGGCATGGCTATATGGTTGATTTCATGATTTTATTCTTGCATGGTTTTGGTTTTCAACTATTGATTTAGGGGTTTTGATGTTAAAGGCTTGGTTATGATTTCTTATAGTTTTAATTATGCTTTCTATGCATTAATGGTGGTTTTACATAATGGAATTGCATGGCAATGGTTTAATTGTAATGGAATTTGGTTTTTATTAAGTTATGCCCCCAAGGTGTTTGAATGCTTATAAATATATGTTTATTGCATTAACTCTTTTAAATGGAACTCTTGCTTGTTTTCAGATTATGCATTAAACTATAAATGGTTTACAAAGGTTAAAGGCCAATTGGTTATGCTCTTGGAGAACATGGTAGTCTCCCAAGAGGTTAATTTGGTAAATAAAAAAATTGCTCTGAGAGTCCCCTTAATCTAAATGGTTTAGCTAGGGATATTACTTGCAAGTATGGTGGTATGACGATACCACTGGTTTATTAAATAGCCTTGGTTAATAAATGGATAATTGGAATTTTTGGACTTCATTTTAACTGGCCATTAATGGCAGAAAGTGTAAGCTAAGCCGTGGAAGGTGGCAATCCCGAGGGAATCAAAACTCAAAACTTATATTTGACGATATGAGGGGTCTTCGATGGCCATATGCGAGTGTCACATTTATTTTGAAGGGATGTAATAATCATCCCAGGGTTATTGCCTAGTCGTATGGCTACACACATCGGGATCCTTTCAGCAGGGGAAGCTAACCCCATATAGTCTGTGGGTGGCAGGATAGCTAAGCTACACAACCCAGGTTAAGGTGTTAAATGGCATAATAAACCTGGTCCCTTTTTCCGAGCTATTATATATATGTATGGTTGTTTGCATTGGATGGTTTTTACTTGGTCTTGGTGACTGGCATTACTTTATTCTTACCCTGAGTTTGATGCTAGTGTTCACCCACTAACCCTTCTACTGGCGACTGTATACCCACGCTATGCAATAATTAGACGTTCAACTCTTCTTTCATAGTATTTGATTTGGGGACAGGTTATTGAACTGAATTGGTGAGCTTCTATCCTTTTGGAAGGCATTATTTTATTTGGATATTCTTAAATATTTTCTTTCTTTCTGGATATTGACTTTGGCCATGGTTGGGGGCATGTCCTAACCGGATTTTTGTATTCTTTTAGATAAAGGCTTTGTGGTACTTTTGGGGGTTGGTATGGGCGAGATCGCTATTGATGTCAGCCTTAGCATTGGTATTAATAGTGAGGCTGGCATCATCAAACATAATTTCTCACTGTTCTATCGTATTACATTTTGGGTTTGATTATCATATTATGTTTTTATATTTTCTTTAGTTTGGTGTGGTGTGGATATTGGGTTTGGTATAGTTAGACTCAGTTGGGTCAATCACGGTCATGATCCTATGCCAGGTTCTTGATGTGAGCAGTAATGCTATCTTGTTATTTGTTTGAAATTCAGCTTATCTTAGGTTGTATAAGGTGGTTGGGTTGGGTTAAGGGGGTGGTCCTAGATCCTAGGTGTACTTGGGATGCCCATTATGACAAGGACCCGGTCCGAGCTGCATCAAGTTGGTATCAAAGCCTATGTTCATGGTAAATTGGGAATCCACAAAATCGTGCCAAGTAAAGTCTCTTTTAGGGGTGTTAGCACGCCACACTCATATGGGAGAAGCTGTAAGACATTTAGGAATGTTTTACTTTCTTGATATTCTTTCTTCAAGCTTGACTTCTCAATCCTGGAATCTTCTTTAATCCTTGTCTGCTCATCTTTTAGATCATGCCTCCTAGATTAGGAACACAATGGAGTTCTTCTGTCCCATTTGGGGGTAATGCTGAAAGGGTATCTCTTATATCTGGAGTACATCTTTGATCTCATCGTCCTATTCCTTATTGTATCGGAGTTTCTCCTGTTCCTCCTATTTCTCCTCAGGTCCCTCAGGGTAATGTGACAAATGTGGAGTTTCGTTAGTCTATGCATGCTATTTTTCAACTGGTTACTACTTAGGATGAGCGGCTTATGACTAGAATTATATCTATTGAGGCCACTAGGATTGGATAGTTTATGAAGATGGGTCCTACAACTTTTACGAGATCGGAGGTGGAGGAAGACCCACAAGGCTTTCTTAATGTGATAGAGAAGATCTTTTAGGTAATGAGGGAAATTAATGTAGAAAGAGTAAACTTTAAATGTTGTTAGATCAAAGAGGTTGCTTATCTATGGTATGAGGAGTGGGACAGAGATAAAGGTGATGTAGAAGAGGATGGTTATGGGAGGCCTTTTATGATGCCTTCATAGATCGATTCTTTTCTTAAGAGCTAAGAAAAGCTAAGATGAAGGAGTTTATAAACCTCAAGTAAGGGAAAATATCTGTGAAGGAGTACGCTTTGAAGTTCCATCAGTTTTTAAGGTATGCTCCCGACTTGATGACTGATATAAGGTCAAGAATGAGGATGTTCAATTCTTGGCTGAACAGAGATTTGATTCTGGAGAGCAAGACTTCTTTGCTCATGAGGGATATGGGCATGTCTAGGCTGACTGTTCATATGCAGCAAGTTGAGAATGAGAAGAGAAAACAGTCAAAATATAGAGACAGGCAGCTTAAGTGGGGTAGATTTTCTGATCAAGAAGGTACACAGTCTCAAAGTGGTAGAGATGGTGGGAAATAGAAAAAATATTAGGGGAGTTTTGGTTCTTTCTCTAATACCAGTGCTCCTTACCCCTAATAGTTTGGCGATAGGCGTCATTATGGTAGTGATAATTCTCGAGTGCAGAGATCCCAGTCTCAGTAGAATGGAGGTCAGTTTATTTTTTTGTGTCCTCTTTGTCGGATTTATGGTCGTCCTCATTGGGGTTTCTTTGAGAAAGGTAGGGATAAGTGCTTCAAATTTGTCCAAGTAGGCCATCGGCTTAGGGTTGTTCGTCTAATAAGGTTGCTACGGGGGCAAATAAGATTCTAGTGGCTTTATCTTCTGTTCCTGCACCTAGTGGTGTCACATATGATTTTATTACTGCTCTTAGTTCTAGTGTTGGTCGGAATAGGTTTTATGCTTAGATGTCCCATCAGGAATCTAAAGCATCGCTTGATGTTGTTACTGGTGCGTTACAACTTTTCTCTCGTTGTGTGTATTATTTGCTTGACCTAGCTTTTACCTTTTCCAATGTGACTCCTTATGTAGCTATGTCTTTTGATTTTGATCCAGAGATTATTAGGAGCCATTTTATGTTTCTACCCCGATAAGAGATTCGGTCATTACTGAATGGGTCTATAGGGGTGTGTGGTATCTGTGAGTAGTAGGCAGACTTTGGCAAATCTATTTGAGTTGGGTATGGTAAATTTTGATGTAATCTTGGGCATGGATTGGTTGCATTCTTGTTATTCAAATTTGGATTGTCGAACTCGTAAGGCCATCTTTAGGTTCCTTGGTGAGACAAATATATAATGGGATGGCTGTTCCTTAGTGCCCTGGGGGAAGTTTATTTCTTATCTTAGAGCTCGAAAGTTAATCTCTAAAGGTTATATTTATCACTTGGTCTGGGTTAAAGATTATAATTCGGAAGGTCCTTCTTTGCCTTCGGTCCCTGTGGTTAATGAGTTTCCAGAGGTGTTTTCGAATGATCTTCCAGGTGTTCCTCCAAATAGGAAAATAGAGTTTGGTATTGATTTGCTTCCGAACACTCGTTCAATTTCTATTCCTCCGTATAGAATGGTTTCGACTGAGTTAAGGGAACTCAAGGAGCAAATTAAGGATCTTCTAGACAATGGGTTTATTCATCCCAGTGTTTCCCTATGGGGTGTACCAGTGTTGTTTATGTGCAAGATGAATGGTCCTCTTCTTATGTGCATCGACTACAGGCAATTGAATAAGGTAACAATCAATAAGAAATATCCTCTCTCTCGGATAGATGTTCTGTTTGACCAGTTTCAAGGTGGGAAGTTCTTCTTTAATATACATCTTTGGTATGGGTACCATCAGTTTAAGATTAGACAGGTGGATATCTCTAAGATGACTTTTTGCACCCGGTATGGGCATTATGAGGTTTTGGTGATATAATTTAGATTGACAAATGCCCCGACAATGTTTATGGATTTGATGAATAAGGTGTTTCGGTAGTATTTGGATCTCTTTGTCATTGTGTTTATTGATGATATTCTAGTGTATTCGAAGAGTGAGATGGATCAATCTAATCACCTCCGTGTGGTATTGTAAAACTTAAGGGAATAATAGTTGTTTGCTAAGTTCTCTAAGTGTTAGTTTTGGTTGAATGCTATGACTTTTTTACGTTATATCATTTCTAGTGAAGGGATCATGGTGGATCTGCAGAAGTTGGCTATGGTGAAGAAGTGGCCTAAACCCACAACCCCATTTGATATTTAGAGCTTCTTGGGTTTAGCCGGGTATTATAGGTAGTTTGTGGAGAGTTTCTCATTGATAGCTGCTCCTTTGACTAAGTTCTCAGATGAAGTTTAAGTTTTTTTGGTCGGATGCGTGCGAAGGGAGTTTTGAGAAGTTAAAGGATAAGTTGACTTTGGCTCTAATTCTGACTTTGCCAGAAGGCAATGATGGGTTTGTGGTTTATTGTGATTCATCTTGGGTTGGTCTTGGGTACATGTTGATGCAGCATGGAAAGGTAATAGTCTATGTTTCCAGGTAGTTGAAGATGCATGAGAGGAACTATTATACTCATAATTTAGAGTTGTTGGCCATTGTGTTTGCTTTGAAAATATGGAGACATTATATGTATGGGGTCTACGTGGATATCTTTTCTAATCATAAAAGTTTGCAGTATGTGTTCTCATAAAAATAACTTAATCATAGGAAGAAAGGAAGGCTTGATCTTCTCAAGGACTATGATATGAGTTGTCATTACCACCCAAGTAAAGCTAATGTGGTTAATGATGCTCTTAGCAGGTTGTCCATGGGTAGTTTGGCTCATGTGGAAGAAGGGAAGCGGGAATTAGTGAAGGATATTCATAGCTTGGAAACTCTTGAAGTTTATCTCTTGGACTCCAAGGATGGTGGTGTGGTGATGAAAGAAGTGGTTAGATCATATCTTGGTGCAGAGATTAAAGAGAAACAGTGTTGGGTTCTGCCTTGATGAAAATCAAAGGTAGCGTTAGTGAGCAAAAGGTGGTGGATTTTGAGATTTGTGGCGATGGTACTTTGTGGTACCAAGGGAGGTTGTGTGTTGCTGATGTAGATGATTTGCGGCAAAGGGTCTTGCTGAGGTGCATGAGTCACGCTATTTTGTTCGCCCTGGTTCTGCTAAGATGTACCATAATCTCAAGGAGATCTATTGGTGGAGTGGCCTGAAATGGGATGTGGTTGGTTTTGTGTCTAAGTTCATAGTGTGTCAACAAGTTAAGGTTAAGAACATGAGGCCTGGTGGGTTGAATCAAGAGATTAAGTTGCCAAAATGGAAGTTGGAAGAGATCAATACAGATTTTGTTACCGATCTTCCTCGGTCTCGAAACCAATTTGATTTGATTTGGGTCATCGTTGATAGGATGATGAAGTCTGCGCATTTCTTGCCTGTGCAGACTAGCTTTTCAACAGAGGATTATGCGAAGCTTTATCTTCAAGATATTGTGAAACTGCATGGGGTCCTTGTTTTGATTATTTCCAATTGCGGTATGCAGTTTACGTCCCATTTCTAGTGGTATTTATGGAAAGGGTTAGGGATTAAGATGAGTCTAAGTATGGATTTCCAACTGCAGTTAGATGGGCAGGGAAAAAGAACTATTCAGACATTGAAAGACATGCTTCGAGCCTGTGTGATTGATTATGGTATGACTTATTTTGAGGCATTGTATGGTAGGAGGTATAGATATCTTATTGGTTGGTTTGAGCTCGGCGAGGCTGATTTGTTTGGTCTGGATTTGGTTCATCAAACTATTAAAAAGGTGAAGGTGATTCAGGATAGGCTTAAGGCTACCCAGAGTCATCAAAAGTCCTATGTGGATGTTAGGCATAGAGACTTGGAGTTTGTAGTTGGGATAAGGTTTTCCTTAAGGTGTCTCCTATGAATGAAGTAGTGCGGTTTGTCAAAAAGGTAAAGCTCTGTCCTCGGTACATTGTTCCTTATGAGATTTTGCGGAGAGCGGGCAATGTTGCATATAAGTTGGAGTTCCATCTAGCTTGAGTTTGATTCATTCGGTATTTCATGTTTCTATGTTGAGGAAGTGCGTTGGTGATCCATCTTCGATTGTTCCTTTGGAAGGGTTAGATATCTTGGATTTTTTCTTTTGAAGAAGTCCCAGTTGAGATATTGGATAGGCAAATTCATCAGCTGCGGACCAAGGATGTAGCTTTGGTTAAGGTTCTTTGGCGGAACCACAAGGTGAAAAAGGCCATATGGGAAGCACAAGAGGGCATGAAGTCCAAGTATTTTCTTTGGTTTTCTGCTCCTGGTATTCATGCGGAAGGTATTGTTCTTGAACACATCTTTATTTTCTGAGTTTGTTGAAGGAAAGATTAATATCTTTGCCTCTTTGTTTTCAAACATTGTAAAAAAAATGTTTGATAATGCAAATGTCTTTTTGTGTGGTTACCTCTTACCTTATCCGTTATTCGAAGATGAATGTTCCTAGTGGGGGAGACTGAAGCATCCTAGGTTTGAACCTTTAGAAATTTCCTGGAATCTCATTGTTTGGGCCTATTACTACTCATGGTATAAGTTGTAAGCTGGGGTATGAATGGTAAAGTCCCATCGTAAGATGACCAGTGTTTGTTGGTAGGATGGTATTAGACACTGGAATGGATATGACTTGAGGGTATGAGTCGTAAGGAATGGGTACGAGTTGTATAGGTGACTCGTAAGGTGGACATTATTTGATCTTCCTGGTGTTACATTCTGTCAGGGATATGGATCATGGGTACGGATCATATGCTGAGGTTATGACTTGGTTGGATGAGTAGTATACTGGACAGTGTGTGACCCATGGTTGAGGCTTAGTTACGATTAGGTGGGTGTCAACCGTAAACTAGGTTATGACTCGTAAGGAGGTTAGTCGTGACCATGTGTCAGATTTTTATGGGATTTAAGTAGGGGTATTCTAGACCCACGACTGCTAATACACTTAGAAGGTTATTTACCTTATTATTTTATTCTTAAACACTTAGAATCTCTTCCAAACCATATCATAATTCTCTCAAGATCTTTTGGGGCAAAGAGCTAGGGTTTCAACTAAGGGATTTGTTTGGGGATTGTCTTGGTGAATTCTTCCATCAATCTTCCTTTTTTAAGGCATGATTCTCTTCCTTACTTGTGATTCAATTAAAGGCATGGTTATATGGTTGATTTCATGATTTTACTTTTGAATAATTTGGGTTTTCAACTATTGATTTAGGGTTTTTGATGTTAATGGCTTGGTTATGATTTTGTATGGTTTTAATTATGCTTTCTATGCATTAATGGTGGTTTTGGATAATGGAATTACATGGTAATAGTTTAATGGTAAAGAATTTGATTTTGGTTGTGGTATGCCCCTAAGGAGTTTGATTAAATGCTTATAAAGATATGTTTATTGCATTGACTCTTTTAAATGGAACTCTTGCTTGTTTTCGGATTATGCATGAGACTATACATGGTTTAAATGGTTTACAAAGGTTAAAGGCCAATTGGTTATGCTTGTAGAGAAAATGGTAGTCTCCCAAGAGGTTAATTTGGTAAATGGAAAAGGGCACCGAGAGTCCCCTTAATCTAAATGGTTTGACTAAGGATATTGCTTGTAAGTATGGTGGTATGACAATACCACTGGTTTATTAAATAGCCTTAGTTAATAAATGGATAATTGAATATTTTAGACTTGGTTTTAATTGGGCATTAGTGGCAGGAAGTGTAAGCGAAGCAGTGGAAGATGGCGATCCCAAGAAATCAAAACCCAAAACTCATATTTGCCGATATGAGGGGTCTTTGATGGCCACATGCGATTGTCACATTTAGATTGGAGGGATGTACTAGTAATCCCATAGTAATTGCCTTGTTGTGCATCTACATGCACCGGGACCCTTTTAATAAGGGGAGTTGAACTCATTTGGCCCGTAGGTGGTAGGACGGCTAAGTTACACAACCCAGGTTTAGGTTTTAAATGGCATGATAAACCCGATCCCTTTTTCCCAACATTTATATATATGCCTAGATGTTTTCCTTGAATGGTTTTCACTTGGTTTTGGTAACTATCATTACTTTATCCTTACCCCTAGTTTCATGATAATGTTCACCCATTAACCCATCTACTAGCGGCTATATGCCTAAGCTATGTAGGAACCGGACATTTGGCTCCTCCTTCATAGTACTTGATTTGGGGAAAGCTTGTTGGACTGAAGTGGTGAGCTTCCATCCTTTCGGAAGGCATCATTTAATGTTAGATATTCTTAGACATTTTAATTTCTTTCTGAATATTGATTTTGGCTATGGTTGGGGGCATGTCCCAACCGAATAACTATATTCTTTTGGATAGAGGCTTTGTGGTACTTCTATAGGTTGGTATGGCGGGATCGGTATTAGTGTCAGCCTTAAAATTGGTATTAATGTTTAGGCTGGCATCATTATACATAATTTCTCACTGTCCCATCGTATTACATTTTAGGTTTAATTATCATATTATATTTTGATATTCTCTTTGGTATTATGTGGTGTGGATGGTTTGTTTAGTACGGTTAGACTCGGTTGGGTTGATCACGGTCGTGATCCTATCCCAGAGTCTTGATGTGAACAATAACGCTATCTTTTTACATGTTCGAAATTCATCTCATTTGAGGCTGTATAAGGTGGTTGGGTTGCGTTGGGTTAAAGGGGTAGTCCTCGATCCTAGGTTGATTTGGGATGACCATTACGACAAAACCTTGATCTGAGCTGTGTCAGGTTGAGTACCAAAGTCCCGATAGTACACTTTAAAAAATTGCATTCTTACTTAGAAGTTTTAAATGGTGAATATGGACTTCATTACAAGGTTACCTCGTACTAGTTGACAACATGATTTTATTTGGGTTATCATGATCGAATAACTAAGTCAGCCCATTTCTTGCCAGTTAACACTTCAAATTCAGCCAAAGATTTTCTAAACTCTATCTTAAGGAGTTGGTGAAACTGCATGGAGTCCCTTTGACCATTATTTCATATATAGGTACCCAGTTTACCTCTCAATTTTGGAAGATATTTTAGAAGGGTCTTTGTAACCAAGTTTATCTTAGTATGACTTTTCATCCATAGACAAATGAGCAGAGAGGACCATTCAGACCTTAGAGGACACGTTAAGAGCATGTGTGATTAATTTCAAGGGTAGTTGGGATGATCATTTGCCTTTGATTGAGTTTTCTTATAATAACAGCTACCACTCTAGTATTCAAATAACCCTGTTTAAAGCACTTTTTGGTAGGAGGTGTTTATATCCTATTAGTTAGTTTGAGGTCAGTGATGTTTCTTTGATAGGGCCATATTCAGTACACGAGGCAATGGAAAAAGTTTAGCTGATTAGAGAAAGGTTAAAAACCACTTAAAGTCATCAAAAATCCTATATAGATGTGAGGAGAAGGGATCTTGAGTTTTCTACAGGTGATCATGTCTACTTGAAGGTTTTGCCCATGAAAGGGGTGAAGAGATTTGGTAAGTAGGTAAAGGACGGTCCCCACTGTGTTGGTCCTTATATGATTTTGTGTCGCTATGGTAATATAGCCTATGTGTTGGAATTGCTTGCAGATTTAGCATCAGTTCATCCAGTCTTCCATGTTTTCTTGCTAAAGAAATGTATTGGGGATGTAACATCAATTATTCCTTTAGAGAGTGTGGGTGTGAAAAATAGTCTCTCTTACAAAAACTTTCCAGTTGAGATCCTTGATCATCAGGTTCGTAAGTTAAGAAATAAGGATATTGCTTTGGTAAAGGTTCTGCATGTGGAGAAATCAGTCAGTTGAGGGAGCTACTTGGGAAAAAGAGGCAGATATGATGACCAAGTACCTCCATCTTTTCTCTTCAAACTCAGTCCCAACTTGAGGTAATCGTTTCCCCTTAAACTAATTCTTTCTGTGTTAGATCATTCAACTATTCTTATGTCATGACATGCATTCATGAGTTCAGTTCAGTCCATATATTAGTTTCAAATTCAGTTATAAAGTCATTATTTAGCTCATAAGAGTTCAATGTGGGAATTACAACTTTTTTCCTAACACTTCATCTTAGTTAACTTTCATTTCGAGACGAATGACCCGAAGGATGAGATATTGTAACACCCCAAAAATCCAAGACAATATTAGAAACATGATTCAAGTTCATGCAAAATAAAACATCATATTTTAGTAGTTTGATAAGTTATTTAGACATATATTAATGCCTCAAATAACTCCTAGATAGACAAGTCAAAATATCCCTTACTGATTGAATTTTTGATAAAAAATATTGCTATAGTTAACTTCAGACGATCATAACTTTTAGATTATTAAGAGAGTTTGAGCTCAAAACCAACTAAAAGATAGATAATTGAATTAGATTTTCAATGCTACCAGTTTCACCTGATATCACAGTAAGAAGTTATTCTTGATTTACTAAAAGAGTGTCTGTATGCCAGGGAATGACGACCCGGGTGACGGATCGTTGCACCGCGATGAACCATTGCGCCAAACCGTCACCCTTAAGAAGAAGACCAAAATTTGGTCATAGATTCAAATGAAAGAATTATTTTGGAATGTGAGACGTGTAAGAACTCAAAATTCATTTAATAGATTCAAATGTTACACAGACATCACAAATTTTCCATTATTGCTTTGATGGAAACTTTTCAAGACATTTATCAACTTCAAAAGTATAAAAGAAAGTTGGGGATACAATATGCAAATTATTCACAATGGGAAGATATGAATTTTAATTCACGACCATATAAATATGAGAGGTATATCAAATTTAGAGCAACAAATCTCCCTGTAATTAGAGTTCTTAGAAACTGCTAGAAGTTGGTGCCTACTGTGGTGTATGCTAAGTGTCATGCTCAGGAGCGACTCAATTTATGGGATAATATCTATATGTTTTCATGAATAATAGATTGCCTTAGTTAGCAGGGGTAATTTTAATGTCATTCTTAGTGATGAGGATACGATAGGGGCTTCCGGTTGACAGTGCCCAAGCACACACGCAAGTGTACGTGGTCTTATCAAGTAGTAAAGTGGCTTCAAGGAAGCCCAAGTATCGATCTCTCAGGGACTTACATTTGCCGTCTATCCAATTCTAATTTAACCAATTGAGGAGAGGAGCAAATAGAGTTTTAAAGTTATAAATTAAAACTAAACTAAACTAAGGCAAAAAAGTAATGAATCAGGACAATCTATGGATAGTAGCCCAAGATTAAGGCTTACGAACAATCGTACTACATTATTGAACTTCATTCATTAAATTGCTTATCTTGGTTGTTGATTCATAGGGTTAATTGCATGATTACGGTTTCCCAACCTCTAATCGTTTGCCTAAGTTGAACCTCACAACTATATCGTTGAGTGGGGATGTAATAGTTCACTTAAGTTCGTTACAAATATCATCTTACATATGATTCAAGTAAGGCATCTAAGTACATCCCAGTCCTAGATGCTATCTCCCTATTCCCTTTCCCAAAATCACAAGGTTGACAATTGATGTATTCTAAGGGTATATAATCCATAAAATATTTAAAATAAGAATAAACAATCAACCAATAATGATAAGCAAATCAATAAACATAATTCAAAATGGCATAATCATGATCTTGGACTTAACCTCAAAAAAGGGAGTTTTAGCATTTAATGAAAATATTCATCTTCCAATCCCTTGGATATATGATACAAACCATACAGGAAATAAGTTAAAGAATGATAAAACCTAAAAATAAGTTGTGGTAGCCTCCAATGCTCCAAGATGTCCAAAAGTATGTAAAAATGTGATATAACATGTATTTATAGTATAGGAGCAAACCCAATTCGTGTTGGAGTTTAAAACCTCCTGTTATTGAGCCCGGGAGTGGGTGTGGTGCCGCCCTAGTTAGATCCCCAATCTAGGTAGGGTGCCGCCTCCAAATTGCCCTAAGCTACTGGAAATTGTTCTTCAGAATTTTTCAAAGGCAAAAGGGGGCAGCGAAATGAAACTTCTTCGCGGGCTAATCGCCTCTAGGACCACCACGCGCCATATGGTTACAATATTAGGCATTTTATTAATACATTATTGTTTTAAAAAAGTCAATTTAATAATCCTACAAGTGAAACGTGCCATAGACATTTCAGGGGTCCAAAAGTACGTCAATCTGAATATTGTGCCTTCGTTGAGCTATTCTGAGCCTTTTTGAGTTGTTCCCACTTGATTTAAAGATTTTATATCCTTAATATATCATCATAATATATTAAAAAAGTTTCCTATAGAATTAACCACAACAATTTAGATCTCAAAACAACACAACATCCAACACAACGAAATAGAAACAAGAGCTAAGCATAGGCAAATTTCACTTTGATCTTTAACTCAAGTTTTAACTCTTCCCTTGACTCATGTGCACTATGTACCCTACTGATACTTATTTACACATATATAACACATTTAAAACCATAAGGAATACATATAATACAATATAATCCAACAAGAGAGGCTAGACAAGCAACTAGCTCACGCTAGAAAGACTAGTTTTCTCTATTGATCTCCAATTGATTCTTTTAAGTACAAACTTTCTTGGAATTCACGTTTAACCATATAAACACTTGTTTTAACACATTTATCTCATTATTAACCATTATATCTTAGAATCATCATCAAAACAAGACTAAAAAGGCTAGAATATTAATGCTAGAATACATAAATACACCCAACATCACCTGTCTATCTACAAGAATATGTGGAGTTTGCCTTTTTGTATCAGTTCATATGATCTCATGGATTTTAATTTCAAAGGAATCCCATTTACTTGTTGGAATGGCAGAATTGATAATGAATTTATTTTTAAGAGGCTTTACTGGCTGCTAGGCAATCAGGAGTTCCTGGGGATGTTTGTTTTAGTGGAATTGGAACACTTAGCTAGAATCAGCTCAAATCATGCTCCTCTTTTGTTAACTTATGGAAATATATACACAAACATTATTAGGTCATTTAATTTCCTTTATTTTTAGACTGATAAAGAAGATTTTCAGCAAATTATTCAAGAAAATTAGAGGCCTAATAAGGAAGATAATATTTTTATTATTCTAAGTGGAAACTAAAGAAGACTAAGGTTGTTTTATCTAGTTGGAGCAAAATTTTTTGATGATATCTTTAAGCAATTGCTGATCAGAGAAAAAATTGTTAGACTAAAGGAGGAACATTTTGACGAAGATCCTAATGCCGAGAATAGAATGGTGCTTCAAAGGGCTCAGGTAGAAATCAAAAAGCATATTTAGGTCCAGAAAGAGTTTTGGAAACAAAAAGCTGGAATTCAATAGTTTACTGAAGGAGAAAAGAACAAAAAGTTCTTTCATAACTTGCTCAAAGGAAGAAAAAAAAGGTAATCTATTTAGAAAATTAAAAAAGGCTGATAAAAAGTGGATTGAAGGGGCTGAGCAGGTAGCAAATGAGGCAATAACATTTTTTCAAGAATATTTCTTAAGGAAGAGCATTGATAATGATTGATCTTTGATGAAACACATTCCTACCATGGTGACTAAAGAGATTAATAATGTAATCAATGCTTATCCTACTCTAGAGGAAGTTAAAACAATAGTTTTTGAACTAAATGGTAAAAGTGCTTGTGGTCCTGATGGTTTCATAGGTCATTTTTTTCAAAATGCTAGGATATAGTAGGAATAGATGTATGGAAGGTTGTGACTAATTTATTTGAGTGATATATTATGGAAGGTTGTGACTAATTTATTTTAGTGATATACTCTTCCCAAATCCATTAATCACACTAACTTGGTTCTCTTACCAAGAAATGACATAGTGCAATTTTTTTCTAATATGAGACCAATTAGTTTAAGCAATTCTGAAAACAAAGTGATTTCCAGGTTCTACATGAGATGCTAGAAGAAATCTTGACTATGATTATCTTAAGAAATTAGTCTAGTTTCGTGAAAGATTGAAGTTTTACTGAAAATGTAGTTCCTTCTCAGGAAATTATCTCAGATATTAGACTCAAAGGAAACCGTTCTATCATGGTGATTAAACTCGACATGGAAAAGACATATGATAGTGTATTAGACGTTATTGATGAAATTGTCGGAGAAAATAGGATTTGATTCTAGTGTGGTTGATAAAATTTAGAGATTAGTGAGCAATAATGAGTACTCTATTCTTACAAATAGCCAAGTTCATGGTTTCTTCCATTCCACCAGAGGAGTAAAGTAGTAAGATCCCTTTTCTCCTGCCTTATTTATTCTTGCAGTAGAAGTTTTGTCCAAAGCATTGAACTCTTTGTTCTATAAACCAGAGTACAAGTGTTACGGGATGCCAAAGTAAAGTGAAAATATTTATCATTTGAAATATGCAGATGATACCATTATTTTTGCTTCTACTTATAGGATTTCATTGGAGATGACTATGAAGATTCTTAAGGATTATGAGAATCAATCTGGCTAACAATAAGGATAAGAGTTTTTTTTTGTATACCATAAAGTTGCACATGCTGACATTAGGATAGTTAAGGAAATTATTAGATTTTCTAGAGGTAATTTTACTTTAATTTATCTTGGTTGTCCTATTGGTCATGCAAAAAAGAAAAAGGTTCACTTTTCTGAATTAATGAAGAACGTCCAAAATAATCTACAAGCATGGAAACAAAAAATGTTATCTTTTGGTGGTAAGGCAATTCCAATTCAAAATGTTTTTAGTATTATTCCTATTTATTTATTGTCTGCAATTACACCACCAAAATGTATGCTTTATGATCTGCCAAAAATGTTTGTAAGATTTCTATGGAATTTTGAGTAAGTTGGCAGGAATAGACACTGGGTGGCTTGGATTGACATTTGCAGACCTAAAGAAGAGCGAGGCTTGGGTTTAGATCTTTGTTTAATGTCTCTAAGGCATTATTTTTCAAACTATGGTGGATTTTTTGATCTCAAAAGACTTTATGAACCAATTTTATGTGGAATAAGTATTGTAAAAAGTGAGTCCATAATTGGTTTATTGGAAAGGTGGTTCACTAATTTGGAAGCATATGCTTGAGGAAAGAGATGTGTTTGATCAAGAATATGGTGGGAACCCAAATGTAGTCATTCCAGTATATAGTTTGATGACCGGAGATAACTGAGTTCCCTCCACTATTTCTTACCTTTTGAAAGGCTCAAAGATTATCAGTGTACAAATAAAGGATGGAATATAGACATATTACACTAGAATTTTGGAGAGGAGGTATGTGCTTATGTTATTAATAATGTTAAATGTGTTGCAAATTCAGAAATGTATGACAAGGCCTGGTGGTGTTAACTACTTCAGGAAGTTTACAGTGGTGTATGCTTGGGAAAGTCTTAACGAACAATGATAAAGTTCTTCATAATTTTAAAGAAATATGGATGAAAGGTATTCCTTTTAAGTTATCATTTTTCCTGTGGAGATTGTGGAAGAAGAGACTTCCAACAGGAGAGATTTTCATCAATAATAGAATATGTGATAATGTAATTTTTTGTTGCTTTGAGGATAATTCTCAAGAAATAATTGAACATTTGTTCATGGAGTGCAAATTTTTGAAGGATTTACAGGAGTATTTTGCAGCTATAGTAGGTGTTAATGGCCCTTTTTTTACAACTCCAAATAGTGTTATTAAAAGGTGGAATACTGCTATTATCCCTAAACTCAAGACTATTTATAAAGTTGTTCCAATAATTATTCTGTGGCAAATTTGGAAAAAAAGAAATTGCACTGGTGGAAAAAAATCATACTTTAACATGAAGAGGGTAATTACTACGAATCTGGAATATTTAGCTAGGTTTTGGTTTCCATGGCTCCAAAATATTCCAGATTCTTGGGTTGATTTGGTGAGATCCTTATTTGCATACATGCTTAGGATTGAATGTACTGAGGCTAATTAGAAGCTACCTAACAAACATCAATACAAATGCAACTCTGATTGAGCTGTAAAGGGCAATCTTAGCCCAAGCTCAGTTGTTTTTTATATTAGAGATGACAAAGGGGATTTGATATTTGCTGAAGATAGAATGATTGTAGATATAGCAAACTTGGTGGATGAAATTGACTTTGAGGCTGGGATTAGAATAATGTGTTAATCATAATTTATTTTCTTTGAGTTTAAAAACAAATTCTTTATCAGTTTAGAAGTTTTTGACGGGGAAGTGGGAGGTCCCATGGTGCATATCAACTAAGATAAGAAGAGTATTTGAACTCATGAATGGGAGGAATATGGTGGTGGAACACACTTTGATAACACTCAACTCACTCCCATACTTAAGGGGTGAGGCGATGGTTGTCAAGTAACCAATTTGAAATGGTGTCGAATCTCAAGGAGTGAATTATAGACTTCAAACCCTATGGGTGTTCAAATTACTACGAGGTTACCCGGAATTTTAACAAAAATCACATATAAAATAAAATGGGGGGGATTTGTTTGGAAACCTTTTGTACAATCTTTAGCAAATGATCAAGAAATAACACGTTTGTTTTAAGAAACAATATTGGGGGAAATCTTGGGATTATGTTTACCTAAAGGTAAAAGTATGTTGGTTAATGATGGTTTAACATGAAATTTAGTTGTTAACTAAAGGATAGACTAGGTCAAGGTCATTGTGGTTAATCTTTTGATAAAACCACAATGATTTCACCTGTTGGCTCTTTGAAGCACCTAACAAGTATGAAATTCGTAATCACCCAAAACCTCAATTCAACATCCCTATTTCTAGGATGACACTCTTGACATGATTTACACCCCTAATAAACTTATTTCTAAGATTGCAAGAGAGATCAAACCACGGGCTTAATTGTCCACCATTGCCTTGTCCCCCTATAACCCTCTTTCAAGGATGTTATGGGTTACCTCATATTTTCCTTCATCCCTATTTAGAGGATAAAAAAGGGTTTATATAGTTTGAGGTTTTCACCTATCAAACCCATTTTGAGATTTGGGGCTTTCACAAATCAAATTCTAACTCATAAGCTCAAGCAATGGTGAAATCCTTACTCAAAAACTAACAATCATGCAAACACAACAATACCCACATACAAATTGCACTCTAGTTCAACATAATCCCAAGACTAAATTACTTGGCTACTCATGAAAAAAAGTAAAGAGAGATATACAATAAGGATTATCCAAAGAATTAATTCTTCACAAAAATTCTAAGAAATTAAGCCTCCAAAATTAGTTACACACTTTCCTAATTAGGGTTTTAACTTTTAATTTAAAATGTCTTATCAGGTAAGAAATACCCAAAGAAAAAAGGGTTTTGCTTAAATATGGTTTGGGATGCGTCTAGTGCTTTTACAGTTCTTTCCCTAGGCATATTCCAACTGAACCGCGATCGCGCAAGACTGTCCGTGACCGCTGCCATGCGATTGTGGTTATGTTTTGTGTCCGCTTTGTGCTGACCGTCTTGAATGATCGTGACCAAAGATTGAGGACTGTGTTGTGGTAACCGAGGCTGACGTAGTCCAGGTCTTCAGCTACACTCTTCTTTGCTCCTTTTTATCATTTTTATATCCTATCCACATCTTTTGATATCCTCAACTCCATGCCTACAAAGAGTGGATATTAGTGCATCTAACTACAAATTTGTCTCACTTATTCATTCAAAACAAGGTAATGTGCATGAATAATGAGTGTGATTGACTGGTAAAATCACCACTCATCAACACCCCTAACTTAAGACCTTGCTTGTCCTCAAGAAACACTACCCTTTATTATGAGACAATTTCATATGTATGCCCTCATTCTATCACTTAATGATCATGAAGACTCAAACTTGATTACCACCATCAAAAGCTTTTCACATATAGGCAAATAGGCTTTTAATGACCCTCCACATCATAAAATGAAATAGTGAAGGATATGATAGATTTTAGGGGAGAAACTATGTAACAACTACTAACACTCTAGATATGACTCACATGTTGACTACAACAATGCTATACTTCTATTTATTTTATAGTGCGGAAGATTACAAAATCACCCACCTCAACTAGTTCACATGCCTTTTCACAAGAAAGGAAAAAATTACACGCTTAGTTGCCAATAATGCAACAAGGAATTTTAAGTGTAAACACTCACTCTCTCAAGAAATTCTCCATGTTAACAAATACCAGCCATAGGTTTTCCCCTATTTTCAATCACCACTACAATGACTACACTTGGTTGGGAATCATAAAGGGCTTGTTGAGCTCATAATATAGGTTTAGGGTAGGGTAGGAGATTAACTTAGGAAAACAAGGCTATACCCTCCTTGAACTTCTACATCATACTCTTTTTATGCTTCACTATTTGGGCCACTTCTTTTCACTTTTCTATTTTTCCTACTTTTTCTTTTCTATCTTGGTTTACCCACTCTCCTTTTTTTTTTTATCTATAATTTGCACATAGATAAAACCTTTCTTTCCTTTATGGGATCTTTTCTTTATTTAAATCAACAAGCATTACCTTCTTAAGATTGTAGGCACCTTTTTATGACTTCGTGGCTCAACTATACTTCTTTCTCTTTTCACCACCCTCAACTTAGGCTTTTAGCCTCAATTTGTGTTCTTAAGTTCAAGAGGGATGCGGTTCAAGAGGGGATGAATAGAAGGGTCACAATTTGTAATGCGTTTTGCCAAAGAAAAGTACAAAGTCTTAAAGAGCGTGGCTAGGGTTAACTCCTATGTATTGGTAGGCTCTTTAGGCTAAAGTGGCTTCCAAGATCACAAGATGGTCTATGATCATTTTACCAACTAAGAATAATCAAAATTTAGCTTTGAAAGACTAAAGGGGAAAGTTCTAGATAGTACAAGTAAACATGAGATAAAGACATTTAACCTCACATACATGGCATGCGAATGTCGTTAAGGGGGTTCAATTGTTCTAGCCGCTCGAGACGGTGATAGAGTATTCACTATTTTTATAAAGTCAACTTTCAGAGTCATAGAAAGATGGAAACATTTTTATAACAAAGTTTCTCACGTCCATGCCTTTGAATTTTGCAAAATTTTCGAATAGAGAGAGTTTTTTGATTTTGTATCCACACCACATATAATTTGCTAATCATGGAAACTATCTAAGAAATTGTCTCACATTGTAAATCATAGTACGGGTGACCCATCATATGGTTACTCAGGATTCACCAATGGATATAATGTAACCCTAGATTATCAATGCTATAGGTACTCAGACTTCCCTTGCATTCTATGGCTTTTGATTCCACGGGTATTCAGACTTCCCATGCACCTATGGTTAGAACCCAATCAAGATGGCAAGGCTCGTCTAATGAAATTTAAACTAAAATAGCAAACTAAGAATGAACTAACTGATCCATGAAAATGTGGGAACCATCAGAGTGCCCGAATATTACAACCTAAATAAAAATCAAAATAAGAACTATAGAAAAGAGTATAAAAGTATCCAAAAATATCAATGATACAAGTCCAAATGAAATGAATAAGGCAACATCCCCAACTAAAAATTTAGCAGTGTCCCCACTGCATAAATAATCAAGGATAAAAGAGATAAGGGTGCTTCATAAAATCGCATCAAGGGCTGCTATCACTGTCAGACTGCGTATCATCATCATCTTTCTCAAGATCAGACCACTCGGTTGGGGCCTCATTATCATTGTCCACCTAAAAAGAAGGAAGTCTATCTCAAGGCCTTATGACCTTCCATAGGCCCTTCATGCCCTTCCATATCCTGCAAAAGAATTTATTCCTCTTCTTCTCCCTTATAACAATTTTGTTATGTGAGATTCAGAGGTCTCGATATGACTCCGCAAAAAAGGAGTAGGCCTTTTCAAGCTTATTAATGGTAGCTTCTTGCTTCTTTTGTTCCTCTTTATGCTTCTCATAATTTTTATATGACACATAGGAATGATGAGTGGTGGAAGGATCTCTCGGTCCTAGGGGCAAACTAGATACAAGCTCTTTGATGGTTGCAATATTTAATCCAATCTCCCCAAGAGGTCCCGTGGTGGTTGGCCCATGAGACTCAGGAAAACTACATGCCGGCTTTTCCAAGGTGGTTGGCCTATGAGACTCAGGCAAACTGCATGCCGATTTTTCCAAGTTGATCTTTCTTTTCTTTCTTTTGTCGAGTGCGCCCTCACCTATAATCCTCAAGGGGTAAGTGGAGGCATTAGGGTGCACCCATGTATCACTAGCATACTCTTCCACCCCTGTTCTTTTGTAGAGATCTATAATCAAGGAGGGGAAGAATAGATGCATACCTCCTTGGTCCTTAAAATGATCTATTTAATTAACCACGAGTTGACCAACATCTAAAGGGATGCCATCTAGAATACATGCAACCATCCTATCATGTAATTCGAGGACTACTTTTATGTGTGTTCAAAGAGAAACTTGGATACAGATGATGTACAACCATATCCGGGCCTTGGAAGTGAAGTCGTTCATGGAAATATTGCTTTTAGTCCTGATCCACGAGACTTCCTTTTTGGGGCATAGTCTTTGTGCTAACTAACTTCCGTATTTACACTCCTTTGCTTTTAATTCACTCATGTCAGTATGCTTGAGCCATAAACATCATTGATTTGTTTAGCCCGAACTTTCACCTTCCCCAAATCTTGACGTCACATTGAGTAGGTCCGAAAAAGAGACTTCACCAATGTTTACATAAAATTCATGGACCCATTGCTTATTTTCAATGTATGGATTCGGAGTGAAGCACCGCCGCCCTATGGCTTCAAGTTTGTCATGAAGTGCCGGTAGTTTCTTTGGCACATTTCGAAGAAAATTCCTCTCTCCGCGAGTAACTTTGTCCTCGTAAGATCCCTGTAGTAATGATTATGGAACTTGACTGCCATGAATTAGATGTGATCATACTTATCCATGATGTTTTTCTAAAAGAACTAAGCACACATTATATCTTTTGATGTCATTTTAATTATGCAAACTATGCTATACTGATCACTAGAGTTCATTGGACTAGGTGCTTGGTGTTGCTTGACTAAAAATTAAAAGTGCAAGATTTTTGGCATGGCAGGAAAATATCCTCAGGTACCACGATCGTGAGTCAGGACCGTGTTTGCAATACTGCAATTGTGGTCTATGTCTGTGGTCGCGCTACTTAAAGATAGTTCTTTGTCAGCTTTTCATGTTTAGATTTCTTCCAAATTTAAGGTACTAGTATGTTCTAAAATATAGATGTATATTAAGATCATTGGAGCAATGCTAACAAGTGCATGAATGAGCCTATTAGAAATCAAATATAAATATTGAAAGTTTATTTATGAATTTTATAAAATACTTGGTGTGCATATCTCTTTTGTCTACCTATTTCATAGATCATTGGGTACTCATGATTTCCCCACTTGTGTGCACACCTTAAACAAAAATCCAACATCACACCAATACCAAGTATGACAACATGGAAAGCATAATAATTAAAATTTAGACCCTTTCTTAATCATGCATTCTATGGCCTATTTTCAAAAGTAAAGGCATGGATTCATATCACCTACCAGAGTTGTGATAAAAAGGGATGAAAGGATGCTATTTGACAGCTCATAAACTTGGCTAGAAATTAGCCCAAATTAGAGAGTACAATTTTGAAAGGGAGTGTGAGGGAAATGAGGTAAACTAGGGGTTAAATGAGTGAAGTGACTGAGACCGTGGTGAAGGGAACATTATCACGTACACCCACATGATTACGATCACACTTGGGAATCATGATCGCGGTAACTGAGATCAATTTTGCTTCCCTATTTTCCCCTGTCCAGCATTTTACATCAATTTTGACATATTTCTCCCCTGTTCTGTTCTTAATGCAGATTTACACTCTTCCCCCTTTTTAAGCTCATCCAATACACTCCATAGTGCCACAAATGCATGGGTTATTCATATGCAAAAGATAATATTTACCCTACAGAAACATAACAAAAAGGATATGAGCCACTATCATGGCATTTGTGGGTTGCCTCCAACCTAGCGCCTTAGTTATCGTCGTGGCACAACATCTTTCTTCCTTCATTCTCAAGGTGGGTGTTCGGACCCCTCCTCATTTTCCACATACTCTATGGATACTACTGTCAACTTTGTGATTTGCTTCTTTAACTTGTAAATTTTGAAAGAGACCTCATCCTCTTGCACTCTAAATTTCATATCCTTTATCTCTAAATCGATAATGGCTCTCGCGGTGGCCAAGAAAGGATGACCCAAAATGATAAGGCACCTCTTGGTCCATTTCAAAATCCAATACTATAAGATTTGCCCGGAGAATGAACTTGTCCATTTTCACAAGGACATCAAATAATATACCCATTGGCCTTTTTATAGATTGGTTCGCCATCAAGAGCCGCATATAGGTCGATGTCGGGGTATCCAAACCAAGTTTCTTGTATATGACAAAAGGCATTAAGTTGATGCTCACCCTAAGGTCATATAGATATTTTGCAAACTTTTGTATCCCAATTGTGCAAGAAATAGTAAATGTACCAGGGTTATCCTTCTTTTCCGCAACCTTGCTATCCATGATAGCGCTACACCCATGAGTGACCTTAATGGTGTTACCTTCAATACGTTTCTTCTTAGATATCAACTTTTTCATTAACTTAGCGTACCCCAAGATCTCTTAGATTGCTTCAAGCAATGGGATATTTATTTAGAGGTTGCTAAGTTTGGTCATGAACTTCATCAATTTGTCATTTTCCTTTTTTTACAATCATTAAGGACATAGGGAAGGAACTTTGATGGTTGACCCCACATCACCTTATGGCTTTCTAACTTCTACCACTTTTTCATCACTTTTCTTGATTTCTTTCTCATCATTTGCTTCTTGGCATCACTTCTCTTGATTTATCCTTGAGTAATTTCTTACTTACGTCTCCTCTAAAGGGATCACCAAGTAACTTCCCACTCCTTATGATAACTTCCAGAGCTTGGGCATCATTCTTTGGATTAGCAATTGTGTCACTAGGGAGTCCTTCTCTAGGCCTAGCATTTAGTTGTGTGGAGATTTTCCCGACTTGGGTTTCCAATTGCTTAATAGAAACTGAGTGAGACATCATGATTTGAGAAAGTTGAGAAAAATCACCCCTCAACTCATGGACCATTTTGTTTGTTCCTTCTACTCTATTCAAGATCCTTGTCAACATCCTCGTTATTGAATTTTTTAGGGTCGACGATAGTTGACTCTTAGGCTTTGGCCCGATCATGAGGAGGAATATAATGATCATAGTCATATTACTGATACCTCCAATATCTGCCTCTCTCATAGTCCATACAACCTTGATTCCGTCCTTGCCTTTGGTAGGTGAGGCGGGATCCCCCCGAGTAGGTAGCCAAATAGCACATTTCCTTATCCAATTTCTTTGCCTCTTCATCATCTTCATAATATTTTGATGCTATGGTGTTGACCACTTTCGCGGGTGCACCCATAACATGCTTTGTCAAGAGTTCAAGCTGCATCCTCAATTTCACCATGTTCTCCACCTTTTCTTCATTCCTCTTTCTTTGTTCATGTTCTACCATGGAAGTAGTAGAAGGAATCTTAGGAGATTCAGTTTCTCGGGTATGCCAACTCCGATTTTTCTTTGACACTTCTCCAATTAATAGAAAGGCCACGGGTGGTGCAACTTCACTAAATAACCACCCATCACATTATCTACCACCATTTTGTTTAATGGATCAAGAGCACAGTAGAAGATCCCAAGAAGCATTTTCTCTGAACTTCATGATTTGGGCATTAAGCAAGCTTACCGTTGAATCTCTCCCAAGCTTCGAACAATGTCTCTCCATTCATTTGTTCAAAATTCACAATCTCGTCCCACTTTTGAAGAATTTTTGATGGCGGGAAATATCTATTAATAAACACCTTAGTAAGCTCGTCCTAAGACGTAATTGAGCTGGGGAAAGTGAGCGAATCCATGAAATTACCTCGCCCATTAATGAGAATAGGAAAAGGCGAAGCCTAATGGATTCTTAAGTAATGTGCGCTATATTGACTGGCGCACACACTTTCACAAAATTCTTCAAATGGAGATTTGGACCCTCAAAGTTTTGACCCCCGTACAATCCTTTCATTTGCAACATGTGAAGCATGATGCTAGTCACATTGAAGACTCAGTTCCAATTATTTGGTGGGATACAGATTGCACTTGTTTTTCCCTATTCATTTAGTGGGCCTTCATCATCTTGAGGGGTATCAAAGGGTCCCATGTTGCTTGCACTATCACTCATAGTTTCATTAACACTACTTTTTTGCATTAACACTTTGAGCACCTAAAAAAGATTTAAAAACAACAAATAAAGTAAATTATACAACCCCAGGTATTCCTAAGTAAGAATTACCCGCACAAGTGAAATCTATATTTCACTTCCTAGCAACGGTGCCATTTTGATAATGCTCAACTTACTCCCATACTTAAGGGGTGAGGCGGTCATTATGAAGTAACCCAATTTGAATTTGGGTCGAATATCAAGAAGTGAATTATAGATTTCAAACCCTATGGGTGTTCAAATTACTACGAGGTTACTTAGAATGCTAACAAAAATGACATGTAAAATAAAATGGGCAGCGGATTTGTTTGGAAACTTTTTGTACAATCTTTAGTAAATGATCAAGAGATGACACGTTTGTTTTAAGCAACAATATTGGGGGACATTTTGGGATTATGTCTACCTAAAGGTAAAAGTATGTGGGTTAATGATGGTTTAGCATGAAATTTAGTTGTTAACTAAAGGATAGGCTAGGTAGAAGTTCACTGTGGTTAATCTTTTGATAAAACCACAATGATTTCACCCATTGTCTCTTTCGAGCACCTAACAAGTGTGAACTTCGTAATCACCCAAAACCTCAATCAAGCATCCCTATTTCTAGGATGATGCTCTTGACATGATTTACATTCATAATACACTTATTTCTAGGATTGTAAGAGGGAGCAAACTATAGGCTTAATTGTCCACTATTGACTTGTCCCCCTATAACCCTCTTTCAGGGATGTTATGGGTTATCTCATATTCGCCTTCATCTCTCTTTCAAGGATGATAAAGGGTTTCTAGAGTTTGGGGTTTTCACCCATCCAACCCATTTTGAGATTCGGGGCTTTCACGCATCAAATTCTAACTCATAAGCTCAAGCAATGGTGATATCCTTACTCAACTACTAACAATCATACAAACACAGCAATACCCACACACAAATTACACTCTAGTTTAATATAATCCCAAGACTAAATTACTTAGCTACTCATGAAGAAAGTAAAGAGAGATATACCATAAGGATTATCCAAAGCATTCATTATTCATAAAAATGCTAAGAAATTAAGCCTCCAAAATTAGTTACATACTTGCTCAATTAGGGTTTCAAGATTTCATTCAAAATATCTTATCAGGTAAGCAATACCCAAAGAAGAAAAAGTTTTGCTTAAACATGGTTTGGGATGCGTCTAGTGCTTTTATAGTTCTGCCCCTGGGTATATTCCCGTTGAACCGCGATCGCATAAGACTATCTGCCACCGTGGCACGCAACCGAGATTGTGTTCTGTGACCGTATTATGCTGACTGTCTCGACTGACCACGACCACAGATTGAGAACCGTGATTACGATAACTGAGGTTGATGTAGTCCAGGTCTTCAGTTGTACTCTTATTTGCTCTTTTTATCATTTTCATCTCTAATCCACATTTTTTGATCTCCTTAACTCTATGCTTGCAAAGAGTAGATATTAGTGCATCTAATAACAAATTTGTCTACTTATTCATTCAAAATAAGGTAATTTACATGAATAATAAGTGGGAATGAGTGGTGCAGGTACTGATTGTGTAACCTTTTCTAATTTTTAGCAGTTATCAGGTGAAGCTAAGGTCTATTGAATATGTATAAAGCTCAAGTTCCCAATGTGAGAATAAAGAAGATTCAAAATAGTGGTTTCTATGTTAATTAACGACTAAGACAATAGCTTTTTTTGGAACTAATCACCTTAATAACACTCAAATTCATCAAATTGGACATGGTCAGGTCAGGTTATACATATAAGCATCAAAATGAGGAGTACTAACACAAACTGCACATCACGGAAAGGTAATAACAACACAAACCAAAGTGATAACGCTCAACTTACACCTCAAATTAATGTAAGGCGGTCGTCGTCAATATATTTACCCAACTTTGGAGTCGGGGTCGAATCCACAGGGAATAATATGAGTGGCGATTAAGCTAATTTGAAGCTATAGCTACAAGTTCAATTCAAATAAATGGTACGAAAATATAAAATTAAGATGGGATTTTTGAAAGTATCAAGTAGTTGTGTAACACCCCAATTCGCTGATTCGGAATGCTACAAGGTGCTCATGACCCCGAGGGACCACAAGCTAACCCATGACTGATATCTGTACCTGTATACTGCAAATCATGATATAATAATACGAAATACATAGAACTGTAAGGCCATAAGGTTCAATTGAATACAATCATATGGGTGAAAATACCTAAAATAACTCAATCTGAATGTAAATCTGAACATAAATCTGAAAGCCTCTAAACTATCTAAATAAGGAGTTGAAGGAACATGTCTCCAACTAACTTCATAAAACTGAATTGAAGAAATAAATAAATGAATCAAATCATATTGTCCTCAAATCAATGAGGACTCACTGTGTCTCTGCAACTGGAATGCTACCGCTACTGCTGGGCTGGAGATCGTGTCTCGAAACCTATAGTGTAACATGAAAAGAAAGCACATAGTGCAAATGCGTCAGTACAACTAGAGTACTGATTATACGAGGAAGGTAGGCTGAACATAAAGGGTTTCATGCATGAACAACACTGACTAACTAATATGAACGTGGGAGTGCAAACACACATATATATAAACTGGAACCGTGAATACGTGATAGCATGACTTGTACGCTAATACATGGTTTACTGATAACTTTCATGACTGATACTGAAATAGATAACATGGATGACTATATCTGACAGTCCTGTATATACTAAAATTTGAAGAACGCCCTAAGTTCTTTTACTGGGACTAATACTGAAACTGTGGGAAGTAGTGTTTAACCGACATGCCCCATGTATGCCATATGGCTAAGCTGGGGTACAATCTCTGCCCCGACTGGAGAGGTATCAATACCGTGCCACGGGTAAGGACAACTTGTGAGTGACCCTTATTTGGCGGGTACTCAATGAGAACGGTAGGAACCCTAAACTGACGGGTTAAGCCACCTCATCAAACCTAATCTGATGGGTTAAGATATCTCAACCTACGCTGGCTACATAGTTCTGGAACATAAAGATGACTACTAAGAATCACACCCTGAATTGGAGGGTGAGTTTCCATCCTTGGGTTCACTCGGTGCTAACCTCTACTCCCATTTGGAGGGACTGGACATGAATAACTGACTGTGCATGACTTAATCTTACTGAATTCCATTAACTGGTGGAATATTACTGATATCTGACAACTGACTAAGATCATGAGGTTTTCCTGAGTCACATGACTGACTGAAGTCTATGGAATCATAGATTGAGTTTAGATATCGTGAAACATGACATAGATCTAGGCACACAACTATAGTTTTTGGGTACAAGTACCCCTAGGAATCGATGGAAGGAAACTGACACACATGACTGACTTGATCATAAGAGTAGAGTCCATAATTTATAATATCATAAGTAGGGATCTCATACTAAGAATGGTTATCAATAATGTATTGCATGGAAAGGATTTCATATCACATGGAAGTACTTGCACAATCTTAATATCATGTTCATTACATAATCATATTGGCAACACATACCAATAGCATGGAAGTTCATGTGGATTGCATGGTTATCATACATCTTGTTCATAAGTAGGATTTGCAAGTAAACATAGCATAATCTCATAAGAATAGTTCATGAGTATTCCAAAAACATTTACATGGCACATTATCAACATAGAAGTCATTGGAACGTAAGGGCATATCATGAATCCTTCACTTAGTCACAATTTAGCTATATTGCATGATTTCTAGTTTCTTAGGCATTTTATCAAACACGTTACATACACATCTTAAGAATAGGTGAAATCATCAAATTATACATCATGAACAACGAAATTTACATGTTTCCAACTCATATGATATCATGAAATTGAAAAAAACATATAAAGATTCCATCTTGGGAATCACACAATATCAACAACATGATCATCAATACCCAACAATATAGAAATCATACTTTATAATGCAAAAGAGGGGTTTTGAGCTTTATGGATGAAAGGGATCCATAAATCAATTCATGCATACCTTAGAAGGAAGATTCTTGATGATTGACGGATGAATTTCCTTGAAATCGGATCTTCAAGCTTAGTTATGCAACCCTAGTTGTTTTTCTCTTTTAGTGCTCTTGGATGATGAGCTTTGAGATTATAATAGGGTTGTAATATGTTTAGAAGCTATATATTTCATAGGGTTAAGTTTAGGGATGTGTAAGGAGTGTTAAAAGACTCAATTACCCTTAAAATAACTCAAACGGAGTGTTTTTGGCACCTGGAACTGACTTAGGCGACGCCCAAGCGATTGCCTAAGCTAGGTTGGGCGGCCCTAATCAATCGCTTATCCTTACTGTCTCTCACGAAAATGGGCATAACTTTTCGCTCGGGTATTGGATTAAGGCAAAATTGGTATCGTTAGAAAGATAATTCGATTCTCTAAAATTTGAAGGGTATAAATCAGCTAAAATACCACATTAACATATATTTATACTCATTCAAAGATGACCCTTGAAAAATCAAACATTAAAACTTGATGGGTTCAAAAACGCTTAGCTTGTATTACCTTAAGTGACTCATATGAACATGCTTAATGCATCATAAGCTATCCTATCACTAGGATATTTACTGTAATTCATGTACTCAAGTATGAATCACAGGATAGGAGATTTCATACGTAGGAATACTTATTCACTTCCTAGCTTAGAAACATGCGGGGTATTACATGTTGTCAATTCAATATTAATGTTTGTAATCAATATAAATGGGAAACCAGAGTTATGTTCACCATGGATTTTGGGACTTTATAGGTACTAGGTAGTGCTTGGGATTCTTGAAGTAAGTAAAACAACAGACTATCCTTGACTATGATACTTTTTGACTTATCTCTCGACCTCACCAGACAATTTATTATCTAATTCTCTCGAACTTAGATAACTTATCTATTTCCAATAAGATGTTATCTCAGGTAGATTAATCCAGTTACGGCATTAATCATTAAACAGAAGTTTGGTAGCTTTCAAGTCCCTGTTGATAATTCACGTCCTCTAGTCTATTTCTCCGTTAGAAGCAAATAAAACCTAAGGCATAACCTAATGTCTGCAACCACTAGATTTCAGTTAAAACAACAAAATTTTAAGATGTTCTACTACTCTTTGAATCCGTTAAACACCTAGTATCATATCAAACCCTAATCCATGAATCCCATA
>NC_061114.1:166529830-166534045 GCF_002878395.1 Capsicum annuum | reverse complement strand
GTTAAAACAACAGAATTTCAAGATGTTCCACTACACTTTGAATCCGTTAAACACCTAGTATCATATCAAACCCTAATCCATGAATCCCATAACCCCGGCTAATGGAATTAGCTGCTCATGATTTGATAAACGAAATCACAAGTTAAATTTATTATGACAAGGATAACTTATGATTAGATGAAAAACAACAAGTAGTTTCTTTGATTGAATCACAAGGTAGAAACCTAAATATAGTTGATAAAAACAAGAAGAATAATTTATGTAAGAGAGCAATGTTACATGTCTCTCTTCCCTAGGTTAATACCTGATAGATCATCAATAAAAACCCTAAAACAAGTCTTTAAATAGTTGATTCTAAATAAGGAAACAAAACTTCAGGTTTCAGTTTTCTCTTCAGATTAGACGACGATGATCTTGACGGCATGTCAGATGTCTGAAGATGTGTGGAAGATGTCGTCAATGATTCCAGTGAATTTTTGTCTTCTGATTCTTCTGACGGCAATTCTGACGGCGTGTCAAATATGTGACGGCGTATGAAAAATGTCGTCACATCTTCACTGGAACTCAGCATGATCTAATTCAGGTTGACAAAAATTTTGATGCCTCATCACAAATTTGATGGTGCTTCTGAAATAATGTCACATTTCATCTCAACTCCTCAGGTTCTGTCTAAGCTTGATGGCAACTTTGACAGCCTATCCCATGTTTGACGGTGCGTCAGAAATGGCATTAGCCACACTTCAGCTTATTTACACCAGATTTTAGCTGATTTATTCCTTTTTCCTTTGGTTTCCTCCCCGATCACTTGTATCTGCATTAAAAAAATAAAACAATCATAAAAACAACAAAAGTTGCTTAAGACTTCACAATTATTTTGAGCTAAAAAGCATTAAATGTGTTAGCTTTTGCTCACACATCAACACCCTCAACTTAAAACAATTGCTTGTCCTCAAGCAACAAACTAACTAAGAGAATACAAAGAACATTCAGCAGTCAACAACCATTTTAGCTCAAAACTCAGTTACCACCTCCAAGGTCAACCAATTTAAACTATTGTGTACTTATTGAAAAGCAGCAATGTAACACAAAGGATTCCAACCATGGCATCAACTAAGTACCAATAATCATGCTTATATCAATATGACACTACCCAAATAAGTAAGTCACCTAGCAACATATTAGTGTGCCCTCACAACAAAAAAATTCCCCTTTTTCTCTCATCTCAAAAATCAAAATTTAAACATGGAGATTTTCACAAAAACACTTACTCTCAGAACGAAGTTCCAGCTAGTGTATGCGAAATACCATATACTTGCCCTTATCTTCATTACCAAGGTATCCAGATAGGTGAGTTAGGATCACTATAGGTCTTTATCGGCTTATAACATAGGCTAAGGGCTGGTATGATATTAAATGGCATTTAGAGTGACTAAGCCTCCTTGGCACTACCTTAACTTTTGGGGTTCACTTATTAACCTTTTTCTTATTTTTCTCCTTTTCTTGATCACACATTATTCAGGATGGATGCGACTTTTCTTTTTCTCATTCTTTTTCTTTTCTTATTCTTCTTCCACACCACCCAACTTTTTATTCTTTTTCACTTTTTCTTTTCCTTTTATTCTACCTTTCTTCATACCCAGTTTACATCACGCACCCCTATGATAGCCACCCTCAACTTAGGTTGTTTACCTAAGTCAAGGTACACAGTGTCCAAGGAGGACCAGGGCCAAAACAGGTTCATTATGATCTAAATGGGAAGGTGATAGGTTTCATAGAAAGAAATAGTCAATTCAGGCTCAAAATTGGGATCAAGAGATATCATGCATACAGGGAAGGTCATTTAGGCCAAAAAGTGACTTAAAAATCAAAACGGCCTATGATCCTTTCCTAACCCCTATCTTTCAACCAAGGTAAGACTAACCAGACAAGTTCTAGATTCAACACACACAGGAAATTGAGTAAGACCTCACACACACATGGCACAATGGTACATCACAAGCTACTACCTATTCGATTCATGCAATTGTTAGCAGTGATTATCATGTCCCTAGTACTAATGCCATAAAAATATTCGCAGTAGCCACATATAAATGCATATCACATAGTTATAAAATAGACCAACGGAGAGGTGTTTATCAGTCTTAAAAATCAACAAAAATATATCAATTGCTCTAGATACTTATTTTTCTCCAGTTAACCATAATACATCACAAAACAAACACAATATGCCTAAAAATGCCAACTCTACTAGGAACAAGACTTCAGGGAAAAGAGGCATGACAACAAAAACCCCAGGAGGACATCACACCCACAAGTAGCCCCACCCTCAACTTAAAATCATGCAATGTCTCCAATGCGTCAAACCAAAACATGAGAGTTAGAAACATACCTGTGGCACCATGGGTGCGAAGATCTGATGTCAATCACATAATACTTATACAAACAACAAAATACCTTGGGTTGCCTCTCAAGAAGCGCCTAATTTAGTGTCGTGGCACGACTCAGTTATCTTGACTACTCAGACTTTGTCAACATACCTTGTTGATAATTATTTATGTCTCCACTTGGAGGATTTAAAATGTCAGCCTAACTTTTGATCAATACATCTTCGGGGTGTGTTGGGCAAATGTGAGGGAATGATGAGGAATGTTCTATCATGCCACTTCGAAGACTTGAACTGTTTGCCCAATTTTGCATCAAACTTTCATGTGGGCTCATTTGGAAATGGTGAGAATCTTAAACAACCACTAAATGGACATCGATATTTAAGCTCCTTGGACTTTAAGATTGGGGTTGTAGTATACCCTTTTGTAAGGACAAACTCCAAAATGTAAGAATCTTCCTCCTCATTTTCAACATTCATCATTTGCTTGGGTGATTCGACTTTCATCACATCCACCAAGCAAAATATTAAAAAATGGTTTGAATGAGGTCTTTTCCTTAATTTCAGAGTTGCATCCTTCTGGTAATCCGCACCCCAAATTGGGCTATAGTCTTTAGAAGAGATTTTCTTGGTTTCTTCTTTCGATTCTAGCACCATTTCCTCGTCTTTGTCATATTCATTCATAAATGGTTCGGTTAGTTGGGAAATCACTGAGGGTTGCTCAACATTAAGCTCATAATCAACACTAAATTCTTTCTCCTCATCTTCACACTCTTCCATTATTTTAAATAATTCTACAAACAAGATATCATCTAAGTATAATGTAGAAGAGTGCTTTAAATGATTCACCTCGATATCCGTCTCATCTATCATTCTTTTTTCCTCGTTAATTGCCCTTATGTCTTGATGTATATCATATATGATATCATTTGTTGTGTCCAAATGATCTAATATTAGTTGAAGCATAACTTCAATGCCATTCTTCCCGGTGCTTCATTCTTCCTTTTCTTGACTATAAGGACTGTCAAACTTATAAGAAGAACTAGAATTTGGGTTAGCACAATAGGGGGAGGGGGAATTCGAGCAATCACTCTAATATCCATCTTGACCACAACATAAAGAACAATTATACTCCCAGTAGGATGGATATGATGCACACATCTCTCTCCGTTGAGTATATTTACAGTAATGCCAAAAGTGGGGTCCATTACAATATGGACATGGATCATATAGATAAGATTTCAAATCATCAAACTCACATTCATTCCATGATGCCATAGTAAGAAATAAGCAAACATAAAGAAAATCTACCTAACATACGAAACAAAGAAAATCACAAAAAAATATTTACAAGTTCAAATTCAAGCAAGTAAGGTATAAAATTCTAAAATAACTCAATACGATAAATTGTTCCCCGACAATGGCGCCATTTTTGATAACTCTCAACTTACACCTCAAATTAGTGTAAGGAAATCATTGTCAATATATTTACCCAACTTTGGAGTCGGGGTCGAATCCACAGGGAACAATATGAGTAATGATTAAGCTAATTTGAAGCTATAGCTACAAGTTCAATTCAAATAAATGGTAGGAAAATATAAAATTAAGATAAGCATTTTGAAAGTATCAAGTAATATTATCACTTCAATATTAATGTTTGTAATCAATATAAATTGGAAACGAGAGTTATGTTCACCATGGCTTTTGGGACTTTACATGTACTAGGTACTGCTTGGGATTCTTGAAGTAAGCAAAACAGCAGACTATCCTTGACTATGATACTTTCTGACTTATCTCTTGACCTCACCAGAAAATTTATTATCTAATTCTCT